>NW_012116154.1:6293700-6428940 GCF_000951035.1 Colobus angolensis palliatus | reverse complement strand
GCCCGGTTAATTTTTTGTACTCTTAGTAGAGATGGGGCTTCACCATGTTAGCCAGGATGGTCTCGATTTCCTGACATCATGATCCACCCTCCTCAACCTCCCAAAGTGCTGGGATTACAGGTGTGAGCCACCGCACCTGGCCTGTATTTTCTTTTCCAAAGATTTTTTAAGACCATTTGCTCCTGTCTTCTCCCTGTTATGGATTATAGTTTTTTAAACAGCATGATGATCACTTAGCAACTAAAGAATTCCACACAGATTTATGAGATGAATCTGTTTACCAGATATATTAATCTAACTTGAAAACATTTTTTAGTACTTTATTTACAGGAAGCTTTTTAGCCTAAATTTTGTTGGAATGAATCTGGCCATTTCAAGTCTTTATTTAAATCTGTTTTATAACTAAAGTAATGTTAATGAGATGGTGGTCTTTTCCTTCAAATAGAATGATACACATTTGCAAGATTGTTAGAGATCAACTTGGTTGGTGATTTTTCTCTTTTGAGAACACAGACATGAGTCTGGCTCCTGTAATCCCAGCTACTAGGGAGGCTGAGGTAGACTCACTTGAACCCGGGAGGTGGAGATTACAGTGAGCCAAGATCATGACACTGCACTCCAGCCTGGGGGACAGAGCAAGACTGTCTCAAAAAAAAAAGAAGAAGAAAAAAAAAGAAATGTAAAATTGTAAAATGATAGTCACTATGGAAGGCAGTCCGACAGCTCCTCAAAAAAGTAAACATAGAATTACCATATGGATCCAGTAATTCCATTACTGGGTGTATACCAAAAAGAACTGAAAGCAAAGAATGAAGTATATATTTGTACACCTATGTTTATAGCAGCATTATTCACAATAGCCAAAAAGTGGAGGCAACCTAAGTGTCCATTGACAGGTCAATAAATAAACAAATGTGTGATATATGTACAATGGAACTTTAATCAGCCTTTAAAAAGGACATTTTGATACATGTCACAACATACATAAACCTCGAAGACATTATGCTAAGTGAAATAAGTCAATCACAAATTGACAAATATTTATTATTCCAACTGTACGAGGTCTCTAGAATAATCAAATTTATTGAAACAGAAAGTAGAATGATGGTTGTAATGGGCTAGAGAAATGGGAAAATGGGGAGTTAGTATTTCATGGGTACAGAGTTTCACTATGGGAAGAAGAAAAATCCTGGAGATGGATAGTGGTGATGGTTGCACAACCATGTGAACATGCTTAATGACACTGAACTGTATACCTAAAAGTTGTTACAATTCTAAACATTATGTGATATATATTTTACCATGAAAGGGTAGACAATGTTTTCTACCATTAATTATTACACTAGATTCAGAGATCATACCTAATTATTGTGTTAGGTTATACGAGATCAAGAGAAAAATGTTTCATCCTGAATGTCAAACTATGATGTGTTAATATTGAATTTCTAGAGTATGAAGTCCTTTTAATGAAGCTCAGCTTATAAAATACGATTTGACCAACACATAATGCCTCCGCAGTGATAGCATGTACTGATTGTGTAGCAGGTACATTAGACATGATGGATCAGTGTTTCTCAGATCTGGCTGCACGTTAGCATCATTTGACGTACTTTAAAAAATACCAAAAGGCATGATGGATATGGCAGTGGCTCTACAGTCATTTTGTTGAATCTCACACATTTTTCCCCTTAAACTTGGAGGGAATTCTGTAGACTCCAGTTTTCAGGGAGTCCAAGGCAACTTTTTGATTTTTGGATGGTGTTAGGGTGTTCTGGAAACTATGAACACTCTAATTAACCCCAAATCTGACTTCCAGGAGAAAGCCCCATACTAATGTTGGCAGTAGAATCCAAATCAAGAAGAGAAACAATAGTTGGAAGAAGGAGAAGGAGGAGGAGGACGAGAAGGAGGAGACAGAAAAGAAAAAAGCAAATTCTGAAGTCATACTTTTTAACTTGTTGTAACTATAGAAAATGAAGATTAGAGTATGAAACTTTGAACACTATCCTGGCTATCCCACCTCTGTTGTATATGGCACACCACCTTAAAGTACAAGAAAATCCCCTTGCTTTAAAATGAGTAACAGAAAAATATGGTGATTAAATTCCATATAAGGGTATTATACGAAAAAAGAAAATGCACTGAAAAAATTTTCCTCTGGTAATGTACTAAAAACACTTGTCAATAATTGCTAATTACTACCTAAAAATAAGCCAAACTTGAGAAAAAAATATAGGAACTCTTTATAATGACATAAATCATAATTATAGAAGTAAAATTTTTAATTGGACCAAATGAATAGAATTGTCAAAGTACAGGAAGGAACTAAAAATAAAATAATCATTTCAAAAATAAAGACTAAACTAAGAGAAAAAAAGAGATAATAGAAAAGTAGAATAGTCACATATTATGAGATTGTGTTAAAGTATGGTTCAACTGTATTCTAAGAGAAATTGACTTTTTACAAACAGGCAATTAGGCTAAAAGTGAGAACATGTTTGATGAGATATCCTGTTAATGCTAATTAGTTTTTAAAAGCCTGACATATCTATATTAAGATCAGACAAAGTAGATTTCAGAGCAAAGGGTTAAAAAGAGCTAGTTATTCAAGAGGACCTAGGAATTCTAAACATTTATGCATTTAATAATAAAACTTTAAAATATATGTTGCATTCAGTGGAGAAATGGAAAAACTGTTTCTAAAGTCAACAATAACTGGAGATTTTAATACTCCATCTCTCAATAACTCATAGCGTAAGTAGACAAAAAATAATTAAGAAGATTGAAGATTTAAACATCACTACCAACCAACTCGACTTAACTGACATTTATAGAATACTCCAAGCAAGAACTGTAGAACACATTTTCAAGAATAATCAAGTTTATAGAAATAGAAAGTAGAATGATGGTTGTAATGGGCTAGAGAAACAGGAAAATGGGGAGTTAGTATTTCACGGGTACAGAGTTTTATTATGGGAAGACGAAAAATCCTGGAGATGGATGATGGTGATGGTTGCAAAACAATGTGGACATACTTAATGACACTGAACTGTACACTTAGAAATGGTTAAAATTCTAAATATTAAGAATGAAATGAGCATTAATTCACTGTTAACTTAACTCACAGTTAAGTTAAATGAGCATTAACTTAACTGGCAGGCCATATTCTAGAGCATTAAAAAAGTCACAATAAATTTTAAATGGTATAATTCATATGAATTATTTTCTCTGACTATAATAGAATTAAATTAGGATTCTAGAATAATATCTAGAAAATCCCTCAAATATTTTGAAACTAAATGCACGTCTTAGTATTTTATGCATCAAAGAAGAAATCATAAATGAAATAAAATAAGAAAGCATATTCATCTGAATGAAAATTAAAACATTTCAAAATCTTTGAGAAGCAGCTAAGGTAGTATTTAAATGGAAATTCATAGCCCTGAGTGTCAATATTATAAAAGAAGATAAATTGTAAGCCAATGGCCTCAGGTTCTACTTAAGAAAAAGAGAAACAAATTAAAGCTGAAATAACATAAGGAAATACTAAACATTGGGGTACAAATCAATAAAATGTAAAGCAAGAAAACAATGAAGAAAAAATAAAATCAAAAGCTGGTTCTCTGAGACAATCAATGAACTGCTAAATCTCTAGCCAGATTTATTAGGAAAAAAATAGAAAAGACACAAATTTCTTATGACAGGAATGAGAGAGGTGGTATAGTTATGACAGCTTCTGCTGACATTTAGAAAAGTAAGAGAATTCTATTAGCAAATTATGTAAAATATGTGAGAACTCAGAAGAAATATATGAATTTCTTAAAAGACACAAACTAATGAAGGTCACGTAACAAGAAATAATAACCTGAATAATGAGATATCTATTAGGGAAATTGAATTGTAAACCTCCCCATAAAGAAAATTCAAGGTCCACATGTCTATACTGAGGAATTTGACCAAACATTTAATGGAGAAATAGTACTAATTCTATTCAAATGCTTCTAAAAAAATTTAAGAGGGAATTCATATCAACTCATTTTACAAGGCCAGCATAACCCTGCTACCAAGTGAAGACATTCAAAGAAATTACAGACCCATATTCCTCAACATGGAAGAAAACTTTCTCGTTTCATTAGTCCTGAGAGTTTATTTGAAGTAAGTCACAACAAAAAATAATAAATATTTGTGTTGTCTTGGTTTTACTTTCAACCTGAAGTATCTTAAGCAAAAAAAAACCGTGAGAGAGAATAAAGCTGGATACATACAGGACATGGAAACTAGTGTTCTTCTTTACATCTTTCCCTTTCTTTCAGTATCTTTTTCTCTCTTTATTTTAACTATTATTTTAAGTTCAAGGATCCATGTGTAGGATGTGCAGATTTGTTACATAGGTAAACTTGTGTCATGGGGGTTCATTGTACAGGTTACTTCACCACACAGGTATTAAGCCTAGTACCCATTAGTTATTTTTCCTAATGCTCTCTCTCCTCCCACCTTCCACCCTCCAGTAGGCCCCAGTGTGTGCTGCTCCCCTCTATGTGTCCATGTGTTCTCATTGCTTAGCTCCCAGTTCTAAGTAAGAACATGTGGCATTTGGTTTTCTGTTCCTCCATTAGTTTGTTAAGGATAATGTCCTTCAGCTCCATCCACGTCCCTGCAAGGACATGATCTTGTTTTTCTTTATGGCTGTATAGTATTCCATGGTGTATATGTACCACATCTTCTTTATCCAGTCCATCTTTGATGGGCATTTAGGTTGATTCCCTGTCTTTACTACTTTGAATAGTGCTGCAATGAACATAGACGTGCATGTGTCTGGAAGTTGAATCCCACAATATAGAAAAAGGTAACAAAAATAAAAGTGGGGTCTATCCCAGGAGTGCAAGTTTAGTTGAAGATGCAAGGATCAATTAATGTAATTCGTTATAATAATAGACTGAAGAAAAAAATATAATATCTTACCAATACATGCAGAAAAATAGTTGAAATATCCAACATCCATCCCTGATTTAAGTTAAAACTGAAAACTCTCAGCAAGTTTAAAATACAAGGGAACTTCCCTAACCTAACAAAAAGCATGTGGGTAAAACCTACAGTTGGTACACTTAATAGGGAAAAATTAAACGCTTTCCCCTAAGTTCAGGAGCCAGAAAAGGATACCCACTTTCATTGTTTCTATTCAACATTGTATCAGATGTTCTAGCCAATGCACAAAGCCAAGTACAATAAATAAAAGGCTTCCATATTGAAAACTAAGAAGAAAAACTATGTTTATTCACAAATAACATGAGCATCTGTGTTGAAAAGTCAACTGAATAATAAAAGTCACTAGAACTAATAAGAGTTTGTCAGAGTCTAAAGATTTGAAACTAATATATTAAAATTAATTGTATTTGTCTATACCTGCATAAATCTCAGAAATTGAAACTTAAAAAACAATTATTTAAACTAGCATCATAGAATGTAAAATACTTAGGAATAAATCTGATGCAAATGTGTAAGATCTATACAGTGAAAATTGCAATACATTGTTAAGAGAGATTAAATAAGACCTAAATCAGTGGAAAGATACATCAGTTCCGTGAGTTGGAAGAATTGTAATATGTCAATTGTGTGTACATTAACCACAAATTCAGTGCAAACCAAGGCAAAATCCAAGTAGACTGTTTGGTACATATTGAAAACCTGAATCTAAAACTGGTATAGAAATCCAAATGTCCTCATGCAGCCAAAACAACTTTGAAAAAGAAAAAGAAATTGGAAAGACTGCTAGTAAGAACAACAACATGGAAAAATGTCAAAGTGAAAGAAACTAGAAACAAATGACTACATGTTATAAGATTTCGTTTATTTAACAGACTTTCAAAAAAACAGAAACTGCAGTCATATAAAGCAGATCAGTGGTTGCCCGGGTCTTGGAATTTGGAGGAGAGAATTAATTGCAAAGGGGCACAAATGTATGTTTAAAATTTTACATACAATAATGGTGATGGTGGTTATGCCACTGTCTATATTTGTCAAAGCTTATCAAATTATGTATTTAAACTAGTGAATTTTATTATACAGTAAAGTGAAAATCTCTGTGGGGGAAACTATAGAGAAACATACCCTTATATGTTGGTGGTAAGATTTCAGGACTGTTCAATCACTGTGGAGAGAAGGTTAGTAATATCTAGTAAAATCACACATGCATATGTTCTCTGACTCAGAGTTTCTCCTTTTAGGAACCTATTCCAATGATACATTGACAAAAATATGAAACAGTGTAGACATAAAGCTATTCACTGTAACAGTCCTTTAATAGTATCTTATACCAGAAATCAAAGAATAATGAATAAACAAAGAATAATACAGCCATAACAAAAAGACACAACAAAAAGCAGTCCATTCAGGTGGGTCATACTGGCCAAAGATGGAACAATCTGAGCATCAATTAAAATGATGACTGCAGTGATTTGAAAACTATCAGCTTTGTTAAACTCCATGAGGTCAAAATGATACTTGAAATGTAGCTAACTGGTCATCTCAGAGAGATGCTAAGGAGCCAACTCATTATTCTGAAAACTGATAAATAAAAGAAAAAGTATAGCATATTTCTCCCTAGTTCTGAATATACTATAACTGGAGGTAATTGAAGAGTTGTGGAAAATTATTTTAGAAAACTTATCCCTAGGAAATACAGAAAAGTATGATGGAATTATAACATCGCTATTTTAAACCCCTCCTAAAAAATAAATTTATTCGATTATCACTGTGGTTGCTAAAATAATTAGGTGGAGGCTGGCACAGTGGCAGGTGCTGGTCATCCCAGTTACTCTGGAAGCTGAGGCAGGAGGATCACTTGAGTCCAGGAGTTCAAATCCAACCGGGACAATACAGTAAGACCCTCATCTCTAAAAAGCGAAAATAAAATTATTAGGGGAAATTCTGGTGCAGGTTACAGCAATAGATAGACCATAGTGAAAACACCTAAATCCACTGATCAATCCGAGCAGTATTAAAATAAGCAATCCGACACTGTGGGTCTCCTGTTATTATGCAGTAGGAGTATTTCGCATCACCTACAAAATATCCCTGCCAAATGTCAAACCTAAATCTGCTCAAGCCAATAGGTCTTACAAACTTTCACAAGACAGTAAGAGAAATAGTAAATTATGTCAAACAAAACCACAGAGAAGTGGTCAGAAAACTGAAAATGGGATACATTCTACAGAAAATGGTCAATTTTTTTTTTTTTTTTTTTGAGACGGAGTCTTGCTCTGTCGCCCGGGCTGGAGTGCAGTGGCCGGATCTCAGCTCACTGCAAGCTCCGCCTCCCGGGTTCACGCCATTCTCCTGCCTCAGCCTCCCAAGTGGCTTGGATTACAGGCGCCCGCCACCTTGCCTGGCTAGTTTTTTTGTATTTTTTAGTAGAGACGGGGTTTCACCGTGTTCGCCAGGATGGTCTCGATCTCCTGACCTCGTGATCCGCCCGTCTCGGCCTCCCAAAGTGCTGGGATTACAGGCTTGAGCCACCGCGCCCGGCCGAAAATGGTCAATTTTTAACAACAACAACAACAAAACAAAATGCCGAGAGAGAAAGAGATGATAATAGGTTAAAAAGCGGAAGCAACCTTTAATTTCAAGTTACAGTAGTTTGGAGTAGACCATTGCTCTTGCTGAGAAAAATCAAAACATTTGGATCACTCTCTGTCTCTTTTTTTTTTACGTTTAAAACATCAGAGAACTGCTAAAGTAACCCAGACTAGAAGAAACAATGGTAGGGAAGTCAGAACACGTGTTTCAGCCATTAATTCCCTGGGGAAATGTAATGATTCTGCGTATACAGACAGAGCCTTAGAATCTAGGTTACGCCCAGGCAAAGAGATACTGTGGAGATAAGAGAAACCAGCAGAGCATTTAACAGTTTTGTCAGGCTAGAGAGACAAAATTGCAGACATAAAGGGCCAGGATCCAGGCAGGCAGTGGGTGAAGAATTAAACCTGAAACATGGCAAGTTTTCCTTTGAAGACATTTGGTGCATTCTAAATATGTACATGGTAGGAAATGAGAAGTTAAGCAAAAAATCTCTGAAAAGCAGAGTACGTTTTCCAACAATCTCAGTAACATAGGAATTACAGTTTAAAACCTACTAGAGGGAGGGCGTCCCAAAAAACACCACTGAACCCCAGTTGGAAACCTGGGAGGCCTTTATACTACAATCAAGGGTGACTAAGAGGTTGAAAAAAAAAAAAAAAAAAACACCCAAACTGAAACCCAGTATTGACTCATCTCACACTTTGAATTAATGTGATCAAGCCCACATTGTCAGCCAAGCAGAGAAAAGACTAAATTCTTTCTGGAAGAAAATAACATCATCTGGAGTCTATAACATTACTAGGCTCACCAAAAGAAAAGAGCGTGTAAATAAAAGTCAAGAAAAATGACAGGATAGAAATACATCAACAAGTGATCCCAACATTGGAGTTATTAGTAAATTACTTTAAAATAACCTTGATTGATATCTTTAAGAAAAGATACATAAATTTACCAGAGCTTTTGGAATGTATTTTTAAAAAGACAAGGGTAAATTCTAAAACTAAAAAATAATAGTAACTAACATTAGGAACTCAATACATGGTCTGAGCAGATTAGACACAGAAGATGAAATTCTGAAACTAGAAGACAGAGCAATAGAAAACAGGTGACATGATTTTTTTGTTGTTGTTGTTCTTGTTGTTTTGATAGAGACAGGGTTTCTGTACATTGCCCAGGCTGGTCTTGAACTTATGGACTCAAGCAATACTCCCACTTTGGCCTCCCAAAGTGCTGGAATTACAGGCATGATCCACCGAACCTGGTCCAGAAAACAGCTGACATGAAAGAGGAAACAGCTAACAGAAAATAGAGAAAACCATCAGATGGGTACAGGACAAAGTGAAATGGCAAAATATAAATTTTCTTAGAACCACAGAAACAGACAACAGAAAGAAGTGCAAAAGCAAAACATCATCCAACTGTGATACATACAAGGATGGATTTAGGCACATCATGGTAAAACTACTTAAAACCAAGGACAAAAAGGGAAGTATTAAATTTACTCAGAGAAAGGAAGAAATGTTAACTACAAAGAAATAACAATAAGACTGAGCTATTACTCTCAACAGAAATTATGAAAGTTAAAGCACAACTATATAACTACTAAAAGAAAATGATGGCCACCTTAGAATTCTATCCCCAGTGAGAATAGTATGACTTTTTATTTTATTTGTTTATTTCTTTTGAGACAGAGTATTGCGTTGTCCCCCAGGCTAGAGTGCAGTGGCACATTCTCGTCTCACTGCAACCTCCTCCTCCCGGGTTCAAGAGATTCTCCTGCGTCAGCTTCCTGAGTAGTCTGGGATTACGGGAGTGTGCCACCACGCCAGGCTAATTTTTGTATTTTTCTTTGGTAGAGATGGGGTTTCCCCATGTACTTTTTAAAGTAGAGACAGGGTTTCCCCATGTTGGCCATGCTGGTCTCAAACACTTGACCTCAGGTGATCCGCCTGCCTAGGCCTCCCAAAGATTACAGGTGTAGGCCATCGCACCCAGCCAAAAATAGCAGTTTTTAAACTGTAAAATAAAGGCATGACACTTTCTGACAAATACTGAGGTAATTTGTTGCCAGCAGACCTTTACTAAAAAAAGGTAGTGTTCAACCGGAAGAAAATGATCCTATACAGAAACACATATGTGTGGAAAAGAATGAAAAACACAGAATATGTCAATACGTCAGTAAATGTAAAGTAATATTGACAGTACAAAGAGTGACAATAATATTTTGTGAAACTTAAGATATTCATGGAATTAAAATCCATGGTGGCAGAAATGGAAAGACAGTAGAAGGTAAATGGGGTTAAAATGTACAAAGGTTTTAACATTAGAGAAGTGGAAAATAGTAATTTGCACTAAACTAGGGTAAGTGAAGGATGCTATCTATAATGTCTAATGACCACTAAAAGACTATTAAAAGAAGTAATTAAGTATATGTAGCAAACATATTTGATTAATTCAAAAGAAATCAAGACAGAGAAAAGAAAATAAAGCAGGTATGCAAATAGAAAATAAGACTACCGACATAAAAGCAGGTATGCCAATAATTACATTAAATACCATGAACTAAATGATTCTATTTAACAACAGTACTTGTTAGGTTGAATTGAAAACAAAATACAACTCTATGTTGCTAAGAAGAAATACACTGTAAAAACATAAAGTCAAAAAAGTTTAAAGTAAAAAGATACAGCAAGAATATAGGAGCTCACTCCTACAACTTGCAAGGAACCGAATTTTGCCAACAACCATGTCAATTTCAAAGAGAGCTCCAAGTATCCGATAAGAAGACAGCCCCGGCCACACCCTGATCTCACCCTGGGCAGAGGACACCATACCTGGACTCCTCATCTATACAACTGAGAGCTAATACATGCGTATCGTTTTTAGCTGCTACATTTGTGGCAATTTGTTACACAGCAACAGAAAACTAATACATAACACAAATATCCATCCAAAAATTAATTAATTAGTGTGATATAGTCATAATATGAAGCTCTGCACAGCAATGAGAATAAATGCATTATTGTTATATGCATTACCATGGAAGAGTCTCAGTTACACAATGCAGAGCAAAATAAATAAGACACAACAGAGTATCTACATGAATCTATGCACTCCTAGAAAGTACATTTGTTGAGTTGTAGTAAAATCTCATACTTTCTTTGATAAAACTCTATATCTTTCATAAGATTCTCAAGCATGTCATGACCCCAAAAAGGCAAGGGTCACTGATGTAGATTATGTAACTATGTACTAAAACAAAATTAAATCTGCGTAATTGCCTTAATTTTCATTGTTGATGTAGCACGAGGACAGAATGCAATTTTTATTGTTTGGTATGTTTTAAGTTTTTCTTCTGCTAATTATCATCCTTAAATTCATAAAAAAGTCACAAAGAAACATAGTGCTATGGAATTACAAACTGAGTGCACGTGTAAATCTTTTGTAGGTTTTATCATTTTTGTCTTCAAGAAAGGAATCCAAGGCTAGGCATTGTGGCTCAGGCCCGTAATCCCAGCATTTTGAGAGGTCAAGGTGGGAGGAACACTTGAGACCAGGAATTCAGGCCCAGCTGGGGCAACACAGAAAGACTACATCTCTGAATAGAACAAATAAACAAACAATTAGCAGGGCACAGTGATGTGTGCATGCAGTCCCGGCTACTAGGAAGGCTTAGGCAGGATGATCACTTGAACTCAGGAATTTGAGTCTGCAGTCAGCTATGATCACACCACTGCACCCCAGCCTGAACAGCAGAGTAAGACCCCGTCTCCTAAAAAGAAAAGGGAAAGCAAGAAAGAAATCCAATGTTCTGCATTTCTTTCTTATTCCCTCCCAGTCCAATCATGAATGTGTTGTCTGGGTTTGGTCAGATTCAAGGACACCAACTGGGCCTTCTCACTGATGGGTAGAACCAATGGAAGTGTTAAGAGCTTGAGCTTCTCCTCTCATTCCCTTTGCTCTCTCTTTTCCCCTGTGACAACCAAGGATTGGGTCATTTCAAGAGAATTATTTCTAGCAGAGGTCAGTATCAGGCGTTGCAAACAAATATATTCTCATTACATATTATCTTTCTCTCTGTACCCTCTCTCTGACATTGACAGATGCCACCAGTTACTAGCCAGCTTAAAAAGGGATGTTCCATATAACATGCCCTGGGTTACTAACATACACTGCATCAAAATTTGTACCTCCAATCTAGAAGTTAATAAAGAGTTGCTTTGGTTTTCTTCATTCATTGTTTCTTGCGCATGCATTTTCCTCCAGAGCCTTGTCAGGGAACAAGGGGATGGTCAGGTACAGGATTTTGGTTTCTGGATCACAGATTATAAAGCTGTCTCAATATTATAAGAAAATTTCTGAAAGCTGTAGGTAATACCCAACCTTTGTTTATTAAGACATACAGTCTTGACTTAAAAGAGATTTATTTAGGGATTGATTTCTTACTCAAATAGTTTAGGAACATTCTCGAGAATTCACTTTTGGAATGAGAATATCATATTTATGTTACACTCTCTCTGAAGAAATTGCATATATCCACATAGTGCTAACATGATACAGGAACTATGTTTGAATATGTTTGTAGAAAATAGCTTTGACATCAAAACTTGTTATTTAAAGCCAGAAAATTAGTATTCATACTTAGAACATCATAGATGGATACAAGGACAGGTGGATGGAAAATGCTGAAAAGTGCTTTACAGAGAGCAGAGAGTGTGTTTGAGAAATGTGAATCATTTTTTAAAATGTAAAAACCAAATCACCATTGCTTTAGTTTCAACTTTAGCCTCTGGGCAATTATCAAGCCTTTGCATTTTCCTGAGTTTCTTTTACTTTGTAGGGTTTCAGATTCCATTTACTGACCCAAACAGATCAGCAAATTGTTTAATTCAATGATATGAGTTGTATTTTTGTATTAAAATAAACATCTTTATCATTGATGGCTAATTCAGGTAAGAAAAGCTTTTTGGTTTGAGGTAAAACTCATTAATTACCTAATGATAATGAAATTCAGTCATTAGCAGGGAAAGGAAATATTTCTAGATGTTAGAGAAATTCATTTTAAATAACTTCTGCTGTTTTTTAGGTATACTACCTTTCCTATTCTGTAATACAAAAAAAAAAAAATGGATTTTTTCCTGTCACACACCATTCAACACAAAACCACTCACCAAAGCAATCACTTCTTCAACAAACATGAACACTGAGTGTCCTTTGATTCCATTCAATTCTGGCTCATCTACCTGGAGATAGGACAGTTTGAGGGCTCAGTGCCACAAGACTGCTGTTTCAGATGCCAAATGCAAGTAGCAGGTTATCACCTATGCTTCTAACCACTCAGCTATGAATCAGAATTCTTATGACCCCTTGCTCATGTTTGATTAATTTGCTAGAGCGGATCACAGAAGTCAAAGAAACACTTAACTTATGTTTACCCATTTATTATAAAGAACATTAGAAAGGATACAGATAAACAGCCAGATTGAAGAGATGCATAGGGTGAGGTATGGGAGAAGGGATATGGAGCTTCAAAGACGTCTTCAGGAAGCACCACATATTCAGCTATCCAGAAGCTCCCAAACCAAGTTATTTTTAGGTTTTATGAAGGCTTCATTATATAGGCATGATGGGTAAAATCACTGGCCACTGGCAATCAATCAATTCAACCTCTAGCTCTTCTTCCCTCCCCAGAGGTTGAGATGTGGGGCTCAAAGTTCCAACTGTCTAATAATGCCCTGGTCTTTCTGGTCACCAGCCCCAATCTTGAAGCTACCTAGGGGTTCCCAGACCTAGTCATCTCATAAGCATGACTAAAGGCACTCTTAGACAGTATGTCAGGGACAGGAGGAGTGGCTCACATCTGTAATCCCAGCACTTTGGGAGGCCCAGGCAGATGGATCACTTGACATCAGGAGTTCGGGACTAGCCTTGCCAATGTGGTGAAACCCGTCTCTACTAAAAATGCAAAAATTAGCCAGTCGTGGTATAGTGCACACCTGTAATCCCAGCTACTCCAGAAGCAGAGGCAGGAGAATGGCTTGAACCCAGAAGTCGGAGGTTGCAGTGAGCCATCATGCCACTGCACTCCAGCCTGGATGACAGAGAGAGACTCTGCCTGAAAAAAAAAAAAAAAAAAAGGAAGCAATATGCCAGGAAACTAAACACTAAAAATATACTTCACAATATCGCACCTGCAAGATGGCAGATATTATGGTTTACTGTTCAAAAAATAGAAATAAGTTTCAAATTGGAAACCAGGCTTATATACAATTTTGAAAAAGCAAGTATCACTCCATGAATTTTTCTGGGGTGAGTGTATTAGAATTGCTGTTTCCCCTATGATAGGAATCAGGTGGCTCCCATTTCAAATCCATTTTTGTGTTCAAGGCATACTGGTAATGTTTTTTCTGACTCTAAAAATAGTTTTATTTCAGTGAAGGCCTCAAAGAAAGTCCTCCAGTCACAAGGCATACTGAAAATTTGAGTGTGACTCAAGCTCATTGTGAAATGATGTTTACCAAGTCATGATTATATGCAAAGTTAGTTACTCTGTTATAAAGAGAATGTTGCAAAGGCTAACAAGATTTCAAAGTACAGATTGAGTATCCTTTATCTGAAATTTTTGGAGATAAAAGTTTTCAGAGTTCAGATTTAGTTGCATTTTGGAATATTTGCATATACCTAAGGAGATATCTCAACGATGGGACCCAAGTATAAACACAAAATGCATTATGATTCATACATACCTTGTACACATAGGCTGTAGGTAATTTTATAAAATACTTTAAACGATTTTATTAAACATGAAATACAGTTTGTATTAAGCACTTTGGTATGGAATTTTCCACTTGTGGCATCATGTCAGGGCTCAAAACAATTTTAAATTTTGGGATTTTGGATTACGATTGGATGTTCAACCTGTATATACGTATATAGAGGTATATATACACACACACACACACACACACACACATATATATATAAACCCTCATAAAAATATTTTACACAAATGTAGTATCAATCAAGCTCCCTCAGGTTTTTTATAAAACATTTTTAAGCATAGGTACCAAATGCTTCTCTGGATTAAGTAACACTCTCTGAAATTTGTTTTACTCTTCTGCATTATTGCTGGTAAATTATGCTTTTAAGTATAATGATGTTGGCCAAAATTAAGGAACTTTATAAGAAACTGTCATATGAAATTTATTTTATTTATTCTGGATATATTGCTGAGGATATTTCTGACTCCATTAACTCCATTAATCAGTTTTTTTTGTTGTTTTTTTGTTTTGTTTTGTTTTGTTTTTTAAGACGGAGTGGTGCCTGTTGCCTAGGCTGGAGTGCAATGACAAAATCATAGCTTATTGTAACCTTGGAGTCCTGGGCTCAAGCTATCCTCCTCCTCAGCCTCTAGGACTTACAGGCATATGTCACCGCATTGGACTGTTTTTTGTTTTGTTTTGTTTTGTTTTGTTTGTAGACATGGGGCCTGGCTATGTTACCCAGGCTGGTCCTGGACTCCTAGCCTTACACAATCCTCCTGCTTTAGCCTCCCAAAGTGCTGGGATTACAGATTTGAGCCACCACACCTGGCTTAGTCTTGTATCATTGACATCTACCAAAACTCACTAATCAATTGTTCCCAATTCTAAACTGCGCTCCATCATTAATTGCCTTGTAACCTACAGCAAGTCACTGAACTTTCTTAAGCTTTATTTTCCTCATGTTTAAAGTAGAATAATATTGTATCAATATAGTGAGGATAAAATAAGAATTATCATGTGAAAGACTTCTGGTAATTTACATGACAATGTATGAATATTTTGTTAAAAATTTAGTGCCAAATGCTTTGTGCACAGAAGGCATATTGTTTAAACAAACCGGTATCTACCTATCTTAGAAATTTTATAATTAACAAATTTAAAGCCAAATATAACTATATACTCAAAAGTAGGAGAATGGGTTTCTAAATTTTTGGAAAACAATAATACTCAGGAGTTCTTAAGATACATGAAAGGCAATTGAGTTTCATCACAGAAATAGTAAGAAAGAAAGAATAAGAAAATGTTTCTTGGCTGAGCATGGTAGCTCATGTCTGTAATCCCAGCTCTTTGGGAGGTCAAGGCAGGTGGGTCACCTGTCAGAAGTTCAAGACCAGCCTGGCCAACATGGTGAAACCTCGTCTCTACTAAAAATACAAAAATTCAGCCAGAGGTGGTGGCAGGCGCCTGTAATCCCAGCTACTTGGGAGGCTGAGGCAGGAGAAGCTCTTGAACCTGGGAGGTGGTGAAGGTTGCAGTGAGCCAAGATTGTGCCATTACACTCCAACCTGAGCAACTGAGTGAAACTGTCTAAAAAAAAAAAAAAAAAAAGAGAGAGAATGTTTCTTTCCTTGAAGGTGACTATAATGAAATCTTTCACTTTTCTTTCATCCTAGAAAGCAAGAATCACAGTTATACAGCAATTATGCAAAACCTCCCATGCTCATAAATACTAATCTAATAAGCTGTGATTCAGATTCTAAATCATCCAATTAAATGCTAATTGGCTTATTCTCTTTAAAACAAGTTTACACTGATTCTATTCATTTCCTGACCTCTCGACATATGAGTCTAGTTTCCTTGATTAAAAAGGACCATGGTTGGATTGTACGTATGATCCTAATAAGAAAGCAACCATGTAAAGTATCACAGAGACCCTTGGCCAACATAGCATAAAAATATCTGTAAAGAAGCAAAATATACTTTTATCATATATGCCTGGATTTTACACTAACATAAGTATTGTATCCTAAAAAGAGTCATAGAGACACATTATGCTCATTTCTATACGGTCATATTTATCAAAATTTATATGCAGTTCATCTTTGCAAATTGTCTTCAGAGACGGTTTAGAGGCAACATATGATAACCATTTTTGTATCAGATTCTCATCTCCATATCAACCACACATAGCCTTCTTTTCCACAGTCACCTCTCTTATTCAATTAAAATGACTCTGAATGAATGACCTTTGGTTGTTTACAAATACGAAGTCTGCCTGTAAGAGCTTAAGCTTTGCTGCCATTGAAGACATGCAGACATCAGCTCCAGAACGTGCTATGGTTGAGTTCTGCATAAGTCTCACCTGATGAGAGTATCCTCAGAGAAGATCTGGCTCTTACACAGGAGGCAATGCTCCCTGGAGGGGAACCCGGCTCCTACGCCTGGGAAACAGTCACATTGCTTCAGGGTCATGTTTTGAAAACACTGTGTACAGCCTATGCATAAAACTCTTGTAAAACATTTGCAAAGACACCTGATGCTTTCTAGTCTTTGCTCAAGAGTTCAACTCATTTTATTTAAAAGATATTAAAATGCTGAGTTTGCAGAAGTCTGGTGTTACAAAAACTTGATGTTCAACAGAAGTAGAACGAATTCAGATGGTAGAAATTTCACATGCTCCATGAAGCCAAGAAACCACAAGTCCACCTAGAAGATTTCATATCTTCCCAAGTAATCACTTGGAAAGGTGATTTAGACCAGTGTGTCGATCTGTGTTTACCCTTCTGTCCATCCTGAGCCAGCCCTGTGAGCAGGATACAGATAAGGAAAAGGGAAGATTGTTCCACTAGTCTGGCAGGCAAAGTCTAGATAACTGACTGAATGATGCCATTATGGGACATAGGCTGTGTTCAGCCTACCTAGCTGTAAGACACAAGGTAAAATAAAAATCCCAGGAAAGATACATTTTGGAAATCCTGCTTTTGACTCAATTTTTCAATGGGCATTGCATGGTGATGAGAAGAGAAAAACTTGGAATAAAACTCTAGAAGAAATTAAAATGATGTGACATGATATTTATGTAAGGTTCTCCCTGACATAGGCCTTGTCAGGGGCCTTGCCAGTTATTTATGACCCTGTGGATGCCATGTGGTTAGTGGAACTTTCAGAGTTCTTGTAAGCCACACCAGCATGTGATCTCTGGGTTTCTACAAGGCCATGGCTAGTTGGTTGATAGATTGTGGTGATACTGAAACGTTAATACAGCCAAGGCGATTTTGAATATACATGTAGGTGTGTGCTATGTGGGTGAAATTGCTGATTTTATCTCCCACAATATGCTGAGTGATCATGAAAGTAACATTTTAAATGTGAGTCCAGAGTATCAACTGGTTTTATCAAAACCTAATTGGAAAAATATATATGTATGTGATATATATATATATATGTGTGTGTTATCTCATATATATATATCACATACATATAGATACATATTTTCCACCTCTCTAGGATATTTTTGGCGTATTTTATAATTGTTTTTTTCATTGTAGTAAGAGCATTGTAGTAAGAGCATTTAACGAGATCCACCCTTTTAACAAATGTTAAGTGTACAATAGAGTATCATTGATGAATATAAATACATTATTAAAAAGATACGTATTGTTGAGGTTATGTAGAAAGTGGGACCCTTATACATTGTTGGTGGGAATGTAACACAGTGCTACCACTATGGAAAATAGTATAGAGTTTCCTCAAAAACTTAAAAATAGAACTGCTGTATGATCCAGCAATCCCACTGATTGGTATTTATCCAAAACAATTGAAATTCAGATTTTGAAGAGATAGTATTTGCACTCCTATTTTCATTACAGCATTATTTACAACAGCGAAGATGTGGAAACAACCTAAGTGGTCACTGATGGATAAATGCGTAAAGAAAATGTGGTATACACATACAAGGAATTTTACTCAGCCTTTAAAAAAAGGAAATCCTGCAATGCAACAACATGGAGGAACATGGAGGACATTATGCTAAGTTAAATAAATGAGGCACAGAAGGGCCAGTTGTAAGATTCTCCCCGGGGCCTGAAAGCTTAAGGAGATGAATAACTCCTCGCTTCTCAGGCCCAGTCCCAAGACACAAGGCCACTTGCATCAGCAGCCTGCGTCAGCAAGATAGCAGAAGCAGGAAGAGAGCCGGTCAGAAGACACCTACCCTGGCCGGAAGACACGTACCCCTGAAGATGGAGAAAGAGGACATCCAAGTACAACGTGGCAGTTATGTCAGACTAGGACACTTCCTGTTTATAGGAGACTATAAAACCTTTGCCACCTCCTCACTTGGGGCTGACGCCATTTAGGCCTCAGCCCGCCTGCACACAGGTGCTCGTTAAACGTTAAAATAGCAAGTTGCTCCCCAGCACCTCGTGTTGTCTGCTGGTGTGCTCTTGGGGTTTGAATTGATACAAGAACCTTACACCAATACTGTATGATTCTCTTATATGATGAATGTAAAACAGTAAAACTCACAAATGCAGATAGTAGAATGGTGGTTACCAGGGACTAAAAAGAGAGGGTGACTGGGAATTACTATTCAACAGGTACAAAATTTCAGTTAAGCAGAATGAATTAGTTCTAGAGATCTGCTGCACAACACTATGCCTATTGCCATTGTTGTTTTCTTGTTTTGGTTTGGTTTGATGCTTAATTTCTTCTTAAATTAAAAAAAAAAAAAAATTTTTTTGTTTTACTCAAGCCCTGTTTAGCTGTCCAGGAAATCTACGGGGGAACAAAGAACTATAACACACCAGTCACCCAGTCTGTCCCCTTGCCACTCTGTTAGAGTGAGATGTCTTAGGTAGCTTTGATCTCAGGCTCCAATCCTGTCACTCAATTATGCTTAGCATGCCAAGATCCTTAGCAAGACATAAACGTCCTATCACTATGGCTGCTACCAACCACTCTAGCTGCAATTCTTGCTGTTTCCCTATATGCAGTCTAGGTTCCAACAGTACTGAACCACTGAATTCCCTCAATTTGAATACGATTTAACACTTCCTTGCCTCATGTGACATTCTTTGGCCAGAATCCATTTTCTGGCTCTCTTTTTTGCCTTGATAATAGCAGCTGTATTCCTAGGCTGCTTATTTACATATCTCTTCTGGGAAGACTTTCTTTTCTTTTTAAAATTTGTACAAATGTATGGGGTATATGTGAATTTTTTTATGTGTTTATAGCATGGAGTGATTTCAAGTGAGGGTATTCAGGGTGTCCATTACCCCAGTACAATATGTTTTCATTAACTATTGTCACTCTGCTATCAAACACTGGATTTGTTCCTTCTATTTGACTGTACATTTGTACCCTTTAACCAATTCTCTTCATCTCTCCCCCTCTCCCTGAGTCACCTTTCCCATTCTCTGTTGTCTGTCTTTACTCTCTACTTTTAGGTGACCGAACTTTTTAGCTCCTGCATATCAGTGAGAAAATACAATATTTGTCTTTTTGTATCTGGCTTATTTCATTTAAGATAATGACTGACTCCATTTTGATGTTGCTGCAAATGACATTACTTCATTCTATTTTATGGCTGAATAGTTTTCCATTTTGTATATATATGCCACACTTTTGTGAGCCATTCATCATTGATGGACATTTAGGTTGATTTTATATCTTTGCTATTGTGAATAGTGCTGCAGTAAACATATTAATGCAGTTATCTCTTTGATATACAGATTTCTTTCTGGGAAGCCTTTTGTGATTTAACCTCTAGTTTCATCTCTTCGACATCTATTATTTACTGACCAGTGTCCATTCTAACAACATTATATTGGACATCCTTAAATAAATCTCTCCTACTCCAGGTTTCAAGTTTGCCTGGGATTGAAGTGTTGGAGGATGTGGGGCTTCCAATGCAAAACCTGGGACAGAGAAATCCAGGGTAGTTGGTCACCCTACCATGGGTGGGACCTGACCTTCTGTCTAGTCACTTTTGTTTAAAATATATTTCCCCCATTAAACTTTGATGTTCTTTGAAGGCAATGTCCTCCCATTGATCCCTGGTATATAATACCTTTCTTGATGCTTAATAAATATTCAGTGAATGATTTTCTATTTTCAAAGGGCTTAAAATAGCTCTTGGGGTATGAACACATACTTATTTTATGGGTTGTTTCCTTCCTGTTAATAGCAGCACTGTGATATGATTTGGCTGTGTCCCCACCCATATCTTATCTTGAATTCCTATGTCTTTCCTGTGCTATTCTCATGATAGAGAGTAAGTCTCACAAGATTCGATAGTTATTATAAGGGAGAATTTTCCTGCACAAGCTCTCTTTTTGCATGCTGCCATCCATGTAAGACGTGACTGGCTGCTCCTTGCCTTCCACCATGATTTTGAAGCCTCACCAACCATGTGGAACTGCAAGTCCGATAAACTTCCTTATTTTGTAAATTGCCGGGTCTCAGGTATGTTTTTATCAGCAGCATGAAAATGGACTATTACAGCAAATTGGTACAATGAGAGTGGGTGCTGCTGAAAAGATATGTGAAAATGTGGAAGCAACTTTGGAACTGGGTAACAGGCAGAAGTTGGAAAAGTTTGGAGGGCTCAGAAGAAGACAGGAAAATGTGGGAAAGTTTGGAACTTCCTAGAGACTTGTTGAATGGCTTTGATCAAAATCCTGATAGCGATATGGACAATAAGGTCCAGGCTGAGGTGGTCTAAGATGGAGATGAGGAACTTCTTGGGAACTGGAGCAAAGATGACTCTTGCTATGTTTTAGCAAACACACTGATGGCATATTGCCCCTGCTTTAGAGATTTGTGGAACTTTGAACATGAAAGAGACAATAGCATATCTGGTGAAAGAAATTTCTAAACAGCAAAGCGTTCAAGAGGTGACTTGGATACTGTTAAAGGCATTCAATTTTATAAGGGAAGCAGAGCATAAAAATTCAGAAAAATTGCAGCCTGACAATGTGATAGAAAACAAAAGCCCATTTTCTGAGGAGAAATTGAAGCTGGCTGCAGAAATGTGCATAAGTAAGGAGCAGCCTAATGTTAATCCCCAAGACAATAAAGAAAATGTCTCCAGGGCATGTCAGAGGTCTTCTTGGCAGCCCCTCCCATCACAGACAGGAAGCCTATGAGAAAATGGTTTCATGGGCTGGGCCCAGGGTCCCTGTGTTGTGTGCAATCTATGAAAGTTGGTGCCCTACATCCCCACCACTCCAGCAGGGGCCAAGGTACAGCTCAGGCTGTTGCTTCAGAGGATGGAAGCCCCAAGTCTTGGCAGCTTACATGTGGTGTTGAGCCTGTGGGTACACAGAAGTCAAGAATTGAGGTTTGGGAACCTCTGTCTAGATTTCAAAAGAGGTATGGAAATGCCTGGATGCCCAGGCAAAAGTTTGCTGCAGGGATGGGGCCCTCATGGAGAACCTCTGCTAAGGCAGTGTGGAAGGGAAATGTGGGGTTGGAGTCCCAACACAGAGTCCCTACTGGGGCACTGCCTAGCAGAGCTTGAGAGGAGGGCCACCATCCTCCAGACCCCAGAATGGTAGATCCACCAACAGCTTGCACTGTGCACCTGGAAAAGCTGCAGACACTCAACACCAGCCCGTGAAAGTAGCTGGGAGGGAGGCTGTACCCTGCAAAGCCATAGGGGTGGAGCTGCCCAACACAATGGGAGCACACCTCTTGCATCAGTGTGACCTGCATGTGACACATGGAGTCAAAGGAGATCATTTGGATTTTTAAAATTTGACTGCCTCGCTGGATTTCAGATTTGTGTGGGGACTGTAGCCCTTTTGTTTTGGCCGATGTCTCCCATTTGGAATGGCTGTATTTACCCAATGCCTGTACCCCCATTGTATCTAGGAAGTAACTAACTTGCTTTTGATTTTACAGGCTCATGGATGGAAGTGATTTGCCTTGTCTTGGATGAGATTTGGGACTGTGAACTTTTGAGTTAATGCTGAAATAAGATTTGGGGGGACTGTTGGGAAGGCATGATTGGTTTTGAAATGTGAGGACATGATATTTTGGAGAGACCAGGTTGGAATGATATGGTTTGTCTGTGTCTCCACTCAAATCTCATCTTGAATTCCCATGTTTTGTGGGAGGGACCTGGTGGGAGGTAATTTAATCATGGGGGCAGGTCTTTCCCATGCTGTTCTTGTGATAGAAAGTAATTCTCACAGGATCTGATGGTTACTATAAGGGAGAGTTTTCCTGCACAAGCTCTCTTTTTGCCTGCTGCCATCCACGTAAGACGTGACTGGCCGCTGCTTGCCTTCCACCATAATTGTGAAGCCTCCTCTGCTGTGTGGAACTATAAGTCCAATAAACTTCTTTCTTTTGTAAATTTCCCAGTCTTAGGTGTGTCTTTATCAGCAGCATGAAAACTGACTAATACACACTGTTAATAAGAGTTTAAACACCCCCAGAAACAGTCCAAATATCCATTAGCCAAATAATGCATAAGTACATGTTGAATAAATATACTGTGGTTCAGTCACTGGAATAGTATACAGAAACAAAAACTAGTTGACTACTGATGTACAAAGCAGATTGATGAATCTTAGAATTATAATTTGTATTATATTTGGAACATACAAAAGAATACATATAAAATATGTCTCAAATATATTTTAATATCTGCTAAAGGGGAAAAGAAAAAAGACTTCCATTATCAATCAATATGTGTGGGGTTTTATTATTTTCATTAATATTATTACTTTTAGAAGCAGCTGCTACTATTGAACATTCATTCCATGCCACACATTATGATTAGCCCTTAATATACATTATCTTATTTGATTTTACTTTTTCAATAACTCTGCACTCTATAGGTGAGGAAACCAAGATACTGAGGTAGTAAATGCCTTACCCAAAAATACATATTCTGTTAGTGTTAAAGCCAGATTTCAATCCTGATCCTACCTGGATTCAAAACTCATATTTGTTCAGTGTACTATATTAATAATCCACCTAATGATCTCAATTATCTGTTAATTCGAATGCACTTTGTGGTGAACACACTGCAGGGGTCCCCCTCCTCCCATCTCCATGATCCTTGCTTCCTCGTGTTTGTGTCTTTGTATAATCTTTTCTGCTTGAGTTTAGGCAGGACCTGTTACTTGCTTCTAACCAGTAGAATATGGCAAAGGTGATAGGTGTCACTTCTGTGATTACATTACGTTATATAGGATTCAGTCTTGCCAGCAGAATTATTCTGGAGACTGTCTCCTTGTCTGGATTTAAGTGGCCCACATGACAGCCCTCAGCTCAAGAGAGTCTCCAGCTAATTGCCAGCAAGAAGCCAGGGCTCTGAGTCCTAGAGGCACATGGAAATGAATTCTGCCACCAAAGTCAGTGAGCTTGAAAGAGGATGCTTCTCTAGTCGAGCCTCCACATGAGAACCCAGCCCAACTGACAGCTTCATTACAGTTTTATAAGACCCTAAGCAGAGGATCCCCCTTAATTTGTGCCTGAATTCCTGCCCCAAAACACAATTAGGTAATAAATGGGTGTTGTTCTCAGTTGCTATGCTTGTGATAGTTTGCTATGCTACAAAAGAAAATGAATACACTACCTTTTTTTTAAATCATTTTTTTCCTCAAAGATAAGTTATGTACTTATTATGGAAGATTATTCTATATGTTTATAGAAGGTCTTAACCAGAGTTTGGAACTGGACTGCCCGCCTGATGATGTAATTATAGGAATTATATCCTAAAAATTAGTAATATTATGAAACTTGTAAGAGTACAAAATAGTATCTTTGTGCCTACTGCCCATTTTGAAGCTCAGTTAGTGCTACTTTGACTAGGTATGGTGTCATGCTCAGGGTCAGGTTCCAGCCCCAGCTGAGGGCTGAGGGGAGTGGGTGGATGTGGGGCAAGGAGCTGGAAGAACATTCGAGAGACAGCAAGTAAATGAGACATGGCTTTATTCAGAAGTCTCTTCTCAGGGTCAGTGTTACATTTATGCACTACACAAACAACAGTGACTGAGAGCCAGATTAGATGCTTTTCTATGTTATGTCAACATGGCTATGATTATTTAAGACATGGGACTATGGGCCTGTGCTACAAACTCGCTTGGTCATCCAGGCTGTTTACCTTGGCCTATGCCTGCTGCCCTATGCCGGCTCGGCTGTAGCACAGCCATCTTTCTTACATATGGCATTATTGAGACTGAAATGTCATAACCACGCTGCAGAAGGGAGGCCTCCACCAGTTCTCATGAGACAACACAGCTGTATTAAATCCTTCTCTCTTCAGAAGCCAAGACCTATGCATTCCTACATGAATAGCTTTTAAAGGTTAATTAAAAGCAGCGAGACATAAAAATGTATAAGCTTCTGCTTACAATGTTTAATAGTACCATTTCTGACCTTTTCATTCTGATCCTATGATGTGCTATCCAGATCCAGCTGTTCACTCTTCCCATCAACTTGAAGGAGAACTCAACAGAACACAGACAGAGTCCTTGCATTTCCAGGAAGGTTTTTTCAAGGTTTGTTCTGGTGAGCACAACCTCCTATGGCTGTTAGGAGGTTTTCTGTTGTGAATGACATATTTTCTTCTTGGAGATTCACGATCTACATTAGCATTTAATAAATATCAAAAAGTTTCAACTAAGAAAAATATTTAACAATTTCTTTACTAGCATTACATGTACTTCTTTGTCCTCAGAAAGATTTCTCTGAAAACACCTTACAAACTTAACAACTCCTGCTTGAGAAAGAGTGTGTGAGAAGAATGAACTCATCAATTTGGAATCTTTATTTTAAAAAATATTTTCAATAGCCTTCACACTTGAAATCTGAAGCATCAAATCCATTAAATAACAAAACATTATCAGAGCAAGTAAAACTGAAAGTTGACATGGAAAATTTTAACAATAAAGCATTATTAGGAGACTAAATAGTAATATGTGACCAAGACTGGTCAAGAGATAAACTTGTGCATATTAATGCTGTTTGATCAGCTTTTATGTCTCAGATAAGACTAATAAAGAATGATGTCAGTGTTAGGAAGGAAGATTAAATACGTAGCAATATATTTGCATTGTCAATTTGAATATTTTACTGAAATATCAGCAAATGGTATATCTTTGAATTTTCTAACACAGAAGTAAATTGTCTTCTGTCTTCAAAATTTATTTGCATTCACCAACACCAATAAGGCAGGGGAATGTTCCCACATGCCAATTTAGCTATAGTTATCTCTTTGCAGTTTCAAAAACACAGCACCGTCTCCTCCCTTAGCACTTACTGTCTTCCTGCCCGAAATTCTCTTCCTGCAGATGTCTGAATGGCTTACTCCCTTGTTTTATCCAGGTATTTGCTCAAATGTCTCATCCGCTCTTTCCTGGCTACATTCCAAAAAGGGACACATCACCAGCCTCACTTCTTCATCCTTTATGCTCTATATTTTTCTTAATTGAAATAATCTATACCTGTGACAGTTTCTGTTGGCTTATTTGCTTGTTGACTATTTACCCAAGATACCCAACTGCAATATAGATTTCCTGGCAGCAGAGATTTTGTTCAGTTGTGGATTCCCAGCGTCTAGCATAGAGCATAATTCTCAGGAGGTATGAAATAAATAGCACATGAACTAATGAAATAGCAGAAGTTCAGCCTTCAGAACAGACTTACAGGCAGTTGTTTAAGGGAAGTTTAACATAGGAAAAGCAGTGAAATTCACCATATTAAGACTAAAAAAGAAATATGCAATCATCTCAATGCATATAAAAACACATTTAAGAAAATCTGACATCTATTTTCAATGAAAACTGTGAGCACACTAGAAATAGAAGGGAACCCTCTCAACCTGATAATCATGACTACAAGAAAACCTACAGCTAACATCACAGTTAATGGTAAAAGACTAGATGCTTTCTTCTAATACTGGAAACAAGGCAAGGATGTCCACTGCCAGCACTTTATATTCAACATTACACTAGAGGTTCTAGTCAGTAAAATAAGGTGAGAAAAAATTAATAAAAGGCCTCCAGAACGGAAAAACAGCAAATGAAACTGTTTATTTACAGATGACAAAATTGTCTATATAGAGCATTATATAGAGTCTATTAAAATGTTACTAGATCCAATATGTGAATTTAGTAAGATGACAGAGTAAGAAATGAAACATACGAAATCTATTGTATTTCTACAAACTAGTGATGAATAATTGGAAAATGAAATTTTAAAACATTATCACTGCTACCATCAGCAACTATATGCCAATAAATTGAAAAATTTAAGAGAAATGGATAAATGCCTAGATACTACCAAGACCTGAACAGAACAAAATCTGAAATTCAAAACCTGAACAGACCAAAAACAAGCAATGAGTTCAAAGACATAATAAAATGTCTACTAGTAGAGGCCGGGTGCGGTGTCTCACGCCTGTAATCCCAGCACTTTGGGAGGCCGAGGAGGGTGGATCATGAGGTCAGGAGATCGAGACTATCCTGGCTAACATGGTGAAACCCCATCTCTACTAAAAATACAAAACCAAAATTAGTTGGGCGTGGAAATACATGGATAGAAAATAAATGAATAAAACAATACTCAATTTTATTTGTAATTAGGAAAATAAAATTAAAATCACAGTTAGATACCACTATTTTTCCATCAGAATGCCTAAAATTAAAAAGATTAATCAAAGTGTAGGCAAAGCTGTGGAGCAACTGGAACTTTCATACAGCGCTATCTGTAATGAAATATGGTACAGTTATTTTGGAAAATAGCTTATTAATTTATTAGAAAGTTAGACATATATTTTTCCTACGACTCAGCTATTCCACTGGGCAATTATGCAAGAGAGATAAAAGCATATGTTCAAACAAATATTTGTATGTGAATGTTCATAGCAGCTTTATTTTTAACAGCTGAAACCTAGAAGCAATCCAAATATTCCTCCACAGGTGAGTGGATTTAAAAAATGTGGAATATTTATGCAATAGAATGTTTCCAATCATATAAAAGAAGGAACTGTTGATACATCTAATTATCTGAATAAATATCCATTTATCTTGAATAAAGTGAGCCAGGTAAAAAAGAAGGCGTATGATTTTATTTTATTTATATAATATTCTAGAAAATGCAAACTAATCTATTGTGACAGAAAGTGGTTTGTGGTTGCATGAGGAGTTTTGAAGGGACTCACAGGCATCCAGCTGCGCCCATCAGCATCCCCGGTTGCTTTTCCTCTTTGATAAACCCTCTGATCCCTGTTCAGGTCAGTTTCAATGGGAGAACGGGAGGCCTGGAAAGAGATCTAAAAGACTTAACCCTTCCACAGGGAGAGTTAATTTGCTGCATTAGCTGGGGGCTATGCAATACCTTCTTGCCCAGATTGCCTGCTCCACTCTCACCCATCTCTCTCAAGGATTACGCCTTCCTCTGGGATTGGACTTTGAGGCTGGGTTTTGTAGATGGGGATTTATTTGCAATTGGCAAATGAAACTTATCTAGCCATTAGCCTGTTGCAATTATTCCTGTCTGGTCAGCCAAATGGGAGCTCAGCACAATTAGATGCCAAGAGAGAAATACCTAGGGGGTAAAATTTTTATGATGACTCTCACGCTATTATCATGAAGTAAATCCTCAAAATTCTCTTTCTGTCATTCTGCCTTTCTCCCTGTGCTGGGTAGGATTTTGAGGTGACATCACGTCTCCTCTCTGGAATTTGAAATCTAAGCATAATGCTCTCAGGGATGTGCCAGCACTCTGAGTTCTCCAACTGCGTGGTATTCATGAAGCAAGTTTCTCCAAGGAGCTCTGAGCATTTACAGCCCTAATCCAATTCAGCCTTAAAACATTCGTGATATTAAATGACTTTTGCCCAAAGCCCCAGCAAGCAAGCCATCGTTGGATTGATCTCAGTCTAGGAAATCTCTTTTATTTACTCATAGGCTTCTCTGTACTTCCAGAGCACTTTACTGGGACCCTGCATGCAACATTCAGGTTGCTTTGCCTTCAGATGCACGAATTGTGCGTGCCTTTGTCTCCCTGGCTTAAGTGTAAACTCCCAAAGAGCAGGGCAAAATTAGGAAGGCTGTTGACACGCCTACCCTGTGCCAGCCACAGGATAGTCACTCTATGTCTATTGAACTGATCAGTTGTATTTTTTATTGATAGTTATTCCTTCAACTTGTGCACACAAGTGATGAGGACACTGCAAACACAGCTCCTTTAGCAGCTCTGTTGCAGGGAAGGCGGGGTCGTGGTGCAGATACAGGCCACCATTTGCAGGCTGGTTTCTCATTTGTGTCATGGAGTCACTGAGGAACTGCCTCGCGTAGGCAGGAAGACTCACATAAAAAGAGAAACGTGGCATCTATCCTAAGGGAGCTGAGAGCTCAGTGGAGATCAAACAGCACTGGAACAGTGGACAGTCTGGGCTGAAATCTCCTTGATCTCAACCCAGGCTCTACTTCTAAGTAGCTGTGTGTTCTTGAGCAAGATGCTCAACCTCTCTGAATCTCATGGTTTCTCTGTCCACCCCAGGATGCTGTCTCTATCCCCCTACACACCTGAGATTGTCCGCCTGTGTGCTTGCTGCACTCTGAGCTGACACCTCTCTCTTCACAATGACTCCATTTTCTTGCAATTGCCATTTTCCATGGTTGTTTCCTCAGTGAGAAGTCGATCTCCTTGGAGGCAGGGACTACATTTTATTTACCTTTATTTCCCCAGAGCCCAGCATTGTTTCTGGAAAATTAAGATGATGATTCTAATATTTACCACATAGGATTCTAATATTTATCGCATAGGATTGTGAGATAGAAATATATTTATTAAAGTGCTTAGTATGGTGTCTTTTTCGCATAGAAAGCACACATTATAATTTATTCAGTAACCATTTGAAATGAGCTGTCTTATTGAAATCAGTGGTATTACTCCACTTTATAGATGGGAAAACTGAGTCTCAGAGACAAAAGCAAATGGGAGGTTCTTGCACTGGAAAGACATGGCTGCATGATGCATGGGACTTTGTTGGTGGTGAGTTTGCAGATGGTGAGATAATTTTTTCTTCTAAGAGACATTGACTAAGTAGAAGGAGGAGAGTCTTGTTCGGAGAGATGGGGAAACCACTGGCTGGAAGCCTTCAGCCCTAGAATTCCAGAGTCCACCACAGGAAGAACCCAGAAGAGCATTTCCTGTAGGAAATGTGTCCTGAGGATTAATGGTGGGCTGAATGCTGAGTGCAAATATTTCCCTTTCCTCATCTGCATCTGGGAGATCTTTATTTTTCCTTTTTAAAGATCAGTGGTTTCTCCAGACAAGAAAGGATGGAAAAAGGGATGGCAAAGAATCACAAGGACACTTTTAGAAGTGATAAATACACTCACTATTTTCATCATAGTGGTGGTTTCGCAGTTGTGTGACATATGCCAAAACATCAAATTGAACACTTGAAATATATGCCATTTATTTCATGTCTGTTACACTTCCACAACCCATTAAAAGAGGAAGAGAGAGAGCAAATTTGAAGTGACAGGAGAAAGAATGAAATTCCTTTCTGCTTGTTTCTACCATGATGCCCTCATTCAATAAGCTGGTTACATTTCCTCATGGGTTTGTAGGACATAGAATAAGAAAAAAATATATATATATTTGCATTATATATAGACTATGTATGTAGGTATTACATATCATATGCATATATGTATTTATATATATACATTTAATTGTTTACATGTATACATTTAATAATACCTCTTTAAAAAAACCTCTCTGAGAGACCCCTTGTTCCTTCCACCATGTGAGGGCATAGCAAGAAGGTGACATCTGTGAGGAAGTGGGCCCTCACCAGTCACCAAATTTGTCAGCATCTTGGTCTTGGAATCAGCCTCCAGAACTGAGAGAGAGAAAGAAAGAGAGAGAGAGAGAGAGAAGTGGTTAGCACATGCCTCCATTTTATTACTTTATTGACTGATTCAAAATCATGAAGTTGAATCTTTAAACTATTCCTAGCCTGAAATGGTTTGTGGTGTTAGAATTTCTTAACATCAACTATTCCCTCCTCAGAGAAACTCAGTTGGAAATTTGTTTAAATTATTAAAAGTAATCCCAAAGGAGAGTAGCCTAGTCAGGTCAATCATGATTCCCGTTTCTAAGGCAATTCATCTAGATTCAAAAAACAGAAGTAGATATTTCCAGCTTACAGTTTATCTTAATCATTGGACTATGCCCAGAGTCTATTCATAGTGCTGTTGCTTCCAGCATATATTTCAATATGGATCGAACTCCAATTATGCTTTCTATAATTTTCTTTAAGTGCTAACAAGCAATGATACTCAAATATGTATATTGAGATTCTCATTTTCAATTGCTTTCTGAACATATGTGCCGAGATGTCTTCTGAAATTGAAGATGCTTTAAAAACATTTATGACATTCCCCTTCCAATTATTATTATTGCTATTATTATTATTGAGGTAGAGTCTCACTCTGTTGTCCAGGCTGGAGTGCAGTGGCATGATCTCGGGTCACTGCAACCTCCGCCTCCTGGCTTCAAGCGATTCTCCTGCCTCAGCCTCCTGAATAGCTGAGATTACAGTCATGCGCCACTAAACCCAGCTAATTTTTGTATTTTTGGTAGAGATGGGGTTTTGCCATGTTGACCAGGCTGGTCTTGAACTCCTGACCTCAAGTGATCCGCCTGCCTCCCTTGCAATATTTTATCCTTCTCTTACGTTCCTATTTTTGAGTGATCATTAAAAATCCAGAAGCGTATATTAGGTACAGTGTGGCAAAATAGAGAAATGATCAAATCATTTTGAGGGTGTCAGTGAAATCTTTCAGTGAAGTTGGTTGAACTGCACCTTGCAGGCAGAGGAAGAATTCTCTAGGTAAATAGAAAGTTGCATTGCTATGGTCTGCATGCTTGTGTCTTCCCCAAAATATATATGTTAAAATCCTACCTCCAAAGTAGGTAGAAAGTGTTAGAAAGTTGGACCTTTGGGAGGTAATTAGGTCATGAAGGCAGATTCCTAATGAATGGGATTAGCGCCTTTATAAAAAGTCCCCTGAGAAACCCTTTGTCCCTTCCACTATGTGAGGACACAGGAAAAAGGTGCCATCTGTGAAGAAGTGGGCCGTCACCAGACACCGAATTTGCCAGCACCTTGATCTTGAACTTCCCAGCCTCCAGTACTGTTAGATATAAATTTGTGTTGTTTATAAACCATTCAGGTTATGGTATTTCGTTACAGCAGCTCAGATGAACTAAGACATGCATCTAAAAACAAAGAAAACTGCATGAATCAATGCATGAACTAGAAGCAGTGGCATGTGCCTTGGGGATCTGCAAGAAGTTCTATGTGGCTATTGCACAGCATAGAGTCTGTACGTAGAAGGAAGGTACGAAGACAGGAAGAGGGTCCCAGAGAGGGGTAATGGTATATTTTTGTAATTTAAAATAATTCAGTGTAGACAGAGGGATATATGTGTTTGTCTACAACTTACTATAAATCTACACTCTTGGGTAATTGGTTAATATTTGAGAGGAATTTTCCTAACGTTGCAGTTCCCCAGGAAATACTCCTGAATCCTAAGATTCCATGTAGGAGGTTATTGTGGAGTGTTCTCAAGAAGTACAGGTGAGAGAAGGGAAGAGAGCCCTATCTGATGCAGTGGCAACAGATAACTCAGCTAAGAAAGAGAGCTCTGGGGCTGGAATGACTCTTCAGAATTATGTTAATTAAAGCAAGTGGGCTGGACCAGACCTTTGTGCTGTCCTCATCAAGCAATCATTGGCTTCCAGCTGCCTCCAAGAGAAGGTTGGTCTTTTGTCCTGTTGTATTATTGCACTATGCTGCAGCTTGGCTTCTCTGGAAGACAAAAACTGAAACAGAGTTAGGAGTGCAGGTTAATTTTGCCATGTGGCAGACACTGAGACCTACTGAGGAGTGCACACATCCATTAGGGAATCAAATTTGTGAGAGAAATGAGGCAGAAGCTGGCTTGGGCAAGGGGAAGAACATACCACCATGTGGAGCTGACAAAGTCTCTCTTAGCCCAGTAGGGAGTTCCAGAGCAAAGATTATTCATTACAGGAGTCCCATGATGGGTGGAAACTACTAGGCCATTATACTACCACTTTGTTCAGTCTCTGGCCCAAGGCCACCATGAGAAGAGTTTAAACCTTGGTTTAAAAATGGAGGCAAGAGCAAACTAAAAAAGCCAAAAGTTGGAGGATATCAGTGAACCACACTCCTCACAACTAGACAGTAAGGACTTTCTTGAAGAAAAATCTGAGCTGCACACCTCCTACATTTACCATGTCTGCCTCATGACCTCATGACCTCTTCTTCTTCTTCTTCTTCTTCTTTTTTTTTTTTTTTTGAGACAGAGTTTCAGTCTTGTCACCCAGGCTGGAGTGCAGTGGTGCGATCTCAGCTCACTGCAACCTCTGCCTCCCAGATTCAAGCTATTCAAGACTCACTGCAACTCTCCTGCCTCAGCTTCCCGAGTAGCTGGGATGCCTCATGATCTTCTAAGATCCATGGTGTAGTTATGGTACTCTGCCCTCTTGTGTAATCTGTCTGTCTGGTTCATGAGAACCCACAAAAATTTCTGTTATTTGACTAACCATTCCTTGAAGTTTCTTCCAGGGCTGGGATTTTATTCTTTTGCTTAAGCTTCCCTGAGATATTGCAAATACAAATGGCAAATGAACATATAATGAAGTCACTGTTTTAAATGTCCAAATACCATACACACTGCTACCTCTGAGGTTATTTGAACTGCTGAATAGAATAACTTTTACGTTTCCAATTCTTGCTAATGGAGAGAGAAGATTGCCTCTATGTTAATGTTGGATTTTAAAATATACCCTTTTTAAGCACTATTAAGCATGTTTTAGGTTACAAAGTATATTTTGTTCATCTTTTCCATTATAACAGAAAAAATATTATAAGGAAATGTTTCAAATTTTTCTTCTTACAGTTCAGTCTCATTGAAAAGAAAGATGTCTACATCACTGAGAAGAAAAAGAAGCCCAATGTGGATTCAGTACAATTACATGGAGTACTTATCAAGGCCTAGACACTGCAGAAATAAATTGTAGGCTGCATTTCTGCTCTTAGGACTCAGTCAAATGGGACATAGAAGCCATACAAGGCAACAACATAACTGAAGACAAGGTGTTGGAAGAACAATAAGAACAAGTTTCGTTTGTTTGTTTGTTTGTTTTTTGAGATGGAGTCTCGCTCTGTAGCCCAGGCTGGAGTGCAGTGGCGGGATCTCAGGTCACTGCAAGCTCCACCTCCCGGGTTTACACCATTCTCCTGCCTCAGCCTCCCGAGTAGCTGGGACTAGAGGTGCCCGCCACCACGCTCAGCTAGTTTTTTGTATTTTTTTAGTAGAGACGGGTTTCACCGTGTTAGCCAGGGTGGTCTCAATCTGACCTCGTGATCCACCCATCCTTGGCCTCCCAAAGTGCTGGGATTACAGGCTTGAGTCACCACACCCGGCCACAATATGAACAAGTTTTTATAGGATCAAAGGAAAGAAAGAATTTGACTGGATCTGAGGAGTACAAGAATATTCCAGAATTGGGGAATAAATAGGAGAGATCAACAGAAAGGCCATTTGAATCAGAACCAGCAGGCAAGAAGTCTGAAACCATCTAGCAGCCTGTTCTGTAAGGACAAACGATCATTAAATAGGCAACTAGCAAGCTTTATTGCAGAAAGCCAGGAATAGCGTGGGTTAGCTTTCTTTAATTCCTCTTTGTTGAGTTTCTCATTGTCTTAGAAAGTATTCAGGAGGTAAGACCTACTGGTGTACAGTACAGTAGGAATATCAGGCCTATTAATCATAATCAAGTCTCTAATGCTTGTATTAATAAATCATGTTTAATCTAGAATAATTTCTGAAAATAATGCCACAGATCAGTAAATAAATCCCTAGGAAAAGCCGAAGGCCCCAGGACCATAGCTGAGAACTTGAGGTCAGGGGATCTTAGACACTCTAAGTAGAAGACACCCAGGCAAGACTCTTGTGGATGAAGACAATTACACAAGTCCACAGCCTTCTGAAATAAGCTTAGTTCTAACAATCTCAAGAAAAACACAAAGTAATTTAGCTCTACTGATGGTTATTGGAGAACCATTTTCCCCAGGTTTAAAAAAGATGATGGATATGGCTAAATCACTGTCCCCAACCTCTTTATAGAACCCAGAGCTTCCAACCTTAAGATTTAATTTCCAGGGTTAGGATGCAAGAAGTGACTTACTTTTGAGTTCTACCAGGAAGCAAAATGGTACACATCAAAAATAACCCATTTGGCAATTTCATGAATTTCCAAGCAGCTTATGCAATGTACAGTCATACAGCTTTGTTCTTATTGCACATAAGAGACTATTTAAATGCTATAAAATTGTATATTTCCAACTTCAAAATGAAATATATCATCCAACAGAATTAAAGCAGTAACTACAGAAAAAGTAATCAATAATTAGGCTCTTCCTCTTATTACCCTAGAGAATGAGGAGACGTTATTTAATCAATTGTTTTTCTAAAATTTATGACTGTTAGAAGCCAAGTCTAAATGCATATAGAAAAAGGTTCGAGGAAATGATGGAACTGTTCTCTAAGAAGGTGATTTAAGCCTTTGGATTACAGGAGGTTTAAGACGTTGCCCTTGTGGTAATGCAGTGTTTTAACTTAAGGGCCATTGTGAACATCAATTTTCCCTCATGAAACAAATCACCAGCCAACCAAAACCTCTATTACTTCTGTATTTCCCAAAGGATTCTTCCATACCCCAATTGAGTGTATGAATTGCAGCCTCATAAAGGTACTACCGAAATGTGACAGTCTCATTTGGAGACACACATTACAAAAGAGTTTCAGCCAAAATAGTTTGAATCAGAAAGTGGTCTTTGAGTAGTGACTCAGCCTAATACATCACTAAGAAGGAGAAACAAATGAGGCATTGGAGACCATTCATCCAAATGTCAAATAGGAGAAGTCATTCACACTCCATGGCATGTAAAGGAAAGCAGTGATGTTTCAAGAACTAACTGGCAAAGACAATCAGGTTTTAGAAACAAAGTCTGCGTTTCATGATGACCTAAAATCTAGTTGAAAACATAATATTCAATATCGTTACCTCTCTTTTTGTATATCTGTTTGTTATACCGAACTGAATATATTCACTTGTTATTTGAAGTTATGTTCTTATAGGAAGGTAGGCACCAACCAGCAGTTGCTAATAATATACTATAATTTAGTAAGTAATTAAATTGAATAAAATGTATGACAAATTTAATGAACATGTTAATTAAAATGCATACTCACCTTGCAGCATCACATTAATCTTTGTACCCCCAGTGCCTATGCCGTGTTTAGTATGTGTCAAATATTTGAGCAATACACAAGTGAGTACTCTGAGAGCTCCCCCCGCCAAAAAAATGATTACAGTGATGATCACATGCCCAGAGTGTGACTATAAACTGTGCGGGGGCCGAGTTTGAATACTGTTGTGTCCTGCACTGTTATTACCTATCCAGTATCTATTTCCCCATATTCCTTATAAATAAAACCTAGATTTTGATTGGTACAGCAAGGTGTCCCACTGAAAACTCATTTCTCTAACCAACGTGATGCCAATGCTTGCCCATAAGGAGGGCACCCCTTCAAAATAAAAAGACAAAGCTTCTTTTGCTTTTTATTTTTACTTCTTCATGCTTGATAGGCAGGTATAATACCTGGTTTTGGTGCAGCCATGAGGATAAGAGTTACACATTTAGGATGGTGGAGAAAAAGTTAGACAGAGGCTAAATCCTTGATAACACTGCAGAGCTATTGCTCCTGTCATTAACTTAATTCTAGACTCCTCACTGAGTAAGAAAAATAGACTCATTGTTGAAGCTATTGCTTTCAATTGCTTGAAGTCAAATACATTCCTTCCCTGTGTGTCCTTTTGACAATATCTTTAAAGTAATAAATACATAGAAACATCACTTTTCACCTTTATTGTTTTATAAGTATCACCTTGGTTCCAGAACATTGATTTGAGTGAACAAATGGTTAATGTTTGAAAGCTTTCCTGAAATTGCTTGCCTCTAACAAGAGCCAGAAGGAAAACTGTTCACATATTCTTTATATCTTGAGCCAGATTGTCAGTTCCTCCAGGCCTAATCCATTACTTTGTGATTATCGATTATTCCATTTATGAAAATGAGTATGACACAAGTTCCTTCTTGCAGATCAGATGTCAATACCTCAGAGGGTCCTTCAGCCAGATTATGGCAGCCACCCAGTCATTCGCAACCATAGCATCTTATTTTAATTTTTGGTATAGCCCTTATAAACTTCTGATACTTTTCTTGTTTACTTATGTATGTATTCATGCATGTGTGCCTCTGTTTACTTTTAGCATCCTCCCCCAAGTGCTAGGATATGAGCAGAGAATTTGTCTGCTTTATCTAGAAATATATCCTTGGCTTATAGTAGACAAGTAGGTATATTTGTTGAATGACTGAATGACTGAATCAGTAAGTATGAGAGAGAATCAAAGAATTGTCAGATATAGTCACTGACCTGAGGAAATTTCAAAGACAACTAAGGAGATGAGAGACTTACTGGAAAATATGAAAAATATGAAGTTATAAGAATACTTTTAAAAACTCAAGTGTGGTGGCTCACATTTCTAATCCCAGCACGTTGGGAGGCCAAGGCGGGAGGATCATTTGAGGTCAAGAGTTTGAGACCAGCCTGGCCTACATGGCGAAACCCCGTATCTACTAAAAATACAAAAATTAGCCAGACGTGGTTGTGGGTGCCTGTAATCCCAGAAACTCAGGAGTCTGAGGCAGGAGAACTGCTTGAACCCAAGAGGTGGATGTTACTGTGAGCCAAGATCGTGCCACTGCACTCCAGCCTGGGCAACAGAGCAAGACTCTGTGTCTAAAAGCAAGAAAGGATATTAAAAGGACGGAGGTATAGTCAGAGCCCAATGAAGATAAGCCACAACTTGGATGTTTTAGTAGCTCAGAGGATCAAGGCTTTCATATGGATTCAGGAAGCAGAGAGAGCAAAGCCATAGTGAAAGGAGGAGGGCTGGAGCAAAGCATATTATAGCATAACATATCTTTGAGTTTAACCAGAAAAAAAGACATGGTGTCTCTTTGAGAACATTTGTGATGTGGTTGGAAAAATGGGAGACTCTCCTCAAAGATTGTGGTTTTAGGATTGGCTATGCTGAGTGATTAGGTGAGTGCAAAAGTAATTGTAGTTTTTGCATTGTTGAAATGTGCCATTTGATATTGGAATATATTCTTAAATAAATGTGCTCACATTATACATTATTTGATGGGCGTTTCTCACTTTCTCTTTTTTTGCTAATGACATTACTTGCTTTTTATTTTATGTTTATTTTAGACTATGGAAACAATGTTAGACAAAAAGCAAATGCTAGCAATTTTCTTATTTAAGTTCAAAATGGGTTGTAAAGCAGCGAAGACAATTCACATCATTAACAATGCATTTGGCCCAGGAACTGCTAATGAATGTACAGTGCAGTGGTGGTTCAAGAAGTGTGGCAAAGAAGATCAGACCCTTGAGGTGAGGAGCATAGTGGCCGGCCATCAGAAGTTGGCAATGACCAATTGAGAGCAATCATCGAAGCTGATCCTCTTACAACTGCATGAAAAGTTGCTGAAGAAGTCAATGCCCACCATTCTATGGTTGTTCAGCATTTGAAGCAAATTGGAAAGGTGAAAAGCTCGATAAGTGGGTGTCTCATGAGCTGATCAAAAACTTTTTTAAAAATTGTCATTTTGAAGTGTCCTCTTCTTTTATTCTACACAACAATAATGAACCATTTCTCAATCGGATTCTGATGTGCAAGGAAAAGTGGATTTTATATGATAAACGGCGATGACCAGCTCAGTGGCTGGGCTGAGAAGACACTCTAAGGCACTTCCTAAAGCCAAACTTGCACCAGTAAAGGTCATGGTCACTGTTTGGTGGTCTGCTGCCGGTCTGATTCTCTACAGCTTTCTGAATCCCACTAAAACCATCACTTCTGAGAAGTACGTTCAGCACATCAATGAGATGCACCAAAAACTGCAACACCTGAGGCCGGCATTGGTCAACAGAAAGGGCCCAATTCTCTACAACACCCCACTGCACATCGCACCACCAATACTTCAAAAGTTGGACAAATTGAGCTAGGAAGTTTTTGCTTTATCCACCATATTCACCTGACCCCTTGCCAACCAACTACCGCTTCTTCAAGTATCTCGACGACTTTTTGCAGAGAAAATGTTTCCACAACCAGCAAGATGCAGAAAATGCTTTCCAAGAGTTTGTCGGATCCCAAAGCATGGATTTTTACGCTACAGGAACGAACAAACTTATTTCTCCTTGGCAAAACTGTGTTGATTGTAATGGTTCCTATTTTGATTAATAAAGATGTGTTTGAGCCTAGTCATAATGATTTAAAATTCATGGTTCAAACTGCAATTACTTTTACACCAACCTAATAGTTTATACCTAGCATTGCTGAGCCTCAAGTTCCTTATTTGATAAATGGGAATGAGAATGCTTACCTCACTGAATTATAATCAGGATTAAAAGAGACAGTATGAAAGCAGTTTGAGAAGCATGAGTAATTATGAAAATGGCTAACAGCTCTTGAGTTCTTATTATGTGTCAGGCACTGGAGTCATCACTTCACACAGATGATCTCTTTTAATCCTCAGAAAAACCCAGAGGAAAAGACAAGATCCAGGTTTCAACGTCAGAGGGAGAGAGCCAGCTAGGAGCAGGACTGGGCTGGGGAGGGGTTTGGGTTTTGGGTGATGGAAGAACCGCTCTGGGGAAAACATTCCCTTCTTTGACCAGCTCATTTAACGATTGCTCTGATGATCCACAGTTCCACGACTTACTTCACACTTAAACTAGGAGGATGACACCCAAACATGTGGTCACCAGGTGAGACATACATATACATCCCATTTTCACCAAGCATCTGCGAATCTACTTTGGCAAAGTACATTCAACAACTTGGGGGAATTCTCTAACTTCCTCGGAGAGGAAAGTGAGCCTCTTCAAATTTACTTTTTGCATCCAATTGTTCACAATCCAAGTATATTTTTAAAGATACATTTATTTAACTGCCATCACATGCAAATTTCTAAGGAAATTAGAATGCTGCCAAACATCGTCCAGAAATGTAGGTAGTAACTCTTGCACAGAAGAACATGTACCATAAGTTAGAAAATCCTGAATAGAATTCCAAATATTCCAGTCATGATTTACCCAAGCAGAATGGCATAAGAATTAGGAGCATAGTCTCCAGGGCTGACAAATCTGTTTACTGCCTGGCTGTCACATATTGTTATGTAAACTTGGGGATGTTTATTTATTCACCATGTAGAATCATTTTTCTCAAGTGTAAAATGGAAACAAAAATGTATTACTCCAGTGCTACTGTAACAATTAATTGAGATGATACATATGAAGCAAAGCATCGTGTGCTTCTCAGAGATAGTACTGAAAATGGTAATTTTTTTTCTTTTCATTACTAATTAGTTAAGTCTTTCAGATTTTCTCTCTTGGTACTTAAAATAACTACCTTTATTATATGCCACTCATGACAAAAGTTAGGTTTTGATGTAATTTAAGTATTGGAAAATATAAAAAACATATTACCTCTTTGATAATTATCCTTTTAGCACAAGTTAGCATTCAGTCCAGCCAAAATTACATAATGCTACATGCTGAAATTAGTTTACATAAAAGTTAGTGGACTGGGCGCGGTGGCTCACGCCTGTAATCCCAGCACTTTGGGAGGCCGAGGTGGGCAGATCACGAGGTCAGGAGATGCAGACCATCCTGGCTAAAACTGTGAAACCTCATCTTTACTAAAAATACAAAAAATTAGCCAGGCGTGGTGGCGGGCGCCTGTAGTCACAGTTACTCAGTAGGCTAAGGCAGGAGAATGGCATGAACCTGGGAGGCGGAGCTTACAGTGAGCTGAGATCTCACCACTGCACTCCAGCCTGCGTGACAGAGCAAGACTCTGTCTCAAAAATAAATAAATAAATAAATAAATAAATACACAAATAAATTAGTGTTCTGCAGACTCTGTGATATTAGTGGTTTAGTATCAGTTCCCAAAATGGAGACAGTACATGTGATCTCACCCTGAAACCTCCAGCCAAACCTACTATTTCATACTTAATAGTAAAATAGTCAATATATACACTCAGTACATTTACATAATTCTAATCAGCATGGGATCATTAAGTGTTGATGTTCTCTTATTCTTTATGTAGATTTTGTTTTAGTTCTCAAGAAGGATTTTCAAAATCTTCTAAAAGATTCATTTACTCATGTTTTTGAATCAATATATGCCAAAAGATTTTCTCTCTTTGCCAGAAAATTTATATAATATATATATTCCTCTAATTTGTGATTCTCTGTGCCTGTGGGAAAATATAAAAGAAAACTTAATATACTTGTTATTCTATGGAAATGATATTCATGTACATTTCTTATGCTTTCCTATGCATAATTTTAAGAGTGGAATTGGTCCCTTATTTAAACTCTGAGATTTATTTGCTGTCTCTTAAAGAGACAGATGACTCCTAATTGGAAATAAAAATTGTAGCCTTAGTCAAATATTTAATAGGACCTGCATTGTTAAGTTTGAAATTTCACTCCAGCATTAGCAGTGAATTTTGTATTTTATTCTATTTAGAATCTGTGTTGTTATATTTTTGGTAATTGTAATCACGCCTATTTCCCCAGCTAGAATGCAAACCCTTTGAATTTGGACCATTTAATGAAGCTTTGGAACATTTACCCCCAACTCATAGGTCATCTGTAACATAACAGATCTCCCCATACACTTAAAGTGGGTGAATGAACTTCATAGGGGGTAAATTGTGCCTCAGTAAGGTTGGGATTTCAGGCCTCAGTCACCACGCCAGGTCTTTGTTTTCATGTTTGATTGTTCCTTCCATGTGCTTGAGGCTACACTGGCTCTCTGGGTCATTGTCTGCGTGTTTATTCATTTTATGCCCAAGGAGGTAGAGAGCGATATCTGGTAAACTTGGAAAAAAATAAACTGGGCCTGAGTATTAGTTCATTCTCACTCTGCTGTAAAGAAATACTTGAGACTGGGCAATTGATAAAGAAAATAGGTTTAATTGGCTCACAGTTCTGCAGGCGGTACAGGAAGCATAGCAGCTTCTCCTTCTGGGGAGGCCTCAGGGAGCTTTTATTCATGGTGGAAGGCAAAGCGGGAGCAAGGCACTTAACATGGCTGGAGCAGGAGGAGGAGAGAGAGAGTCAGGAGGTGCTACACATTTTTGTTTGTTTTTTTGTTTGTTTGTTTGTTTATTTGTCTTTGAGATGGAATTTCAGAATTTCACTCTTGTTTCCCAGGCTGGAGGGCAATGGCCCTATCTGGGCCTATTGCAACCTCCACCTCCCAGGTTCAAGTGATTCTCCTGCCTCAGCCTCCCCAGTAGCTGGGATTACAGGGGCCCACCACCGTGCCTGGCTACTTTTTGTATTTTTAGTAGAGACGGAATTTCACCATGTTGGCTAGGCTGGTCTCAAACTCCTGACCTCAGGTGATCCACTCACCTCAGCCTCCCAAAGTGCTGGGATTACCAGGCATGTGTACACACTTTCAAATAAGCAGACCTCTAGAGAATTCTATCATGAGAACAGCACTAGGGGGATGGTGTTAAACCATTCCTGAGGGACCACCCCAGGACCCAATCACCTCCCACCAGGTCTCACTTCCAATGCTGGGGATTACAATTCAACATGATATTTGGACGGGCACAGAGATCCAAACCATGTCAGCCTAGTTCTACTAATCCTGCCCTTCTTTTATTGGAATTCTCCAGGTCCCTGCTGCTTTCTGCAGTGTGGAAAGACCTGTTCTATAATAATCCAGCACCGTAGACTAGGCTAATCACCTTTCCAACATGTGGTTCACTTAGCAAGCCTGTTTGGCCTCACACATCCTACACTTAGCTCTTACTAGTAACTAAAATGGCACTTTGCCTTCTGCTTGCCACTCCTTATTTTTCACAAATTGTTTACAAATCCAGGTGAAGAAAAGAGGTGCTCTTTGTTGAGCTCCCTTGGAAACACTAAGACTAATTCTATAATTTTTATTTCTCATCTTGGTAATTGTTATGGTGTGGAGATTCATATACCTGCAGAGTTTATATGCTGAAATCCTAACCCCCAGGGTGATGGTGTGAGGAGGAGGGATCTTTGGAAGGTGATGAGATCATGGAAGTAGAGCACTCATGAATGAAATCAGTGCCTTTTAAAAGAGATCCCAGAGAGTTAGTTGACTCCCTCCACCATTTGGAGGCACAGTTAAGGCACCGTCTATGAGGAAGTGGCTTTCACCAGACACTGAATCGATGGCACCTTGATCTTGATCTTGATCTTCCCAGCTTCCAGAATTGTGGTAAATAAATTTCTGTCTTTGAAAGCTACCTGTTTATGGCATTTTGTTATAGCTTCCCAAATGATCAAAGCCAATAGCTATTGTGACTTAAGTAATATACTTAACCTCCATTTTATTCCAAGAAATGTAATCACTTGACTCCCTTCTATTAAGTCCTCACCTCTAGGTGCACATTTTATCTCTCCCCATTACTTCTCACCTTCCATCAGTAGCATCTCTACTTTTATATTATAATGCCTATTAACATTTAGGTTCTGTTCTATAACCATAATTAAATATTTATGCTATCTCTGTGGAGGTATTCTAAGAGCTAAAAACTAGTAAATAGCAGTTACAGTATAATGACTACATAAATATTCAATGAAGGGCCAACTCATGTGCGACTATTCTATTTCCTTCACTTTATTCCCATATCACCCACTCCCACAGCAATCAACGTGTAATGATCCTAAGCATCCTGGTCAAATGATTCTCCATAATTGTACTTCAATATTTGCCCCAAATCATGCCTTATTTAATGTATCTCACACTTGGACACTAACCTTATAGACAGGGTTAGCTGTTATTTTTCCTGGAGTTTATATTTGTCTTCCAGACATTTATATTTATCCTTATTGAGAGAAGAAGCATATGCTTTCTTCACTGTGTCACTACTGTAATTCTACTCATTTGTCATTCTATCTATTAATTGAAATGCCCATTCATCTTTCTGAGAAACTCCTTGCAGCCTACTAAATTCAAGTTCCAATTTGGCATTGGTTACTTTCTGGGCCCACGGTCTACTTGTTATGCTGAGATTACTTTTGACTGACTTCCTAGGTCAGCTCAGCTGTTTTTTTTTTTTATCTTGTATTCTCTGCACTCAAACACTGTCATTTGCTCAGTCTCTATGCATTTACCAAGTATTTACTATGTACAAGGCATAGTATTATACACTATGAAAATTCAAGGCAAATCAAAATTTGTTCTGCACCAAAAGAGTTAATAAGTTAGGTCTTGAACACACATGTAAATAATCATGACATAAAAACCACAAGGAAGATAATAGAGAAATAGAATTTGACAAAGAAATAGAGAATGAAAGAAATAAAATATGCCATAGATTATAAATGTAAGAGAGCATCAGATGTGAAGAGGTGAAGGGGAGGTAGGGCATAGTGAAAGAGAGTCAAGGAAGATCAGAGAATGCATGAAAAAGAAAGAAGGAATCTCACCTTGTTAAGCAGTGGTTGTGCAAAAACATAGACACTTTCTTAGTGAACAAAATGTTACACTCCTATTCAACATAGTATTAGAAGTTCTGACCATGGCAATCAGGCAAGAGAAAGAAATAAAGGGTATTCGAATAGGAAGAGAGGAAGTCAAATTAACTCTGTTTGTAGATTACATGATTGTATATTTAGAAAACCCTATTGTCTTAGCTCAAAAAATTGTTAAGCTAATAAGAAACTTCAGCAAAATCTCAGGATACAAAATCAACGTGCAAAAATCACAAGCGTTCCTATACACCCATAATAGACAAACAGAGAACCAAATCATGAGCAAACTCCCATTCACAATTGCTACAAAGAGAATAAAATACCTAGGAGTACAACTTACCAAGGGATGTGAAGGACCTCTTCAGGGAGAACTACAAACCATTGCTGAGGGAAATAAGAGAGGACACAAACAAATGGAAGAACATTCCATGCTCATGGATAGGAAGAATCAGTATCGGGAAAATGGCCATACTGCCCAAAGTAATTTATTGATTCAATGCTATTTCCATCAAGCTACCATTGACTTTCTTCACAGAATTAGAAAAAAACTACTTTAAATTTCATATGGAACAAAAGAAAGAGCTCGTACAGCCAAGACAATTCTAAGCAAAAAGAACAAACCTGGAGGCATCAAGCTACCTGACTTCAAACCAAAACAGCATGGTACTGGTACCAAAACATATATAGACCAATGGAACAGAACAGAGGTCTCAGAAATAACACCACACGGCCGGGCACGGTGGCTCAAGCCTGTAATCCCAGCACTTTGGGAGGCCGAGACGGGCGGATCACGAGGTCAGGAGATCGGACCATCCTGGCGAACATGGTGAAACTCCGTCTCTACTAAAAAAAAATACAAAAAAACTAGCTGGGCGATGTGGTGGGCGCCTGTAGTCCCAGTTACTCGGGAGGCTGAGGCAGGAGAATGGCGTAAACCCCGGAGGCGGAGCTTGCAGTGAGCCGAGATCGCACCACTGTACTCCAGCCTGGGCGACAGGGCAAGACTCCGTCTCAAAAAAAAAAAAAAAAAAAAAAAGAAATAACACCACATATCTACAACCATCTGATCTTTGACAAACCTGACAAAAACAAGCAATGGGGAAAGAATTCCCTATTTAATAAATGGTGTTGGGAAAACTGGCTAGCCATATTCAGAAAATTGAAACTGGACCCCTTCCTTAGATCTTATACAAAAATTAATTCAAGATGGATTAAAGATTTAAATGTAAGACCTAAAACCATAAAAACCTTAGAAGAAAACCTAGGCAATACCATTCAGGACATAGGCATGGGCAAAGACTTCATGACTAAAACACCAAAAGGAATTGCAACAAAAGCAAAAATTGACAAATGCGATCTAATTAAAGAGCTTCTGCACAGCAAAAGAATCTATCATCAGAGTGAACAGGCAACTTACAGAATGGGAGAAAATTTTTGCAATCCATCCATCTGACAAAGGGCTAACATCTAGAATCTACAAGGAATTTAAACAAGTTTAGGAGAAAAAAACAAACAACCCCATCAAAAAGTGGGTGAAGGATATGAGCAGACACTTTTTTTAAAAAGACATTTGTGTGACCAACAAACATATGAAAAAAACTCATCATCACTGGTCAGTAAAGAAATGCAAATCAAAACCACAATGAGATATCATCTCACACCAGTTAGGATGGTGATCATCAAAAAGTCAGGAAACAACAGATGCTGGAGAGGATGTGAAAAAATAGGAACACTTTTACACTGTTGGTGGGAGTGTAAATTACTTCAACCATTGCGGAACACAGTGTGGCAATTCCTCAAGGATCTAGAACTAGTAATACCATTTACCCAGCCATCTCATTACTGGGTATATACCCAAAGGATTATAATCATTCTACTATAAAGACATACGCACACGTATGTTTATTGCGGCACTGTTCACGATAGCAAAGACTTGGAATCAACTCAAATGCCCATCAGTGTTACACTGGGTAAAGAAAATGTGGCACATACACACCATGGAATACTATGCAGCCATAAAAAACAATGAGTTCATGTCCTTTGCAGGGACATGGATGAAGCTGGAAACCATCATTCTCAGCAAACTAACACAGGAACAGAAAATAAAACACCTCATGTTTCTCACTCATAAGTGGGAGTTGAACAATGAGAACATATGGACACAGGGAGGGGAACATCACACACTGGAGCCCGTCAGGGGGTGGGGCCAAGGGGAGGGATAGCATCAGGAGAAATATCTAATGTAAATGATGGGTTGATGGGTGCAGCAAACCACTATGGCACATGTATACCTATGTAACAAAGCTGTACATTCTGTGCATGTATCCTAGAACTTAAAGTATAATAATAGTAAAAAAGACATCCCTTCACCTTCTGCCACGATTGTGAGGACTCGCCAGCTATGTGGAATTGTGAGTCCATTGAACTTATTTTTCTTTATAAATTAAAAGAAAGTTACAGTACTCTTAATCTAAAGAGAAACTAAAACCGATTTCATACATTTAGAAAATAACAAAACTGAATATTGAAACCCATGGGACGCTGCCAAGATCATTCTCAGAAGAAAATCCATAGCAATAAATGTTGTATTATCACAGAGCAGTAAAACCTGGGAGAAAAAAAAATGTAACTAAGCACTCACCTCAAGCATGTTGAAAAATATCTAAAATATAAATCTGATCTGTGAGACATAAATTGATGAATATAAACAAGTATAATGAGTTAGAAATCAAATTAAAAAGTTGAATTCAAGCAGAAAACCAAGAGTAATTTTTTTAGAAAAGTTAATGGAATGGATAGATTTTGTGGCATTTTTTTTTAAGAACAAGAAAAGTCATCATATGGTGAAAGATACAGTTATTATAACACATATAATATTATAAGAAAGAAATATATACAAATATCACATAGAAAACTTGAAACCTGGATAAAATGATTGAATTGTTTGATATTATATATTATTAAAGTTGCTTACATATGAGAATAAACTAATAACTACAAAATAAATGTTTTTAATGTCAAGGAACACCATCTGCCCCTCCAAAAAGGACTAGAAATTCAAGTATTTTTATATAAAGAATATTGCTGTAAATATCTTAGGATTCAGGTAATGATGATGCAGACAGAAGAGGTGCAGACTAATCTAACTTCCTACTAAAACCCAAAATCTAAGGTAAAAAAAATACAGATAAATCAAATCTAATGGAGCAGAAGGCCTGTTAGAGTTTATTCTAAGAATGAAATTTATTTATTTGACAGGGATAAGAAAAGGAGAAAGGGAGATAAAGGAATACAAGATGATTATCTGGATGTCAATTTGGTATACATAATGAAGAGTAACATTATTCATTGAAATAAGAAAGATAACTTAATGTAGATTGAAATATGTTGCTTGAATTTAGATATAAAGTTTGGGATATATACAAATGTGGAGATATAATTACAGTATAAATAAGAGAGTCACAAGCATTAGCAAAATCAACTAGAGAGAGCATTCAGAATTCCAACAGAGCAGAATAAGATCATTAACTTTACCAAACATTATATTTTGAATATTGCATTAACCATCTATTGCTATATATATATAAACAAATTACCTCAAAATTCAGCAGTTTAAAACTCAAGAATAAACTATAATTATTCCTTGTATAGTTTCTGAGGGTCAGGCACCTGGGAGAATCTTAGCTGTGCTATTCTGGCCCAGATTCTCTCATGATATTGTAGCCAGGTTGTTGGCCAGGACTGCTTTAGCCATCGCAAATATTTTCTGGGGCCAGGGTATCTACTTCCAAGCTCACTCATGCGGCTTTTTTTGCAGGCTTCAGTTCCTCACCAAATGGACCTCCCCATAGTGCCGCTCACAAAATTTAAGTTTGTTATCCCCGGCATAAAGGAACTAAGAGAGAGAAGGTGAGAGAGATACATACAAAGTGGAAGTTAAAATCTTCTTACAACCTAATACTGGAAGTGATTCCTGATCGTTTCTGCTATATGCTATTCCTTAGAAGCAAGTTAGTAAGTCCAGCCACTCAACAAGTAGGGAATTTAAGCTCTACTGCTCAAAAAGAGTATCAACAAATATGCCAACATATCTTTAAAACCCTCACAAATACCAACCACTTGGAAGAGCTAAGAATTTGTGATGAGACCCAAGAACAAACTATTAGGAATCCACATAAACATGAAGGCGTTAGTGATGTCCTGGAAGTCAGTTGATTTGAATAAGCCACTGTGTGTTATGATAGTGGAAAGAAATATTATTTACTGAGTACCCACTATATACCTGGCACTGTACTAGGTGTATTATGTGAATCATCTCTTTTTCTTGCCATTAATAACAACCATGTACTTCCAGTGCCTTCACCACCTGGAATCCCAAGGTACCTGAATCAGATAGGATACATTTTGGTTTTGAAGGACAGAGTCTCAAGATAGTAGGAATTAAAACACAATGGAACGTATCTTTCTCACACATAAAAATCTGGAAGTAGGCAGACTAATGTAACGGGAGCAGTGGCTCTGCTCCATGAAATCCTTGGGCATTCCAGCCCATGTTTCCATCATTGATAGCCCACAGTGTCATGATGCAGAACACGTCTAGCACTCCATCTTTCAAGAAGCACAATGGAGGGAAGATTAAGAAGAAAGGAGCGAAGGACAGGTGCCAGCTGTCTTTTAGGAGGCTCAACTGGAAATTACCAAACACTTTTACTTACCTGTCACAACTTTTCCATGGACTGAGAGATTTCTTTATTCTGGTAGTAATAAAGCCTAGATAAAATTCAGGGGTTTTATTACTATGGAAAAATAAATATATAGGGATAAATAGTAGTCTTTATGACAGTATCATACAGAATTACCAGAAGCATTCTAAAGTATAGGACCTCTGAAAAAAATTACTATCCTTTTGATTCCTCAGGCATTGTGAAATCTGTTAGTTTTTTAAGGCCAATTCCTTAGAGACTAATTTTGACCAAGGTTTATATAGTTTATATTCTTAGTCAAAGTACTCAATTCTATTTCATTTCTACTCTAACAGCTCACATTATCATGAATGAGAAGAAATGTGCACCTGCATTTTAAATTTTTTTGCCCAATTTAGCAATCTTGGTTCTCAGATGTCCTACCTAGTGATAATATCTTCTTATTAGCCTCTGGTATTTTGTGGGCTGCAGAAACCACTTGGAAGGACCATAAAAGTTCCCAGTTTTATGTTGGTACTAAATATATTATTTGCATCCATTAATGTCCTCACCAAATTTTTTATCAGCAATACAATGCACAAAATTGTGTGTGGTGTGATTATCTGTGATGTTCCCAAATCCCACAAATAATTATTAGTAAAGAAGGACTAGAGCCCAGGTTGGAAAACTGTAATTGTTTATTACTAATATTCTTAGACAAAAAGGAATGCCATTTTCCACTACTCACACACACAAAAAAGGAAGTATATAAGTAAATGTTTAAGTTCTGTCCAAAAACCACTATGAGTGTTAGGGCTCAGAAACTTATACCCCAAGGTGAAGGCCTCAGAAGTAGACTCAGAAGAAAAGTTTCTCTGAACTTCTGTACTCCTGTCTCTCGCTCCTCATTCTTCCCCACAATGCAAGTCATAGAAACTTGAATTCTTCCTTTCTAAGGTGTGTCATAGAAACCAGAACCCCTTTTCCCCAAAGCCAGCCATAAAACCTGAAAACATTACCCTAACATTCCCCCTCCTTTCTGTGTAAAAGATGGCCATAAAGAAATTCTCTGACCTGACTTGTTTCATTGTAGGTCATAAGACCCCCTGAAAGTCTTCCAGAAAGCATTTCACTCCATATCCCAGAGGAAGGAATGCTGTACTGAGAGGCCAAGAAGTATCTGAACAGTCAGACCTTGCTGGGTTTCCCCACCTAGTCTATTCCCATTAGGTCATACTCTTTTTGTTCAACCATATTGCTGTACGGTTTTTCATTCTTCATCAAATCTAAGCATGAAAATCGACAGTTGTCACTCTATCTTTGAGTCTCCATTTTTAAGGCTCCCATGTCACATAAAACTATAATTAAGTAAATGTCTTATGCTCTTCTCTTGTTAATTTGTCTTTTGTCATAGAAGTGTCAGCTGTGACCCTTATGATAGGGAGGAATGGGACCACCTCCTTTGCTCCCCAACAAGAGAAAAACACAAGTCAAAGCAGGTTGAGAACATATTTCTGACTTTAAAGCTCAGAAGTATGGTTACCACCAATTCCATCTCTTCCCATTTGTAAACCTATCTCAAAAATGCTTTGTCCTCACTGAGCCTCACAAAGATTAAATATCATGTCCGCACTTATATACTTAAGAAATATCAGGATTAGGATTGTAAATTCATGTCTTCTTAACTTCAAAACACATCCTCATATTATTTCCAACACAAGGAGACTTGGATGCAATTACTGCCTGTTGGCCAGTTCCAAAGTTGCTTTCACAATTTTAGGTATCTTTACAGCAATGTCCCACTCTACCAGTACCAATTTAGTGTATTAGTCCATTTTTACACTGCTGATAAAGACATACCTGAGACTGGGCAGTTTACAAAAGAAAGAGGTTTAATGGACTCACAGTTCCATGCGGCTGGGGAACTTTTACAATCATGGCAGAAGGTGAAAGGCACATCTCACATGGTGGCAGATAAGAAAAGAGAGCTTATGCAGGGGATAAATTATCCCCTGATAATGTATAAAACCATCAGATCTCATGAGATGTATTCACTATTACAAGAACAGCATAGGAAAGACCTGCCCCCGTGATTCAATTACCTCCCACTGGGTCCCTCCCATAACACATGGGAATTGTGGGAACTACAATTCAAGATGACATTCGGGTGGGGACACAGCCAACCCATATCACATGTTAATTAGATCAATTCTTATAATTATTTCACTATACATATATATAGTGAATATATATATATATATATATGCACACACACACAATTTTATTTGAATCATACCTCAATAAAGCTGGAAAATAGATGCCCACCAAGAGCCAGGTATAGGAGCATGTGCTTATAACAATGAAGTTTCTAAAAGAAATAGCACTGCTCAGATAAATGTTACCAATTTCTCTGATACTCCCAAAATTCAGGTTTTTGTGTTAAAAATCCTGATTTTTAATATTGGTAAAAAATTTAATAACATAGATAAGCAATTATATGTCTTAATGGATATAGGGTCCCATGGGCTATAGCTTAAAATATGTGGTCTCAATCTGAGATATTCTATAGTCTTCCCATATGGTCTCCTAGAGTCTCCCATATATAGACCTGAATGATATCTCCAGTGTCTCTAAAATTGAGTTAGTTGAAGACGTGATCCCAAAGCTCACCCTAATTTGCCAGGTACTAGGTTCCAATAGGTGAATGTAGAGTTCTATGGATGAGGGAGCTGTTTGATTTATGCATACTCGTGTCAGCATTTTGATTATGACAAATCTGAATTCAATAGTTTGCTATACATTCATAAGAAAAAATGAAACTCTTATGAAAGACTTGTCAACTATAAAGCCTCAAAAGTGGGGCATAATTAATCCATGTTAGTGCTTTTGAATTTGTTTTGTTCTGGAATAAAGTATAGCACATGCTGCCTTAGAGAGTTTTCTTTTCCGTTCAAACATATAAGAAAACTTGGTATTGATTTGGTAATAGCACAGACACTTAAAAAGTTAGGCTTTTATTATTCTTTTTCTGAGTTTAAAATAGGAAATCTCATCCAAAAAATAAGCATCGTCTCTTGCGTCAAGTCTGAGCTGTTTGGTAGATTGATGAATGATAGCTCAATACAGAGAAGCAAACCAGTCTCCTCCCTAAATCTGTGTGATCAGAGGTTGAACCTAAACCACCACTTCTGCTATTTGCCAGATATCAGCACAACGGACATTTCACACATACCATGAAACCAAGCTCGTTGCAATTATTTACTGTCGAGTGACCATTATATATATTTCCAAAGATGCGTTTTCAAAATATGTTTTTCATAAACTAGTCTCCAGTTATATACATGTTACTCTCTAGTTATTTTTTTCCATTTTTGATTTTTGATTTTTGTGTGTACATAGTAGGTTTATACATTTTTGAGGCACATGCGATGTTCTGATACAGGCACACAATGTGAAATAATCACATTATGGAGAATGGGGTATTCATCCCCTCATGTATTTATCATTTGTGCCACAAACAATCAAATTACACTCTTTTTGTTATTTTTAAATGTACAATAAGTTATTATAGATTATAGTCAGCCTCTTGTGCTATCAAACAGTATCTATTTTTTTGTACCACTAACAAACCCCACTTCCCTCTCAATCTCCCACTACCCTTTCCAGCCTCTGGTAATGATCCTTCTGCTCCCTGTGTCTATGAGTTCAATTGTTTTGATTTTTAAATCTCACAAATAAGTGAGAACATACAACGTTTGTCTTTCTGTGCCTGGATTATGTCACTTAGCATAATGATCTTCAGTTCCATCCATGTGTCTAATTACTTTAATAAACACCAGCACCAACACAAAGAAGCAAATGAAAAACATCAATACAAATAGATTAATCTTCCCTGGTCTTCATAATACATTCAAACACTGATGAAAGCCAGATAGCTTTTTTTCCGTATAATTCAAAATAAGAAGCAAAAGACATTTTAAAATGAAACTAAATATATACTTTTTTTTTCAAAATTTTGCTTGTCTGTCTCTTCTCAACAACTAGAATATGAATTGCCTAAATGTTTTTCTTTATGGTAGAATCCTCTAAAATATTTTGCCTGTAGCAGAAGTTCAACAAAGATTTGTGAACGGATCAGTCATTAGGCCTAACAGGATAAATAACTCTGACTTAAAGCCAATCCAAGTCCTAAGGCGATATGCTTTTTGGTTCATTACAAAAAGCTTTTTCAAAAAATGCATGCAAACTCTTTCTAAAAAATTTTCTAATGTGGCATATCCAGAGGAACCCCATCCTTTTGCTACGGATTTTATGCCAATGTGTCTTCCCTGAAGTGGACAGTGATTTATACTTCACCTATCTGCAAGTTTTCAAATAGCTATAGATTCTCAAGACAAAGTCTGAAAGAAGAATATAATCAGTTTAAAAATGGTCAAAATTTAGAAGATAAAATAAAAGCTCCAGAAGATAAAGAGATCAAAAGTAAGAAACGTAAATGGCTTATAGTCGAACAATGAAAGAAAGGGGCTGTTAAAAAGTTTGTTGCGCAGGCCGGGCACGGTGGCTGACACCTGTAATCCCAGCACCTTGGGAGGCCAAGGCGAGCAGATCACCTGAGGTCAAGAGTTCAAGACCAGGCTGGTGAAACCCTGTCTCTACTAAAAATACAAAAATTAGCAGGACGTGGTGGCATGTGTCTATAATCCCAGCTACTTGGGAGGCTGAGGCAGGAGATTCACTTGAACCCAGGAGGCAGAGGTTACAGTGAGCCAGAGTCACACCATTGTACTCCAGAGTGAAGCTCTGTCTCAAAAAAAAAGAAGGTTGTTTCACAGAGGCCACCATACAGGAAGATTTGGGAGAGGTCAGAGTTGAAAGGAATAGCACATCAGCTAGGACAGCACATTAAGTAAGGTTTCCATAAGGGTGGTGAGCTCACTCAGGATGGTGGCAGCATTGAACTTAGAGATGATAACTGTGAACCATGTGCACCTTCCATAAATGAAGGGAAAATACCAATAAGTTGATAGATGGCATCTAATGAAGGCACAGAAGCATGAAAGAGATGTTGAGTACGCTGCAGACTCCAGTCTCTTGGCTAAATGATGTCTTCTAAGCACTGGTGTTAAGGCTGGAAGATCTAGAGAGTGTTCAAAGAATATATTGATAACATAAATGAGTTAACTTCTGAGAGTGCAAGAATTCGAAGGTGGAGAGAGGGAAACTAGAGATGGGGGCAGAGATTACATGTGGTAAAGAGGGAGAAGTGAGGGGGTCGATGAAGAGCAAGATGGAATCACCTAAAGGCTCAGACAAGTGAATTATTTTATACCACGACGCTAATTCAGAACAGAATCCATAAAAAAATGCACATTTTATGCTTTCTTAGGTCCAACTGTTTTTGACCAAATATATAGCAAAGTTGGTGATGGAAAAGCAATAGTCTCAGAAAATTAAGCTAATAAATGCTTTGTTATAGTGGTTGATTTTTAACGTGAGATTAAAGTAGAATCCAAGATATACTTAAGTACTGAGATTGTATATTATAACTGAAATATTTCCTTCTCTCTTACAATCTAAACTCTTAAACAATTTCAGCATCCTACTACAGCCTGAATAAATTCCAATGGAACATAAACAAACTAACAAAGAGTAACTGGGAAATGTCAACATTCCCAGATGCTGATGGTCAGACTAATGACGCCAATTAAGAAAATTGATCTTGAAAATAAAACAGATGTCCTAATACAGAGTGGGAGCACAATTCAGGAAGATTTAGAGCGCCAGGAGTAGAGGAAGAGAATGGCACGGTTAAGTAAATGTTTGGTGAGTCCATCCAGCTGCACATAATTCAGTACAGATAAAGTGCAATGTGCTAAGGATTAAAATGAAAATGCACAGAAAATGTTAACAGGACAGGGGAGAAGGAGCTTCCAACTCTGCACTGAGGAGACAGAAGAAGAGTTGATTCAACAGGTGTTTATTGTGCACCTATTAGGAACCAGGTACCATTCCGGGCACTAGTGAACAGTGAGCAATAGATTCAAAACTTCCTGCCTTTGTGAGCTGATATTCCATAAGGGAGATACAGAGAAAATATGTAATATGTCACATGGTAACAAGTGATGTGCAGAATAAAAAATTAGAGTAAGGAAATAAGAATACGCATTAAACAGGGTGGTTAGGAAATGTCCCCTGCTAAGGTGACACTTAAGCAGTCTCTGACTTTTGAGGTGACATTTGACTTGGTTCTAAAAGCATGTATTAAGCGACTGCCAGAAAGAGAGGTGGGGAATTTCCAGACAGAGAAAGTAAAAAATGGAAAACCCCAGGGACTAAAAACAAATTGGGGAAAATAAGCTGGTTTTGACTCCCTAACATCTATTCCTCCTTCTAATGGTGGTATTAGATGGATAGACAAACCCTACTTCCTTCCTCTTAAAGTCCCAGCTAGCTCCAAGAATGAAATTAATATGGCATAGATTAACAGGAGGAAAGCATACTCTACAAGTTTTGCATGGCATGGAAGCCCTCGTACAGAAATGAAGACTCAAAGGAGAAGTTAGAGTCAGTTACTTACATACTGAATTGGACAAACAGCGGTAAACTTGAAAATGTGACTAAATTATATTGGGAAGCTTAAAAGATAAGAGTTATTCTAACGAGAACTGTACAGAATTCTTTCAGTCTCAACTTCTTGTTCTTGAAGATAAGGATGTCGCCTTTCTTTCTAGTAAAGAGAGTCTTTCACGGGAATTTCATCCTTTTAAGAACGAGCCCAAAGGTCAAAGTGATCTTGGGCTTGCTGTTTTTCAAGTGTCTTCAACTTAAATGCACCCAAATAGCATATTTTAGCCACCTCGGTACCTTGAAATTCCTTTAGAAAACTGTCTCCTCCTTCTCAGTCCATATGTTTCAGACTAAGAGTAAGACACGTACCTAGGCCTGACTAATTAAGGCATCAAATTCCTGTGCAGTGATGAGTAGCTCAATATTGTTCAATCATGATAAATCCCTGGGCTTGTATGAAGGTTGTCAGAAATCTCCACTGGGATCGCCAGTGGTTTCCATGATAGAAGTCTGGAGCTTCTAGAAGCTATCATCCTAAAACCAGGGCATGAAAATAAGACACCACAATGTAGAGCTAAAATACAAAAAAGAAGTAAGTCTGATCTTGAGTTTAGTTTTATTTTATTTTATTTATTTATTTCTGAGACAGGGTCTCCCTCCCTCATTGTCCAGGCTGGAGTGCTGTGGTGCAATCTCAGCTCACCGCAAACTCCATCTCCCTGTTCAAATAATTCTAGTGCCTCAGCCTCTGGACTAGCTGGGACTACAGGCGTGCATCACTATGTCCAGCTAATGTTTGTATTTTTAGTAGAGACAGGTTTTACCATGTTGCCCAGCCTGGTCTCGAACTCTTGGCTTCAAGTGATGCAGTCAGTCACCTTGGCTTCCCAAAATGTTGGGATTACCGGCGTGAGCCACTGCGCCTGACCTGATCTTTATTTTTGAAATCCTAAATAAAACCATGTCTGCAGGTAGACTTGGCCAGTATTTTTTAAATCTGTGAGGCAATAAACTCCTCTCTTTAACATTAGACTGGATATCCTATTATTCGGCAATCAGAGTCTTAATAGAATGAATATATTGTGTTGCTCTTAGTCAGTTTGGGTTGCTACAACAAATATTTGTAGATGGTGATGGGGTCGGGGGGGCTTAAATAACTAACATTTATTGTTTAGTCAGGTGCTTGGTGAGGGCCCTCTTCCTGGTCTTGTCTTCACATGGCCTTTCCTTGGTGTGTGCACAGAGAGAGAAAGACAGAGAGATGCCGTGTCTCCTCCCATTTTTGCAAGAGCACTTATCCCATCATAAGGACTCCTTCTTCACAACTTCATTGACTCCCAAAGGCCTTATCTTCAAATATTGTCACATTGGGGATTAGAGTTTCAACCTATTAATTTCGGGGGAACACAGGCATTCCATAGCAATGTTCAAGAAAAGAAGTGTCAAATGTTATTTTAGAAATTATGATGGCACTTCGTTGAGTATCCCACAAAGACCTCTAGGAAAACTTTATTCTTGCCATTTAAAGAAAGTGAGATTGTAGAAGCACTGAGAAAGTGGGGGAGGTAGTTTCAGAATATAGAGTAAAATGTTGTGCGGAGTTTAGAATGCCCACACACAGAACCTTGAGAAATCACCTTCTCTGGATTGCTTACTCATAAAAATGTGCACATGTGTTAAGCACAGTAGGTACTGTGGTGAGACACAATCTGTGGGTGCAAAAATAGATTTAACATTTATACATTGTTAAAGAGAACCAGAGCCTAACAGTAGTTAAATCAGTTAAAAACAGGTTAGCGGGAAAAGATCTCAGTACAGAACTGGGCTCAAATTTGAATACAGAAAGGAAAAGTAGGGATTTATAACTAAGGAGCAGGTTGGGGTATGGGTGGATGGAAAGCTACTAAAAGGTGACATCACGGGTAAGGGAAATTCTTGCTAAACTGACCTAACAGGATTCTTGCTAAATGTAGGCCAGGATGATTGGATATCGAGGGTGAGAAATGAGGAATGTGATCAGATCTCAAAGGTTTGGGATTCCAGCTTCCACTGGGCGATGGAGGTCAAGCAAGGATGGAGGCCAAGGTTGAGACCTAATGAAGAAGAGGATTCAAGGGGTCTGACTAGAGTGCGGGCAAAGAGAGGGTCTTTGTCAGTGTGACCACAAATTTTAATGTGTTTATGATCATTTCTCAGTAAGCTGGTGTTGCCATGTTTAAATAACATGAGAGCTTGGGGGACATTGCTCACGGGAAAAATGACAGTGCACTTCAGAGTCTTGAAACTTTGTTGTTTTGAGCTCAACTAAACCCATACTCTTTCTTTTTCCTATAGATTTACTATTGTCATCACCAAACATTAACCTGTGTAAAGTTATAAATATTTAATACGTTGCACCATATGCTACACATCCATAAGTCTACTTAAATGGTTCTCAGGTATTGCTGTACTTAAAGTATGGTCAAAAAGCACCTCATCAAAATCACTTAGGAGGCTTGTTAAAAGTCAGATTTCTGGGCCTTATAAACAAACTGGATCAAAATTTCGGATAATGGTGCTCCCATATATGCACCACTCCAGAATATGTTAATAAAAATTCAAGCCTAGTCTTATGCACACTGAAGTTTGAGAACTATTCAACTATGGAGCAGAGTAAATATTGGTTAGATTTAGATGAAACAATGAGACTGGTACTTACTGATATCCACTGTGCTCTTTACATGCTTTGTACACCCAGTCTCACTTAATTATCAAAACAGGACAATGAGATAAATATTTTCCGTTTTACAGATGCTGAGATTAAATGAGAGATGGTTACATCATGCACTCAAATCCACACATGTGGGCACTGCCCAAGCTGGCAGGGAATTCAGGTCTATCTGATACTTATGTAATAGTCCAATGGGTTCACCTTGCCCGCTGCCTAGACAAAGCCGATTTATCAAGACAGAGGAATTATAATGGAGAAAGAATAATTCACACAGAGTCGGCTGGGCAGGAGACGGAGTTTTATTATTACTCAAATCAGTCTCCCCAAGCATTCAGGGATCAGAATTTTTAAAGATAATTTGGCAGATAGGGGCTTGGGAAGTGGGGAGTGCTGATTGGTCAGGTTGGAGATGGAATCATAGGGTATCAAGTGAGGTTTCCTTGCTGTCTTCTGTTCCTGGGTGTGATGGCAGAACTGGTTGAGCCAGATAACCGGTCTGGGTGGTGTCAGCTGATTCATCCAGTTCAGGGTCTGCAAACTATCTCAGGCACTGATCTTAAATTTTACAGTAGCGATGTTATCCCCAGGAGCAATTTGGAAAGGTTCAGACTCTTGGAACCAGAGGCTGCATGACCCCTAAACCGTAATTTCTAATCTTGTCGCTAATTTATTGGTCTTCCAAAGGCCAACTGGTCCCCAGGCAAGAAATGGGTATTTTTAGGAAAGGGCTACTATCAGTTTTGTTTTAGCGTCAAACCATGAACTGAATTCCTTCCCAAAGTTAGTTTGGCCTACACCCAGGAATGAAAAAGTCCAGCTTAAAGGTTAGAAGCAAGATGGAGTAGGTTAGGTCTGATCTCTTTTGCTGTCATAATTTCCTGAGTTATAATTTTTGCAAAGGTGAACCAGGCTATCTTCTGCCTCTCATTTCTTGGATATTCCATGAAAATCTTCCATTCACAAAAGCATTTGCTAAAATGTGAACAGTACTTATTTGGATTGGAACCACCATAGTACACACAGCTGGGCTGATCCAGGAAAATGTTAGGAGTGTTTCCCAGATTATCATTTTTCACAAAAGGTGATTGATATTATGTCTGTCTCTTTCCCTGTGATTTTAGGAAGTCCCAAAATCTCAACCAACCAAGATAGCTGATCGCTCCTACCCCTGCCTTGTAATTCAAAAAGGTGGATTGAGGTCAAGAATATTTAATTTCCTTAACATTTAATTTTATCCACATCCTTTTACCACTTGAGGAAAGTATGGTGGCTTGACTGATTTAATGTGTTGCATTAAACAACTATTCTAATGATAATGAGTCTTTTATTATGAATCTAACATTTCTGGCACAGAATCGGACACAAAGGACTCTTCAGGAAACTTACTATTCAAATGGTCTGAGAGATAAAAAAAAACATAATTACAGTACAATGGATTGCACGTGCATATCTACAAAGAGATAGGTAAAATCGAATGGGTAATTGGGTGAACTAAATGCTTCACAGAGGACAGACATTTCTGCTAAGAGATCATCAAGCAGAGAAATAATGGAAGTCATTCCAAGAAAAAGAACAGCATTATTCAGAGACCTCGAGTTCTATAGCACTTGCCCCTGAAATGTATGTCTCAGATCTTTTTCAACTTCTTCACCCAGTTCATCAGATACCCAGATAAGTGACTTCACCTGCTGTCCTTTTCAGAGACCAAAAGGCAGACTTACTACTAACGCTCAGCTTATGAAGCCCTGTCACGAGTTATTCAGATTTTAAATAAGCTATTCCTACAAAAAACAGTAAATTCATATTACTTCTTCCATTGTCTTCAATTGCACCAGAAAATTTTGAATTGGAATTTGGGAAGGATTTCTAATGAGGCATTGGAAAAATACTTGATAAATATTTGAAAATTTCTTCCTAGCAATATTTTGAGAAAACATTGTAAAAGTGTTGTTGAACTTAAAATCTAGAGAATGAAAACATATGATCTTTTGAGAGTTTATTTATGCATACAGGGGTTATGAACTTTACGTCAGACTGCCTTTGTTAAAGAAAGCATTAGGATAAGGACTCAAACATTTTCAGGTTATTCTTGGTCAAACTTAAACATTGTGTCAGCATGCTTAGTGTGCTATGAGCATTTACCAATTTTCTATGAATTAATCATACTTCCGTTTGCCATGGATACCCCTATTCCTTTACCCACCAGTTTAATTACTGCTTTCTTTTTAAGACAATATTTTCTGAAAAGAATACTGATGTCATTAAAGTGGAAACATTTCTTAGTTTTAGCACTTCTACATGTTGATTTGTCATTTTCCTGACTTATAAATGCTTAGACTATTACTCTATAAAACAATGGGAAGCTATTTCAAGCGAGGCCGGAAAATGGGAATACATATTCTCAAGAGAAAATAATTCATCAAGATGTTCCATTTGTTCTTGCTTTGGACAAAACATTGTTATACCATATGACAAATTAAGAAACACTAAATTACAGTCTTGAAAATACATGTTTATCTCTAAAATGTCTGACTTAAATTCACATTACTTTTTCCAATAGCACAGATTTTAATGTAGTCTTAATAATATGAAGTGAGGCAGAACTTAGGCATTTAGGTGCTTTTAATAAGAAAGCTAAGATTCAGGGAAATATTTTTAAACAACTTGGAATCTAATCAGTAAAAATATTTTGAATTTTGAATCAAAAAATATATTGAAAATATATTGAATGCAACAGTAGTGGTGCATATTTCTTAATTGACATATATTTGTTTCATCTAAATTTTCTTCTTTTGACATCCTAAAAGATGTCAGGCATCTATATAAAAAATTCCTTCAAAGCTTTTTCCTCACTGTTTTTCAACTTGGTAGACACTGTGAGCTACCACTTTACTTCATTTCATTGATTCATTTCTTAACTCGTGTTCTAGAACTTATCAACTAGGGCTGCTGCTATGGTTTGAATATGTCCTCCAATATTCATGTGTGGAAACTTAATTACCATTTTAATAGTATTAAGAAATGGGGGTCTTCAACAGGTGATTAGGTTATGAGGGTTCTTCCCTTGAGTGGATTAATGCCATCATTGCAGGAGTGAGTTCTTCATAAAAAGGATGATTTTGGTTTTATTTCACAATGTCTTGCATGCTCACTTCTGCCTTTTGCCCTTCCTTTATCTTATGACCTTTGCCAGGTGCCAATGTCATTCTCTTGGACTTCAGAGCCTTCAGAACTGTGAAAAACAAATTTCTTTTTTAAATAAATTACTCTATCTGTGGTATTCTATTATAGTGCAGAAAATGGACTGATGGTTGCTGTAATATATTAAATAATAACACTCCAGTACCTCATTCTCAGACCATTAGTTCTCATCCTTTCATCTGTCCAGGCCCCTTATTTCCACAATTATCCTATAGAAATGTCACGTCCCTTGACTCCACATTTGTTTCCATATCAATGAGCTCCTTTCTGATTCTACTTTCTTCCTGATGCATCATTTCAACAACTTTCTGCCAATATTCCGAGCATGCTCATCTATTCGTCCTTCTGATGCAAAAGCCCTGAAAATCTTAAGCATTTTTCAATGTACAAATCCTTACTTTAGAGTGATATTTCCAGAAAAGAATTGGGTCATAAGTTAGAGATTATCTGGTTTTGGTGCTTTACAGCTTCCTTTCAAATCAAACTCTGTTCTTCAGGTAGTCAAATATTTGAATGAGTTAACATTTGTTAGTGGCAACAAGGGTCATATTCAATATATTTAACAACAGACCAAATGGAACAAGCACCATACTAAAAATGTCACCTGTTAAAAGCAGCCAATATCAGCTTTTATTGAAAGCAATGAGAAATAACTCCAGAAAGAGGTGGGGGGAGGGAACAATAAAATAAAATTAAAGGAGGATAACCAGGTGGCTAACAGAAAAGAAAAATGCACTGAATGACAAAGCTTTTGAATGAACAAGAATAAAGTCAGATCTAGGAATATTAGTAGCAAAAGACTGTCAGGCTTCTTTCTGTGTGCTGCCATAAAATGACATAGTTATAACCACTTTCTGCCTTTGTATATTTTCCCTCAAGATCAAAATTCTCTAGGTGGTAGAATATGGTTGTCCCAGGCTAGACATGCTCCTCCCACCCAAATATCATGAACCAATCACTGTGGCAGTGAGATGGGTTCCTTCTACTGGCTCAGTCAAGTTCCTAGGCCACCGAAGCCATCAGAAAGGTGAGGAAATTTCTGGAAGATTGAAAAGGGATACGTGGATGAAAGCAAGAGGCACTACAGCATCTTTTGCTGTCAGTGAAAATTTCTTTTCTTGATGGCTTTTAAGGAGCCCTCTCCTTAGTATTATAGAGAGAACATCTTTGCTTCAGTGAGAGTTCAAGTTAAACTACAGACCAAAAAGCTCCTTGAAACTCCTTCAATTACTTTCCAGATTGATCACTTCCCACTGGCTATTTCTCTATTGTCTGTCTTCTTACTCAGCTTGGAGTGTAAATATTGGTACTTCCCAGGGCTTTGAACTTACTTCTTTTTTGTTTCTTACTCAGCAAACCTTTCCCTACAATCTCATCCACACCCTTGGCTTCAGCTACCATGTATATGCTGACTCCTCAAACTGTAGCACAGATTAATCACTTGCGTTTTCGACTCTTAAATGCAACCGATCTACCTAACATTTCCCCTTCAGATAATGTGGGGAATTTCCCACAGAAAATTCAAATTTAATGTTTCCAAATAAAATTCATCATCCTTCTCCCCTTCCATGTCATTCCCCTTCTCCTCTGTGTCATTGTAGCCTCATTCCCGGCATCACCATCTGCTGAAAAATCCAATCTGAGAGCTTGGAATCTTCCTAGACTCAACCCCTCTCTCAAACTCCCTTGTACAATCCACCAGCAAATGACGGCAGTTCGACTCACTGCTATTGCCCCTGTAAAAGCACTCTTCATTTCTCCTAACATATTCTTCTACTTCCTGCACCAACTACCATCAATATGCTTTCAAACTGCTGCTAGAAAAAAACTAAAATGCAAATTTGACTATGTCCCTTAAAAGGTTGCCTACAGAATAACATCCAAACTCCTTGGTCTGGGAAGCAAGATCATCTGAAGTTTATTATCTCCCTCTCTATCTAGTCCCAGCTCTTGCCATCCCTATAACCACACTTAGAATGCCAGCTGCACCAAACAGTTCTGTCTGTGGAACATGGCTGGTCATGTGCTTCTCTGGACAAAGACAAATCATTTTCACTGAGCCTTGTCCAAGTATCTGTTCTGTACAATCAAATATATGTTGTTTTACATTACCGAGAGTATTAGTCAGGATTCTCTAGAGAAACAGATCTCTACAGAAAATAAGACACATACATACGAGAGGGAGAAAGAGAGAGTGACAGAGAGAGACTTATTGTAAAATAAGATACTGGCTCACACAATTATGGAATCTGAGAAGTCCCACAGTCTGCCATCTGCAAGCTGGAAACTCAGGAAACCCAGTGAGAACCAGTGGGGTATATTCCAGCCTGGGTCTAATGGCCTGAGAACTAAGAGTGCTGAGGTCAGGAGAAGATCAATAACCCAGCTAAAGCACTCAGGCAGAGAGCAAATTCAACACATTCTCCATCTTTTTGTTCTATATACATCCTCACTGGATGATGCCCTCTCACAACGAACAAAACCATCTGCTTTACTCAGTTTGTTAATTCAAATGCTAGTGTCTTTCCCACACACCCTCATAGACACACTGAAAAATAATGTTTAACCAGATATCTGGGCATCCCATGGCCCAGTCAAGTTGACATACAAAATTAACCATCACACTGAGTTTGAGGTTATATATTACACAACAATATATAACTGGAGCAGGTGTTTTTATGATTTACAATTTTCCCATGGTGAAAATCTCCAGCATTACCTGGAGAATAGATTTTACCTTTTTACAGAATGTTACATTTTCTCCTTTCTGGATTATTATGTGGAATGTTACAAAATACATGAAATTTGAGAACAGACCTAAGTTCAAAAATGTTCATTTCCCTTATTATCTTTTGTGACCTTTGATAATTTCCTCTTAGTAAAATGTGGATGACATCTACTTTGGACATAGTTGTCAGGCTTAATTCAGCTAATAGGGATAACGCTCCTAACATCTTAGATGGAGTCAGAAGTTATAATCCAGGGACTATCTTTCTCCATGATGATTAGCAATGGAATGTCTAAAAAGAAATAAGAGAATAAAAGATGAGGCATAAATATTTAAAGATTGTACATTGTATAGTTGGAAACCTGAGAGAATCAAGTAAAATTTTATTCAAAACCGTAAGAATGTTTAAGTGATAGCTAGATACAAAATTAAAATGTGAGTCAACAACTGTCTTATATTTGAAGAACAATTAACTTGAAAATATTACTAAAAAAAGACCTATATGAGAACTCAGTATAAAATATCCAAGAACATGTTTAAAAAGAAATGTGTATAATTATTTAAGAAAACAATGAAAGTCTGTCATATACAATTTTAATATGTGGTGCCCAGCAGTGAGTAATTGTTTTGATGAATGTCAATTCCCTTCCCGCAGGCTTTAGGCATTACAGGGTACACTTAAGAGAACAATACAGCTCTTCTGCGCAGCTATCTTAAGTCTTTTCCATAAAGCAGATGAAGCAGATATCATCAACTGAGAGACTGGAAAATGCCAACAATCTTATTTGTAGGGAAATGTCAATAAATAAAAATTTAATGTGGAAACCAGTTAAAAGGCCCATGAAAGTCATTTCTTACCAGACAAGATCAAATCCTGAGATCAACTGCTTCAAACTGCCTAGAGGCAATGATTAGAAGAGAAATGCATAAAGCTTAGCTTTCAACAAGTTAACTCTTCACCTGTTTAAAGACAGTTGAGTAGCTTACTTTTCTGAAAATGTGAGGTTCAAGAAAAAAAAAACCTAAGCAAATAGAAAATGGTGGTTCTTTAGACTTATAGAAGAAAAGCATGCACCTGTTTAGAAAGTGTTGGGTTCCTTTTTAATTTTTTCCAAAGGTTTAGGTTTGGTTTAACGACAGGATCTTGATATTATTATGGTAATAAGCTGCATTTGCTAACTATGTTGTACAAGATAATTATTGGTTGTTTTGAACCTAAAGTCTTTGAGAAAAATGTTTAATCATAAGCTAAATTCATCATAATTGTGCACTTTTTAGGAGGAGTTGTCATAAGATAGGTTTGGATTTACATTGAGTTTTAGATTGGAACGATAATGATAAGCTTCCTAAAGGTGGCAGGAAATTTGTCCTCTTCATACATCGATCACTTTTCACACTGCAGTGACAATTTCATTTTTGTTCAAAGGCTTTTGTAACAGAGTCTGTTATTTATCTTGCCACCTATGTTATCTCATTTTCCCCTAAACCCTAATTCTTAGCTGGCCTCACTCCCAATGGAAAAAAGATGTTTTCCAGCAACCCTTGAGTTCAATGTGGACATATTATTAAGATCAATCTGATACCCTACAAATAAACATCTTTTGTTTAACTTTCTAGCAGAGGGTTATACCCCCATTTCCCTTCTTTCATTTCTGCTAGCTGAAAAAAAATTCTTTCACACATGACAGAGAAATAAACTTTTATTTTATTTAAGCCATTATTATTTTGAGTACTGTATCTCAAGATAACTTAGTTCCAATTACAACAATATTTATAAAATAAATTGAAAAAAACAGGACGTCTGCCTTCATGTTAGCTAAAAAAAATTACACAGAAGCTAATAATTTTTAAATCTTGCTGAAAGAATGTTTTCTGGATCCTATGATTTCCTGTTTGGTTTATTATCTAAATTGCTTGCATTTATCAGTTACTGCTGCTGTGACTCAATCATTATAATAACATGATCAAAAGCCTCCTATTTAACATCTACTGCAATGCACGTTTGCTGCATTGATAATATTCAATTCCGCCAAATAGGATAAGAAAAACAAGTGGGAGAGATGAAACTCATAAGGTATGCTAAGCACAGTTAGTGAATAATTTAGCAGCTTGTAAAGGAAAAGCTCATAAAGATGTGTCAGGTAGAGGTGGACAAATAAGTAAATTACCTAAGAAACACATCAGTCATAGAAATAGTAACTAAAATGTGTGTGTTAAGCTTATATAGAAAGAGCTGGAAGAAACAGGAGAAAAGTAATATTATGATAGATGAAGTTCTGAAAGGGTTATGAGCAGGTTATTCAGCCTTCTGGTTGCTCCCCATTTGCTACAACTAAGACTCAATAGCTTAGTTGAACTGACTTCTTATTTTACTCTTCTGAGAGAACACAGTAAAGAGCTCAAAGACAGCCAACAGTAGACATCCTGGAATCATGCTATGCATTGCCAATTAGATGTCTGGAATGACCTTTGGGAATTACTCCTTTTGGAGAGTCTCCTTCACCCCTTCCAATTCACACCCATGTTCCTTGGTGGTTTACACTTTGGCTATGCCCAATGATATACTGGATAGTGTGTGTCAATTCCACCTACTTGCTCAAAGATCTTACCTGTGAATTCCATCACACAAACACTCCAATTTTCAACAGCTACATCTGTGCTTTCCCTTACCATGGCTCCCTACTACAAACTTCAAAATTCCAGAAGATAAGTGTCTGGGGAACTGACTGGTCCTTGAGCTTAAGGAAGCATTGTAGAATTAATAGGTTGCTTATAATAAATGTGGCTGTCACCGTCAAAAGAACAATGAAGTATTATAGCTCTGGATTCACTACTGAGCAAATAACAAAATGGATTAACTCTTCAGAAGAAAATAACAGCTACAGCCTGATATTTCATCATGTCATCATGGCATCAATTGAAATTGATAAGGGTCTAAAACCAAATTTATCAGTAGCTTGGTAGAAGAGATTAACACCCTAGACATTAGTGAATTAAAAATAAAAGTCAGCTGCTTTAATGATCCATAGACAGAAACTAAGAGATTTTTTTAATGGGCCCAATACTCAGAGGAGTGTGAACAATCATTAATTTTTAAAAACATGTTTGTGTTTTTTTTTTTTTTTCACTTAGAAGAAATCTGCATTTGGCTATCTCTCTAATTTTTTTTAAAATTCAGAAAATTCTATCATGTGTAAAGGAAAGGGCTGCTACTGGCATACCTCAGGTTTTTGTGAATAGCTCTGATTTCCCTATCTCTTTATTCCTTTTCTCGAAACTCTTCTCCACACTGATTCCAGATAACTCTTTAAACTGGCAATCTGATTGTGTCACTCCTTTGCTTAAAATTCTTCAGTGAGTCTTTACAGGATAAAATCTAAAGTCCTTTGCATAATGAAAATCCCTTTGCAGTGCACACTGTTTAACTTTAGGGCCTTTTCTTCCTTCTTGCTGTTCTCTGTGTAGAGTAGAGTGGAAGAGTAGAGTGCAGTGGGAAGTCAGCCTGCTGGGTCTCCCGCTGGTGACGACTCCCAGCAGCACAAACGGCCTTGGATTTCTTCCACCCCCTTCCTTCTCCAGGCGTTTTCACTCGGTCCTGCCCAGACACCAGCCGCCACTCTGTCCAGACCTGTGGGGCTGTCAGGCCTCTGCTGCTCCTGCTTCTCCTTCTTTCTCCTGGATTCTGATCTTTTCAGCATCCCCCGCAGTGTTCTCTTTCACTCGCCACAAAAAATAAAAAACAAAACAAGCCCACATTTAAAACAAATTATTAGGGTTAGATATTTTCTCCTTTCTTAAGACCTGGAGAGCTTGTTAATTAAACAAATAAACAAATAAAATATCACACACACAGTCCCTCAATCTCCATTCCCTTACTCTTGATGAGGGTGATAAGCAAGACAATATCTGACTTGTAAATCAGCAAAGATGGAAATACACACATACACATACATATTCATATATTCATACACGTATACACATATACATACATACATATTTGTATAAGTTTCTATGTATATATGTGTGTTTGCATTTAGAATATGTATATCATGGTACAGAGGTAAAAACTGTTATAAAATGGGAAATTTTACCTTGGCTTTTAAATAAAGAGCCGAGAATGATTTTATGGCAAGATGCAACTTTCTCTTTTTCTCTCTTCTAACTCTTTGTGCCTCTCTCTCTCTCTCTTTGTACCTCTGTCTCTCAGTCATTAGTTTATTTGCTAAGAATTGCTTTAGCAGTAAACAAAAGACATGCAAAATTCTTGCTCTCACAAAATTTGTGTTTCAAAAGGAGAGGACAGACAATACACACACATCAATCTAGAAAGTCAGCAGGGTAAAGTGACAGGCAGCTAGGCAGTGACCATACTGAAGGCAGGAGTGGTGATTCTGTTTGAGGTACATTTCTCACGCAGCTCCCCAAATTGTGATTGGAAGTTTCTTCAGATGTTGGTGGAAGAAGCCTAATGCATTGTTTGGTTTCAGTATAGCATTTCCTTTTACATTTTTATTCATAATGTAACTTTTTTCAACATTTTGAAGCAGCTTACCACTTAACCCCCAAACTGTCATGTGAAACGTTGAAGCCCATTAATATAGACCTCAAACATAAAAACAAAATAAGAGGCTAGACACAGTGGCTCCCGCCTGTAATCCCAGCACTTCGGGAGGCCGAGGCCGGTGGATCATGAGGTCAGGAGTTCGAGACCAGCCTGGCCAAGATGGTGAAACCCCATCTCTACTAAAAATGTAAAAATTAGCCAGGTTTGGTGACAGGCGCCTGTAATCCCAGCTACTCAGGAGGCTGAGACAGGAGAATCACTTGAATCTGGGAGGCGGAGGTTGCAGTGAGCTTAGATTGTGCCACTGCACTCCAGTCTGGGCAATAGAGCGAGAGTCTGTCTCAAAAAAACAAAAAAGGAAGAAGAAAGCGGGGCTTTGAAGAAAGGTGTTATCTCTGTACCAGCCCACCTAGACTAAGAGAGTGATTGCAATGTAACAAAGGCGCCCTACACAGTCAAGGCAAAGGGACAGATGAAAGGGTTCCGAGGATCTTCATGTTGAAGGAACGCAAGTCTAGCCAACTTAGCATGGTTTTTCCTAGGAAAGCTTTTCCCTAATCAAGATTTTCCCTGGTTCTTTAATCTTAGAGAAATGCATAAATTGGTTGTTTGGGGGGACAGTTAAATAACAGAATAAATAATGTTCAAAAATCATCTCTTTCATCAATCTACTGTAAAGGTTAAAAGCATAATACTTAATTACAACTGTGTAAAGGCAATACAATGCTTTGCTTTCTGGAATTACTGTTTTCCTCATTATATAAACATTTATTAAGAAAAGATGGTATACTTTTACCTTTCTACTTGGAAATAATTTTGAACATGCAGAAAGTTATAAGAATAGTTCAAAGAAGACAAGTATCTGTTTTACTCAGATTCAGCCATTGTTAATATTTTGTCCATCTGCTTTATCTTTGCTATTTGTTATCCATCTGCTTTTTTTTCTGAACTACTAGGAATAAATTACATACAACATGACCCTCTACCTGTCAATGCTTCAGTCTGTATTTCCTAAGAATTAGAATATTCTCTTGCATAACTACTACATTGTTTTTAACATTTAAGAATCTACTAACACTATTGTAATTTTATCAATTGAACAAAGACCTGTGTAGCTTTTGTTTTGTTTTTCAGTACTTTCAGTATAGGATCCACTTAGGATTACACATTACATTTAATTTTCAGGCTTCTTGAATCTTTAATCTGGAAGAGTTTCTCAGCTTTTACTTTTTATAACATTTTTAAAGAACATTTCCTTCCAGTTAATAGAAGGATCATCACTTGGGGTTTTCCTAATGTTTCCTCAGGACTAGATTCATGTTAGCATTCTTAGCAGGCATATTGATTTGCATACTCTTAGCGAGAGTGCTACACAAGTCGTTTTATGGTCTTCTTAGGATATTGCATGTGGAGACACATCATGTTCATCTGCTTTTCCTTGTTGATATAAATTTTGATCACCTGACCAAGGTACAGTCCAGCTACTCCATTGTGTAGTTATTATTTTATTCTCTTGCAATAGATAAGCAATCTGTATGGAGATACTTCGAGACTGTGCAATATCCTGCTCTACATAAAAATTTTCATGTGTGATTTATCACTCATCTGTGATTCTTGCATGAACCAACCTTCATTGTAATGGTTGCACAATGATGACTTTCATACTCCAGCATGCCCTTCACCTTCACCAGTCACCACTCAGCCTTCTACAATGACCAAGAGCCCTTCCTTCTCCCCAGTTATTTACTCACATATTTATAATCAGCATGAACTTATGGATTCCTATTTGTGCAAAGTTTCTGAATTTATTACTATACTTACTTATTTTGATTCTCAAACTTACCAGTGCTTGGCCTTTGAGCTCCTGGGTCTTTGTGACTTATCCCAGATGGTATACTCCTTAATGTAATGTATGGTAGGACCATGGAAACCGATGTTTCTCAATGTCTGGTCTCTCTTTGTCCTGCATATATCACCCAGGGTGCTTACAAATGCAGGTAACATCTTCATACTCAAACCTACTGAACCAAACTTTTTGGGGATTGGCAAACTCAGATGATTTTTATGAACAATAAAGATCAAAGTCGATGACATAGATAAGGACAGAGAAATCTTACACCAAATGGAGTTACCAGGCAAAGAACACTTTTCCAAGATGAATGAAGTAGGGGTCAAAACTATTGTTACAAAGGACAAAGATTAAACGCAACTCTGCTGAAACAAAAGGAGGCAGGAATTTTAAATGCTAGGGTGAGCTTATGGAAAAGTACTGAAGGATTTTAAGAAGGAAGTTGGTCAAAGTGATTAGACAGTTTCTATTTGCTAATTGGCACTTATCCTAGTTAGGTTCCTATCCTCCCACAGAGACTCAGAGATAGGCCCTGTTTTTCTCGATTACATTTAAAAGGATGGCGCCCAGATCCTTGAGAAAGACATTTCTGGGTTGGAAAAGATTTATATCTCAAAGGAGCAAACAAATAATTTACAATCACAAGTTTTCTAGTAAATTCTCTAAAAAAGGGAACTTAGGGACCCATAGTCAGGAAGAACTCTGTCTAAAGTTTAGCCAAACTGAGTGGAATGGTAAGGCTCTCTCGACCAGTCTCCACAAAAGCAGAGACTAAGACTATCGCATTCATCTCTGGATTCCCTGTGGCTAGCTCAGTTCTTACCCTGTTGTAAGCTCTCATTAAATACATATGAAATGAATGGATTAATTGTTCATTTTATGATCAGAGTCATCAGGGAAATTGTATTTTATTTGCAGAAATTTACTTAAGCTCTGTAGGTATCCCTCTTGTTTCTTTAGGCAATATTTCTCAACCTGTTTGAAACTCTAAAAATCTCCCGGAGGGCTTCATAAGAATCAGGTTCCAGAGCTGTACCTAAGATTTCACTAAATTAAAATGTCAGGAAGTAGAGAGCTAAGTATCTGTATTTTAATGCAATTTAAAAATGCTACTGGGGAGATGATTTAAGCATCTATTTCCTTAACATCTCAGCACCATAGGATCATATTTTAAAAGACTCAACCTGTATTTATTTCAATAAGATGTCAGGTTACTCCATTCAGCTCAAATTTAAGGAAAGGATTCACTTGCCATTTCCAAGCATGAGAGTGCCTGTGGTGTTATTGAGCACTGGTCTTAATCATACTCTCTACTGCTGTAGCCTCTGGTTTTATGGGAAGCATAAGATCAAGTCCTGCTGGGATTTTAAATGCAGCCTCCGCTACTGCTGTGTTCTGAAACCTAGAGGCGTTGAGCTATTAGCATTTGTATCAATTACTATTAAAGTAAAAGTTTAGCACAACCACATCTCTTGTGTAAGCCTGTAATGGGAAAAAAAAAAAAAAATCACAAAATGCTTTTCTCTGAACACATTCTAGATTCTATCCCCAGGATGGTGGGCAACATTTCAACCTCAAGAGGCTATGGCACACGCCCCTTGTTTATATCCCTTGAGAACTAGTTTGAGAAATTGTCTATGTAATTATTCCAATTGGGATTAAAAAGAAAAATACCCACTAATTAGTATCAATAATATAGCTCTTAGAGAATTGGTAAGAAAACCTCTAAATCTTGCATTACGTGAAAATTAAAGTTTTATTCAAAAGCTATAGGGATTATAATAAGAATAATTTCCACTGCTGGTTAAGAGCTTACTATATTCCAAGCACACCTCTAAGTAGTCCTTCTGCATCATCTTATTTAATAATGATAATGGCCAAATAAGGTAGATAATTATTATGCTCATTTTACAGACAAAGACACTGAGTCTCAAAGAGCTTAATTAGCTAGCTCAAGGCCATATTGCTAGTATTAGGTTGGTGCAAAAGTTATTTTTGTTTTTTGCCTTTTTAAAAAAAAGTAATGACAAAAACCACAATTACTTTTGCACCAATGTAATACATGTGGAAGCAGAGCTTCAACTGCTAGGAGCTGTCTGCAGAGTTAGCACTAACGTAATATTTTTAAATGGTGGTTCTCAATCAGAGGCCATTTTGTCCCAGAAGACATTAGCAAAGTCTGCAAGGTTTTTGTTTGTCACAGCTCCAGAGAGTTAGAGGCTGTGTGCTATTGGCATCGTATGGGTAGAGGCCAGGGATGCTGCAGAACATCCTGTAGGACACAGAACAGACTCCACAACAAATAATTATCCAGCCCAACATATCAATAGTACCGATGCTTGAAAAACCTGGCACATTGTAAAATAAAGCCTTTTGAGGTTAATATTTTATGAAGTATACTTTCTATATACATATATGTATATATTGTATAGGGTTTCCTGAGAATTATTCATGCCATTAAAAAGGAAAAGCTATACTATCGATTTCAAGCTCTATGTAGTAATAGAAACCTGGAGAGAACACTGAAAAACTAAATTCCTGTGGAACATTAAAAATCTTTACTTTAGTGAAGTATTTCATCAAACAGCTTTCCAGAGCTGTTGATTAGAAAGGTGTCTGTTTCCACAGAGAATCTGAGTCAACTCCACCAGATGTTTTATTTCATGAATAATTATTTTCTCCCAAGATATTTTTATTTCAGAGGAAGACACATTGAAATGTTCATTTCTGTAAAATTGAGCTAACTTAGGTCACATATCTTCAGCGTTATATTCATTTAGAGCTAAGATTCTATATAATTGTAATTAAGATGACTCCCCTGATTTTGAATTAAATTTAGATAAGAGTAAGCAATTCGAATAGGGCAAAATCTTAAAATGTTATTAAAATCAACATAATTTTATATTTCCTTGCTTGATTTTTTGAAGTCATGAATTGAAATATATTCTAATTGGAAAAGTAATAAGAGTGAATGAGGCTCTGTCAGAAATTACATTTAATCTTTCTTTTTAATGACACAGACAACAAACTTCGGGAAAATGTTAAAGAAATATTTTATGTTTACTTAAATCAATGAACTAAATGAATACTTCGTTCTTCAGTCTTATCTTAAAGTCAATATACCTAAGCCGCAAGCATTTAATATATATTATAAACGTTAGAGTGATTCCTTTCTAAACCACCATCGTTAGAGTCTTTGGAACAAATGACAATAAAATAAAATTCTTCTGATACTTCCGATAGCTAAATTCTTTTGTGTGGAACCCAAAAATTTCAAAATATACTATCACAGTTATAAGTTGCTAGCAATAACTTCCTGTCAAATGTAAAATGCTGCATGTAAAACATTTTTCAAATTTAAAGTGGTTATGCATGAGCAATCAATGTGCACTTTCATTTGTGAAGAGTAAGAAGTTATTACCAAGCAAAGCAATTTTAGAGCAAGAAGAGCTTTAAAAGTTTACCCAGTACATCCTGTTCCTTTTAAAGCTGAGAACACTGATGTCAGAGAGGATGACTTTTCCAAAGTGGTGGAGAGTAGGGCTAGGACTGGCTGTTTAAGCCACTGATTCCATGCAGCCTCTTCTATTACATTGTGCCATTATTCCCAATAAGTAAACATCAGTTTTTTTCCCCTTTCAATACTTAGAATGCCAAGTATAGTGTAATGTACCAAATTAGTTGTCATGGTCAGCAGATGCCAAAGAGTTTAAAATCTTTTGGAAAAGGAACAAATGAAAAAGATAAGAAATGGTAATACATGGCACAAACTCTGGTAGAGAAGAGACATTTCCAGTTGGGATGAAAACGATCATCTTTAAGGGGAACTGTTTAACTGAGTCAGCTCTTTAAGTGGATATGGGATTTCAAGAGAAAGAGTAAAAGGACAGGAGCTTTCTGAGTGGGGAGATCTATGTAAACAAACATGTGGACATAGGAAATTACAGGCGTGGCTGGGAAAAAACGAAAAGATTTATTGTTCCAGGGTATGTGATTTGCATAAAGAATGTGATAATAAAGTTGGGAAAGATAAGTTGGAACCTGGTGACTCTGGTGCCTTGCAAGCTCCTGGTGATTGCAGAGAGTCCGAATTGCAGGCTGGGCACAGTGGCTCACGTCTGTAATCCTAGCACTTTGGGAGGCCAAGGCGGGTGGATCACCTGAAGTCAGGAGTTCAAGATCAGCCTGGCCAACATGCTGAAACCCTGTCTCTACTAAAAATACAAAAATCAGTCGGGCTTGGTGGCACACCCCTGAGATCCCAGCTATTCAGGAGGCTAAGGCAAGGGTATCGCTTGAACCCGGCGGGTGGAGGTTGCAGTGAGCTGAGATCACACCACTGCACTACAGCCTGGGCGACAGAGTGAGACTACGTCTCAAAAAAAAAAAGTCCTAATTGCAACTAGAAGCAAATCATGAGCAGAATTCACAAGAATGGCTCCTTGAATGTGATCCTGCTGAAGGCTGTTTTGTCACTAGAGCCTAAGTGAATAATATATAATATGGAGGAACTTTTTGTTTGTGTATTTCTAGGATTTATTTTATTTTTGTGGTCAGCAATTGTGTAAACCAGGTAACATGATGAAACTTTAGGAACCTACTAAAACTGCTGTACATGAATGTTGCAACTGAAGTTTTTTAAAGTTTCTGATGATTCTCGATACCAAGTTCACTGTATTCCTGACATTTGTAGGTCAGATTGGAAACTACCAAAGTAATGAATTATGGATGTATTTCTGCTTAAAGCTGTTAAACATTTGGAGTTTACCAGTCAAGTTTTTTGTGATAAAGAAAAAATGACAATTAAATGGTCTAGAACATAAATAATTAAAAAAGAATTTTAAACAAAAATCTGGAAGAATCTATTTGCCGTTGTTTGACTTTTTATTCGTGTTTTTATGAGAATCCGGGGATATTATTACTGTGAAATTTAGGTGCTTCCTGGGAAATATTTTAAGATTTCTTCTTCTTACTAGACAATTATTCTTTTAAAGAGATGCTGGCAAGGAGAATCATGGGGTCAGTACACTTTTAAGCCAATTCCAGGATGGTTGAGCCAAGAGTACAAACAGAAGATTTTCAAGTTTGAAGGAAATATTTCAGTTGGAAACCGTGGTTTCCTATGACAATATAAAACAAGGAGTTCCAAAATTAATGATAGCTAATGTTTATTTAGCACTGAGAACTACATGTTATTCTAAGACAAAAACCCAATCAGGTATTTTATAGAGAGGGAAACGGAAGCACAGAGAGATTGAGTAGCCTGCCAATGGTGAAGCTGGAAAATAAAAGATTGCAGTCTGACTCCAGAAAACATTCTCTTAACTATTGTGCCACGTTGTTTCTTAGGACATGGAGAGATCTCCAGCTCCAGGAAAAAGGTGGAAAGAGCATGAAAAGGACTATTAGATTAATAAATCCTCCTATCAAAGCAAGACCAAAAGAATCCTATATTTAGTAAAGACAGAAGTAGATTAAAATTCACAACATCAGAATATTTTTTGTATAATTCCTTCTAAGAAGAACCAGAAATCAGTGAGAGTAGCTGACTCTACTTGAGGCAGAAAATTTCGAGGTCAGCCTGTATATTTTGTTATTGCAAGAAAACATGGATACTTTTAAAGGTGTCTGTGGCTAAGCAAAAGAATTTAGACCCAACGGGCTTTCATTGTCTGTACTGTCACAACTAGAGCCCCCGGGTTGTGCTGTGAGAGAATCTAACAATGACTTTAATTATTAGAGCCAGTTGACAGCCAGGCATGGTGACTCATGCTTGTAATCCCAGCACTTTGGAAGGCCAAGGTGGGTGGATCACAAAGTCAGGAGTTCGACACCAGCCTGGCCAACATAGTGAAACCCCATCTCTACTAAAAATACAGAAATTAGCCAGGTGTGGTGGCACGTGCCTGTAGTCCCAGCTACTCAGAAGCCTGAGGTGGGAGAATCACTTGAACCTGGGAAGCGGAGGTTACAGTGAGCCCAGGTCATGCCATTGCACTCCAGCCTGGGTGACAGAGTGAGACTCCATCTGAAAAAAAAAAAAAAGAAACAGTCGACATGGAGAAAGGCTATTAATTGATGATGATGCTCTATATGAGTAAACAATATACAGCACGTCTCATGGACTGAATGTGTCTCCCTAAAGTTCATATGTTGAAACCTGAACTTTCAAAGGAGGTGGCAACAGGGCCTTTGGAAGATAATTAGAGTCATGAGAGTAGAGCCCTAATTATGCATGGGATTAGTGTCCTTATAAGAAGAGTCATGAGACTGATGATATCTTTCTCCACCATGAGAGGATAAAGCAAGAACGTGTCCATCTGCAACCCAAGAAGAGGACCTTCACCAAGAGTCGAATTAGCAGGCACTTCATCTTGGACTTATCAGCCTCCAGATCTATTAGAAATACATTTCTGTTGTTTAAGTCATCAGGTCCATGATATTTTTGTTCTAGCAGCTTGAACTAAGACAGTATTCTAGATAAAAATCGTATGTGAGTTATTTTATGGGTACAAAATCATCAACAACAGAAATATATATGACCAATGGTGCTGCAAAAATGACCACACAGCCTCCCCATCAAGATTCAGGTGTGAACTACAGTGAAATTACTGTGTGGGCCGGGCGCGGTGGCTCAAGCCTGTAATCCCAGCACTTTGGGAGGCCGAGACGGGCGGATCACGAGGTCAGGAGATCCAGACCATCCTGGCTAACACGGTGAAACCCCGTCTCTACTAAAAAATACAAAAAACTAGCTGGGCGAGGTGGTGGGCACCTGTAGTCCCAGCTACTCGGGAGGCTGAGGCAGGAGAATGGCGTAAACCCGGGAGGTGGAGCTTGCAGTGAGCTGAGATCCGGCCACTGCACTCCAGCCTGCGTGGCACAGCGAGACTCCGTCTCAAAAAAAAAAAAAAAAAAAAGATTACTGTGTGAACATGGTCCCTGTATTCAGTATCAGAAACTTCCCTAATACAAGAGAATTAAATCAAAGTAGGAGACTGGCTACAGGTAAATAGATTTTCTATGAGGCTATGACCTTGTTGATTCATGTAGAAAGCAACATCTTGGATATGTATAAATATACTTGATTAAAAGTGTAGTTTGTTTTTTTTTTTCCTAAATTCTCTCTGACCACTGATTTATACCCTGATGGCAAAAGGCCTGGGCATGGCACAAATGGATTTCTCATACTCAAAAGCCTCCTTCCCTGCTCAAACAGCATCACAGGCACTATCTGCACCTATTAGATATTGTGCAGGCCAGGGAGGCGGTGTTGTGATACATGCATCTGCTTCTTCTCCAAATGGTCAATGCATACCCAATACTATTTTGCATTCTTGTTTAATTAAATTAGAAATGTAATCAAATATGTCAGTGAGTATATTTTCGGTATATTCTTTCCCATTTGTTGGATTATCTGAAATAATACAACCTTTGATATACTTAAGTTTTCTAAGTTCTGTTAGACTTTTATATCAGTCATATTACTCAACCTTTTGTACCATTTATTTGATTGCTGGGTAATTGTATTCTGATTATATGTTTACAATAATACCAAATTTATAGGACTGTTGGAGATGATGCCTAACACATAGGAAGGTCTCAAAAAAATGTAGTCTTTTATTACTACTACTTCTCTCGTCTATGACTATGTCCTAAAGAAGTGTTCTACCAGACTTCACAGGACAGAAATGATGTGGTTTCTACCTATGGTTATTTCTCCCCATTGCGTACACCTTTGTTGCCTAACATTAGCTTGCGTGACACAAAGCTATCCGCTAACAATTATGGTTATTTTTTTTCCATTGGATCTAAAGTTGATTAATATGAAGACATCTATAGGGAGTAATATTTTTCTATTTACTTTCATTATTTCTTCAGTTTTTAGCTTAGTACAACATCATTATGTTGTATGAAACTAAAAAAAATAGTTATTTTGAATTCATAATACATCTTCCCCTAGCATAAGCCAATAAATGAGAGACAGTCTCCCCACTACGTTAGCATGTTTGGGAGAAAACAGAGAGTCAACTTTATACTCCTAGAGCCCCTTAAGAATATAGCATAATGCCCATCAACATGAACATTGTGGGGAGCACAGTGTACCCCTGTTCACAGTCCTAGGAAATCCTTGTACTCCAGTGTGCTAGAGTTTCTCCAGCACTGGAAAACTGTTGCCTTTATTCAATCTGTCTCAGTAGTTCTCAACCTCATGAAGAAAAAGTCAGTGTTAGGAGAGAAGAAAGAGATCAAAGAGAAGCTTTTGGGCAGAGATTATGGGAACGATGTAACTACTGCAAGATAGTCAGAGAAGGGTTTATGTTTTGAAATAATGTTCAAATATTGATCAGGACCCAGAACTTTTCCTTTTGTTCCGGGACACAGTGAGATGAAAGAGAGTACATTTTACATTCCCATTTGCCCTTCCTTTGTATATTCTTTTGTAACACTTATCATTAAAAAGAACTTCCAGCCACCCTAACGTGGTATCAGTCATTTAATTTATAATATACATGTGCTGAAAGTTCTGAGCTTTTCCAAAGCCTAAAATCTCTCTCAGTCCAAGTTCTGAACAGACAGTAAGAAAAGGCACTTTACTGAACGCCTAAGTGGTTAGAGAGACCAGACAAAACACAGAAGCACTGTGCACACCCATAGTAACAGGAATTAGGAAGAACAGGTGACTGCAGCTATTCATATTTAAAGGTTGTTTGGAAATCAGAAACAGCATATTTGACTACTCTAGTAAACTTCAAAGCATACAGTGACTCAGACAGGGTAAGTTTATTCTCATATATTTACTTTCAAATAGATAGTTTTATTCTGCCAGTAGCTCTTCTCCAATAAATGATTCAGGGACTTGGACCCGTTGATTCATGTGTCTCTGCGATCTTCAAGTCCTGATTTCCCAGGTTACCAAGTGTGTCTGCCTCACTCCTGAAGAAGAAAGAACATGGTGGGTCTAGCACCCATGGGTGATATATTACATTCAAGCCTAAGAATAGCCTGAATCTCACTTTCACTCACAGTCCATTGGCAAATATTCAGTAACTGCAAAGGATACTGGCAAATGCAGTCTAGCTGTGTGCCCAGAAAGAAGAGTAAGTAGATTTAGTTAACTGTTAGCCACACACCTGTTGGAAAAATGCTAATAAAAAATCATACTTTAAAATTTTAACTGAGAATAGCACACCTCACTTTCACTCACAGTCCATTGGCAAGTATTCAGTAACTGCAAAGGATAGTGGGAAATGTAGTCTGACTCTGTGCCCAGAATGAAGAGTAAGTAGATTTAGTCAACTGTTAACCACATACCTGTTGGAAAAATGCTAACAAAAACATCATACTTTAAAATTTTAACTGTCTCTTCGAGAAGCATTTTGCCTTTTAAAATTATATAAAATATAACTGTATTCATATTTTATGTATAGGTATATATTTATAATTCTCACAAACAGTTCATAGTGAAAGAGTCAATCTAAAAATTCATCATTGACCCCACCTGGGCTTGAAATAAAACTCATTGCTAGTTGGACAATCCTATCAGAGATCATTTATTTGGACAGGCTCCGTACAGTAATTCTCTAGCATTCCAGTGTACTGTTTGGTATAACTGATAGTATAAAAGGAGTGGCTCTTAACTTGTATCATCTTGTTCATTTCATTAGAACTTTAACTACTAGATGGATTGTGTCTATAATCTCAGCACTCTGGGAGGCTGAGGTGGGAGGATCACTTGAGACCAGGAGTTTGAGACCAGCCTGGGCAACATAGGGAGACCCTGTCTCTAAAAAATAAAAATAAACTATCCAGGCATGGTGTCGCATACCTGTAGTCCCAGCTACTCTGTAAAGCTGAAGCAGGCGGGTCACTTGAGCCTAGGAGGTCGAGGCTGCAGTGAGGTATGACCATACCATTGCACTCCAGCATGGGCAAGAGAGCAAGAACCCCATCTCTGAAAAATAAAAAATAAAAAGAACTTAACTAATAGACATTAGCAAAGCCCCCACTACAGACGGTTCACACCTACGTTTATAACTGACACTAAGTTCTGTCCAAGGGCTGCTTGGACAGAATTCCAGGTGTTTAGAATTGCAAAGTGGATTGTTTCAATTAATGCTTGAAAGTAAATTACATTTTTCATGCACACAATACTTTATTATTAACTATAGTCACCATCCTGTCCTTTAGGTCTCCAAAACTTATTTATCTTATAATCAAATGTTTGTACCTTTTGACTAATATCTTTCCATTTCTTCCACCCTGACCCTGGGTAACCACAATTCTACTTTATTTCTGTGACTTTTTTTTAGATTCCACATGTAAGTGAAATAAGGAGGTATTTGTCTTTCTGTGTCTGGCTTATTTCACTTGAAATTTGTTAAGAGAGAAGATCTTAAGTATTATAAGCACACAGTAAAAGGGGGGTAATTTTCTGAAGTGATGCCTAGGTTGACAGTCATTTCACAGTGTATACATAAATCAAAACCTCATGTTGTACACCTTGAATATATACAATTTTTGTCAATTATACCTCAATAAAGTTGATAAAAGGTTCATTGTATTAACAGAATATACATAAAAAAGACAAAATCACCCATCACAATAATGTCTCCCATATTTTCATAGTCTGCACAGTCTAAACAAGGACCTTCAACAGATTTTAATTTTGTATTTGTTGGTACCATTCAAGCAGTTTTCATCTGGGTATTAAATACCAAGCATGCATGTAGTGCTCACTGGAAAAAATATGAAGGATTTTTGATCCACTGTCACTAGAGCTGTTTTCATGAAGTAACTGGAAAATTGCATATATTATCCTGTCACTCCCAATTTTATAGTCCTGATGCCTTTTATAAATCTATGGCTAAGGGAGACCTGCAGAATCAGAAAACTCTCTCGGAATGGGTCTGGGCTTGGAAACAATCTAAGTAGCCTAGGGAAGCTATTACTGAAAGTGGTTTCTCCCCCGCTGAGAAATGTTTCAAATTTAAAGATTAAAAGTCTCCCAACCAATTCACATGATGTGTCAGATGAATGTGTTAAAGAGCTCACAAGAATTTCTTTAAAATTCTACTTCATCTCTACAGGGAAAGAAACAAGTTGGGATGTTGTTTCTTAATTGGCACCCTCATTGTCTCTCCATGAAGAGCAAAATCAATTAGTTTCTATGAAGCAAAGACCAGTAAGCCCTGGCCCCTGCATTAACAAGTAATCATTTAGTAAGAGTCACAGGAAAGCCGAATTAAGGATAGGGACAAAATCTCAGGTGGAAATGTGGCGGAAAGGTGTGCTGAATAGTTTCTTTCTCATGTTATGGAGAAAGATGGGCAAGAATATAGACAAAGGTTGAATAGGAATGTGTCTGCCTAGACTGTGTCAGACTTTAAAAATTAACTTCATTGATATGAGCTTAAGAGCAGGAGTACGATTCAAAATATTTACCAACTGGTATGGTTTGGGCACCCACCCTTCGGTATAGGTCCTGAGTCTAAGCAACAGATCGGGCAATGAGTGCCAGCAGTGGGGATCCTACTGAAGAGGCCAATTGAGCACTCAGTGTGGCAAGAGAAAGTTGTAGGAAAACAGGGGCTACTGCATGGAGAGACTACTTGATGAGAAAACAACACTCAAAGATGATTTCTGTCTTTGCTGTGCAGGCCCAACCCTGATATCACAGCAGGAGACACAGGCCAGGTGAAATAAAGCCACTCAGGGCTACTGAGACCCTGTGATGCTGTGATTTATCAGAGTCAGCCAGAGGACTCATGTCATCTCTTGGTGTATATCCAAAACACTGGGGTTTGAGTTGTAACTGGACTACTAGAATGCTGACAAAATGACTGTAATGGCTTCTTCCTTAACTTCTCTCGAACCTCTGGCTGTCTGTGTTTTCCCACAATGAGTATCATCATCTGAACTTGCATTATTTGCTCACTTTTCTCCCTCATTTAAAATATAAGCTTCATGAGAGCAGAGCTTTGTTTTATTATTGTTGTTGTTCACTGCTGTATCCCTAGTGCGTAAGACAGCACCTAGTACATAGTAGACTCTCAATAAATACTGGTGTGTTTATGAATAAGTAATAACAGTAACTGTCACCTAATAAGGGCTTAATCTGTTTCAGTAGTAGTCTCTTTAGTTCCATTACCTAATTTTTGGTAGCCTTAATGTCCTTATAAGTTTTTTTTTTTTTAGACGGAGTCTGGCTCTCCAGGCTGGAGTGCAGTGGTCGGATCTCAGCTCACTGCAAGCTCTGCCTCCCAGGTTCACGCCATTCTCCTGCCTCAGACTCCCAAGTAGCTGGGACTACAGGCACCCGCCACCACGCCCGGCTAATTTTTTGTATTTTTAGTAGAGACGGGGTTTCACCATGTTGGCCAGGATGGTCTTGATCTCCTGACCTCGTGATCCACCCGTCTCGGCCTCCCAAAGTGCTGGGATTACAGGCGTGAGCCACCGCACCCGGCCCCTGATAAGTTTTTGAACAGTAATGCAGTGACATTAGCAATAGAAATCTAAATATCCCCTGCCTCCACTCTTGGATTTCCATAGGGTGCCTGCCATCTCAGGACAAACTGATCCTAAGCTCAAATCACCCTGAGGCAAACTTTTAAAATATTTTTGTTCATTATGTCTCTTTTTCATACGATCAGCCCCCATTGCCCTCTAAGCCACAGGAATGTGCCTCCCACTGCCACAGTGGAAGTGTTGTCAAAACAAAAATTGGCACAGGACAAAGTTAAACAGGCAAAGAAATTTCTATTCAAAGCTATTGCACTAAGGGAGAGAGGCCAGAACTAAGTCTGAACTTAATTCCACTGAAACAAAGGACAAGAGGATTTGTAAGAGATGAAAGGGAAAACTCAAGCTATCTGTGTTTGCTAACTGGCAATACTCAAAGAGGGAGAATTCAAGATGTCCGTGTTCGTTAATTGGCTTTACCCAAAGGAAAAGTAAATGTGCACTTATCTTCATGTCAACAGGCAGTTTTACAATGTGCAGCAAGATGTCCACCAAAGCTAGGCGTCTGTCTCACCACAGAGACTGAGCGAGAGGGATTCTATCTTCCTTGATGATTATGTTTCAAAGGGATGGCTCCCAAGTCCTTGAGAAAGATACTCATAGGTTATAAAGCTGGCCAGAAGCCTTTAAAATGATATATATCTCAAAGGAGCAGAGAAAGACTTTGAAATTACAGGCTTTCTAAAGTAAATGTTCTAAGAAAAGGGAGGTCAGGATCCTAGAGCGTCTAAAGTTTCATCAAGCTGAAGACTGCCTTGGTCAGTGTTCACCGTGGGAGCACCCATTGCAGGGCTGTCTCTTGCTACTCTCAGAGCCAAGAGTCATTAAGATGTCACAGTGGTCCATGCAAAAGGAGAATACCCTTCTCTCCCAAAGGGTGCCATGCTATAACTTGAACCTTTAAGTAGCACTTTCTGTGGAATTCTAGTTCCCATCTCTCTGTCCACTGGATCCAATATCAAACCGAAGAACTACAACACGGCACAGAGAATGGCACCTTCTCCATCTCCCTCATCCAACTTACCTTTCCCTCTAACTGCTTAACTGGCAATCCTGAAAACTTGTTTTCTCTACTTTTGGTAAAACCAAACCTCGTGCATGTGAGTCACCAACTCACTAGCTCCATAAACACTATATTCCGGATCCGACTTTGAATTTTTCTCAGACACCTTAATACATTACAAGAACACTATTAGGTAGGCATTCTTATTCCCAGATTACAGATAAGGAAGTTGACATTTATTCAGCTAGAGTAACTTTAGGCAAGTTAATCTACACAAAACTAGAACTTGGTGAAAGATGGAAGCAAAATTCAACCCAGAATGTTTCTTTAACCCCAAGTCTGTGCTCTGAACACCTAAACCGTAACTGGTTAAAATAAAAATTCTGAGCAACTCTACCCTTTTCATCAAAACACTAATATAGTAAGAAGGAAGTAAATTTACTCTCAGAGGGCTGCAAGAGAGAGGTTAAGAAACCAGATGAGCAAGGTTCATAATGAACATGGGACAAATTATAAGCATGTCTATTGAAATTTTAGCTTTGCCCCCAGGCATTCATCAGTCTCTGAGGCAGTTATCACCACAAAAGGACCAACCTCTACCTACAATGCTTTCAGGGCTCTGCCCCCTTAGCCCCTCATGCAGCCCTCTACCTATTTAAAACATTTGGTCTCACTGTCAGGCCAACTCAAAGCTGTTGTACCTCATTATGTTAAAAACCAGAGAATAAAGGCCTAATGATTTCCTAGATTGTTGCTAATTCAATTCTACAAGCCATGTAATCAGGCCCTTTGAAAGTGTGGAACTGACTAGTGATTAGTGAATAAAAGGAGCTAAAGCAAAATTTGTGAAGATGTTAATCTAATCGGGATACATAGTTGGACTTCACCTCCAAGAGGCAGCCCTTTCCATCCATATAAAAGTAGAGGGGGTTTTGAGATATTGCATACACTTACACATTCTAGAGTTCTAACATAGTACTTGCAATATTTACAAATGTTTTTAATTAACTTAGAACCAACCATCTCATCCATCTTTCTGCCAGTGAAAGATAGTCTCTGGGTTATAGTTATTTGTAATACTTTTTACTTTTTCAAATTATGGACAGTTTAGCAGTTTCTTTAGAAATTAAAATAAAAAAAGAAGAAAGTGGGTAAAATAATAATTAAGCTTAACTCCAATCCAGTTCTTCATAAGCCTTCTAAAATACCTTGCAAATGTTTTATTTCAGGCAAATTTAGAAAGCTACTTGTACAAGTGCATATTAAAAGAGTGTCAAGGGAAAAATGCAAATTTGCATGCCTGAGGCAAAGACTGTGCCAGAATGCATGGAGGATAGGGAGAAATGTTAAGGCATTAACAAATGCTAGATTGGGCACATTAGCATACAGTGTCTCCCATGTGCAGGGGAGAGAAGAATGGGGAATTGGGAGTGGGGCTTTTCTTTCACCATTTAGTGACTAAGTCTCCATTTTCCTTCCTCTGCCCCCTTGTCATCCCTTCACTGACTTCTGATTCACTACCATCCACTTCTCCTTTCTCTTTCTCCCCTTGCTTTCCACTTCCTTCTCTCAGTCCACAAAATGTCACTAGGACAGCTAGCAGGGGGAAAGGATAAAGGGATTCAAGTTCCATTTCCTGCCTCAAATACAGAGCAGAGCCCAGGACTAGGGTGAGGCTGAAAAATGAATGCGCAGATGGAAATAGAGCTAATTATATAGGCAATATTTATACTTTATTTCTTATCCCTCTCCATGAAGGTATTGCCTTTTCTTTTTGTTTACAAAAATGATCACTAGGCTTTCAAATTAAATGAAATCATATAAAAATATACAATCAAATCATATAAAAATTTCTCAACCTTCTTGGATATAGGCTTTGTGACATCAAATATTTTTAGATTTTAATATTATCAATGAATATTCATGCATCCATTAGCAACTTAACCAATAGCCTCAAAATGGGGCCTTGACAACAATTAGAGGGTCTTACGGGGCCAGGAACTGGGTGTTGTGCATGGGTTGTCTTATTTAGTTCATACACCAACCTTGCAACTTAAGATCTCTTCTACCCTCAATTTATAGTTGAGAAAACTGGATCCTAGAAAGATTAACTAATTTACTGAAAGTCAGATAATCGATGTCAGATCTGGGATTCAAAACCTCATCTGTTTGAATACATAGCCTAAACTGTTAACAACTAAGTCATAATCAGTACTCATCCAAACTGACCTCCTGATCATCCTTCTATGGCTTTCCAATCATTTTCTCCACTTCTAACACCTCAGAGTTACCAAGCTTCCAGTCGAAATGAATCTCTGTGTTCTGCCTCCTCTTTCATCTAAACATTTTACTATCTAGTCCCCTGTTATAACCTGCTCTGTGAAAAATTGACATAGCCATCAAGGGCCCTGCCCGAAACAAGGAGTCTCATAAATCCAATCTCTTAAAGTGGTTCTGGGACATGATCCAGAGTTTCCATCAAAAGTCAAGCCCCCTCAGTTCCTGCAGCTGTAATCAGCCTGTATGCAAAAAATAGGTAGACACATTAGATACACGTAATCAAGTGACCAACGGGAAGAATGGTCAATGCAGACAATTGGAGATACACAGTGATCAGTCCAGCTGCCATTCAACAGAGACAAGAAATAAGTGAGTTTTGGGAATAAAAAAGAAAAGGAAAACATCTGACTAATGGAGGTATGAAGTTCACTTGTGGGAACTGCAATAGTAGATACATGGCCCTGAGACGAGAAGTCCTCTTCTGATCGAAGGTTTTTCTTGATTGAAGGGTTTGTGATCTCACGGGCTTCAAGGAATGAAGCCGTGGACCACAACAGCGAGTGTTACAGCTCGATTAGAGAAACACACAGACTTCAGACAAAGGCGCGGACCCAAAGAGTGTGCTGCTGCAAGATTTATTAAAGTGTAAGGAAAACGAAAGCGAACGTAAAGCTTCCACGCGTGGAAGGAGACCGGAAGGGTTGCCGTTTCTTGCTTGGGTGTCTTATGCTTATAACCCCTTATGACCCCTCCCCGTTTCCTTTTTCTGTCCTATAGAATTAACTTATTTTCTATTCGCTTGTGGGTTGGTGAGCTTGATTGTTTAAAAACATCAGACTGCAGCTACTCCCTGTATGACTGGTTGAAGTTTCAATCCCTTAGCTTGCAGCTGTTGACTCATTTTGGCTTAGGGGAAAGTCCCCTTTGATTGGTTGGCGTTCCAATCCCTCAGCTTGCAGCTATGACTCATTTTGGCTCAGGGGAAAGTCCCCTTAGGGAAGTCCCTATTGACCCAGGAACTCCAGCCAACTTAGCCACTGGGTCCCTCAGCCCTGGCTTGTGGAAGCAGAGATTCCTAATATGACCCTCACTTCTCCATTTTATCCACTGGGGTTGGAAGCAGTAGGAGTAGCTATAGAGGATGTATTAACACCAATTTACAGAAATCCTATTGAATTTATGCCTCTCCACCAGGTGTGATGCAAGGAAAACAAAGCTAATACCCAAAGTCTTTGGTAAGGACTAGCTCCAGGCATGGGATGGTGTGGATATTTAAAGACTTGCTGACCCAGAAATCCTGGTATTATAGTCTTAACCCAAGAAAATACCTTGGGTGCCATGGAAGACAAATAATGGAGTTTGGGGGTAAGTCTATTAGAAAGAAGCTCTATGTGATCTGAGTCCCTGGTATCAGGGTATCAGATTGGAACAGGATAATAAAGTAACCTTAATATTGGAAGAGCAAGAATTCTTACAGTTGAGAACCATTACTTGACTGATACCTCCAGCCCACCAGCAGGCAATGATGGCATCAGACTAGAAGATCACTAGTAAATCATTGTAAACAGTGAGCAGACTTTCCAGTGTTCTCCACTAGTGATAGGAACCAACACAATAACTTTGTATCAAGAAGGTCCAAGATTTATGAAGTTGTCAAACTAAAAAGGCCTCTCTCAGAAAAGAAAGACTATTTTTGTAATTGCGTTTTGTAATTTAGGAGCCAGTGTCATACAAATTGCCTATTAAAAATGAATAATGGGCCGGCTGCGGTGGCTCACACCTTTAATCCCAGTACCTTGGGAGGCCAAGGCGGGTGAGTCACTTGATACCAGGAGTTCAAAACCAGCCAGCATGGTGAAACCCAATCTCTACTAAAAATACAAAAATTAGCTGGACTTGGTGGTACACGCCTGTACTCACAGTTACTCGGGAGGTTGAAGCAGGAGAAATTGCTTGAACCCAGGAGGCTGTGGTTGCAGTGAGCCAAGATCGCACCACTGCACTCCAGCCTGGGTGACTGAGTGAGACCCTGTCTCAAAAAAAAAAAAAAAAAAAATGAATAATGATTCATTTTATACTCCAAACTAAAGAAACTCACATACACACACACTTACCCAAAACTATCTTAACGTTTCCAGGGTCCCATCTGCAAGTCTATCTTTATTTATAGCAGACATCACGGATACAGAAGGGCTTGATTCGTAAGCCTACTTTGTTTAATTCTTCTTTCCCGAATGCAGCCAAGGTGTTCATAAGCAGAAAGTCTCTCCGTTACTGTCCATAATGTGTCTTTTCACTTTTCTGGAACATGAGAGATGCTGAGTCAATGCTTTCCTTTCTACTAGCTGAGAACCTCTACTGGGCTTTCCTGGGGCTCACTTTGTCCCCTAGTAGCTGATGTCAGTACAGCAGCATTGGGGTTGCCACTTCCACTTCACCTCAGGATTCCCTAGTTCCTTAAACCATGTATATACAGAAGGTGTCACAGCCTATAAGGCTGAACAAACACCACATTTACATGCTTGATTTAAAATCCTGAAAGATAAAGCTTTAGACAGTGGCTAATAATAAATAATAAATCAATTCATTTGTTAACTTAGACTTCATAGAAGTAGAGGTCCAAGTACCAACATGAAACTGAGAAGATGCGCCTCCTTCCCGGAAATGGTCAAGTCCCATTTTCCAGATGAAACTCTGCCACTTAATAATTGTACTTCTTTTAGACAGTTACTCTCATTTTATTCTGTAAAATTAGAATAATAGGAGCATTACTCAACCCTGCAATATTTCTTAGAATTGTTATGTAGATTAAACCAATTGATACATATAAAGGGCAGATCACAGTGAGAACCTACAACATTGATGAAGAGAGGCTAAGGGACCTGCCCGAGACCCCACAATGCCTATCTGTGTGGGCAAATGGAAGGGAGGGCCCACGTGGATGCATGACTTCTTGTCTCTCGCTGAGAACCAGGTCCCTTCCACTAGCCTGGTTCACAGGTGGGAATAGTTCAAATGATGAGAAAGAGAAGTTACAACCCAAGCAAAGAGACCTGGCGCCATCAATTTTTCTTTCTTTCACTCTCCTTACGAGAATAAATATAGTGCCTGAAACCACTGCAGTGACATAGTCAGAGGTCTCTTTATTTTAAAGTTAACAAAAGGGAAAAGATCCTTTTCTGAATTTTGCTTATTGGCCAAAATAAAAATAACCCAGTTCTGCCACAGCTAAATTTGGATGACTTTTTCTATCCTGCCTCTCTCCCTTGTATATCCCAGTCCCTATCCATCCTTCAGCTCCTTCTTCAATTCCATGGAGACTTACACTTTTACTTTAAAACTGAACTTTGACATTATTTGGAAGCAGAATCAGAGCTGATATGAGCACTGGCAGACATAGCAGACAGGATGAACAGATAGGAACAGAGTTGGGCAGGGTTCTGGGACCCATGCCAAGTCCCTAGCCTAGTATCTGGCACATTAAAAGTACGTGGAAAAAAAAATTAGCTACCTTCCTTAGTAAGTTTGCTTAAGAATCTTTAATCTGATTATTCTATCATCAATGCACTCACAATGCATAGGAGAAGCCTTCATATAAATAACTAATGGGCAATTAGAAGGGAGGGGCCACTGCCACACTAATAAGGAGCTTTAGTACAAATAAGGTTAACAAAAAAAAAAAAAAAACCCGCTAAGGTTCACGCAGCATGATGCCAGGGCCTATGGCTTACGTTGCGTAGCATAAGCTTCATTTCAGATCCCACTTGCTCTCTTAGCCCCAAACACCTTTGTGCAGAGAAAACAAAACAAAACAAAACAAAACAAAAAAATCACCTTACCCATCAGTCCTGGTGCTCAGTAAATGTCTTGATATGATACAATTCCTCATTGATCTTTTAAATCCAATTTTATGTGACAAGTGGTTTGTAACAAGAATCTCAATGAACTCTTGAGTGGGATGGGGGCCACAATTTTACAGCTACAATTACAAGGTCAGGTAGCTACAACAACAATACAATAGAGCACAGGGAACAGAGCAATCATGGTTCATTTTCTCTGAACATTTACTAGCTTGGTTTTTGAGGGCTTTCTATGTACTGTCACATTTAATATTCACAAGAATCTGTCAGGTACATTTCCATCTTACAAGTGAGAAAACATTAAATGAGAGAAGTTTATTAACTGGAAATTGCTGGAGTAAAGATGTGAACCCACTTCAGTCTAACTATTATTTCGCAAAGTACTAGACTGGTAGAATATGAAATATTTTAGCTTTGACTTGACACTCAGGTACAGCAATAAGCACCATGGATTCACCTGGTAAACTGTAATTCTCTTTCCATTTTTTTCTCAATGCTTCTGAATATGAGTCAGTCTGGTATGAACATGCTTCTAACAGCCTCACACACACACTTGCTAATCTCCCCCTTACAAGCAACAGAAAACAGGTCTTAACCCAGAGCCTTCAACAAACAATGTCTAGATAAATCATCACAATTTTAATCACAGTTGTTATCTTCTATTTATGCCAAATGATAGCAGTTTTCCATTTTCCACCTATCATGCAAAGTTTCCATTTTAAATAAAATCAAGTTATAAAGAAAAAATATTAAGGAAATAACAATATGGTATGTTCAGCATGCTAGAAATGATTACAGTGGTAGTCAGAAGTGCTCAAATATGGAAAATATCAGGTATATGTTGAGCCAACAACTAAGAATTGGGAAATAGTACCTTATACCACTAGCCATTTACATAGGCCTTGGTGTCAAGAAATATACAAGCTTATATCCCAGTTTTGCTGGTTACTAGTTGTGTGGCCTTGGAAAATCATTCAATCTCTCATCCTCAGTTTTCTCTTCCAAAAATAGTTTATAGTAATGACTTTTGAGGTATCTTTATGACAGGTAAATGAAATAATTGTTGTTACCACACCTTAACAGTGTGGCACATAGTAGGTGCTCAATAAATATTAGTGTCTTCTACTCTCTCCCTTCTTCTTAGTTAACAGAGTTGGTAGAAGAAGGATTAATTCTCATTGCCTTACCAAGAACTCTTTTTTCTTTTTTAATTATTTTTATTAAAAATTGAGTATTTATAAATATATATTTGGCATAAAGCAAAACATGTCAACTAACAAAAAATTCATCTACGCCATTACTTTTATAGCTCCTTTATGTCCCTTTCTTTCCCCTTCCCACTAAGAGCAAAGCAGTCTTACAAGTTTTGGGTTTCCTTTTCCTTGTTGTCTTTATAGTTTCATGGTCCTTGATGGCCATTTGAAAGCATCACCTTCCTCTTAGCACTATTATATCACAGAATAATGACCCAGAACCATAGTAGTGACCTTGCATTTTCCTTAAGCTTTGTGTTTGGGCTTACAGCAACTTAAGTTTAATTCTAAATAATACACCTTTCTCATTTGCCAAAACAATATCATGAAACACAGAATATGGCTTAAATATTTATACAGCATGAGTAACTTGCATATGGAAAGTGTCCTAGGTAGAATCAGAGTCTCACAATTAGAGTGGGAAGGTTCTGACTCACACAGTCATTCAGGGAGCAAGTGTATACCCCTATTTCTGTTGCTTTCCCATCCCCTAGGACATTTTTCTTGTCTGTATGATCAAAGTTGGGTCCTGGACACAACCATATTATATCTTGCAGAGAGTGGAAATTGAGAAAGTCCACTTTAAGCAATGGAAAGTAAGCCCCAATTCTGAAGGAACAACCATGAACAGATGATTTAAGCAGAATCGTTTATTTGCTCTTTGCGGGAGGAGCCAACAGAGTGAAATGAAGGGGATACCTTCAGATACTCAGGCAGAAGGTAGGCTACAGTGAAGTAAGTCCGGCATCTTTATTTATTTTTTTCATTTTTTATTTCCATAGGTTTTGAGGAATGGTCATATTTGGTTACATAAGTAAATTCTTTAGTGGTGATTTGTAAGATTTTGGTGCACCCATCACCCGAGCAGTACACTGAACCCAGTTTGTAGTCTTTTATCCCTCACGCCCTTCCCATGCTTTCCCCCAGAGTCCCCAAAGTCTATTGTGTCATTCTTATGCCTTTGCATCCTCATAGCTTAGCTCAAAATTATGGGAAATCCAGCATCTTTAAACGATGTCTTGAGACCATATTCTCCTGTGCTTCCCCTGTGAACAAGCAAGTAATGATGGATCTAGTAGTTACTACCATGATGTAATGCATGAGAGTCCACCACAGTCATGTTTTCTAGCCATGCATAACCACAGGAAAAATGACAGATAAGTAAATATACCAATCTAGGCCTAAGGATGAGCATTTGGTTCTACTACTGCCTTTTTGTCCACTTAACCCAATTAGGTGGCTTCATATTTTTTAAAAGTTCAGTGTCTATCTGCAAGCCCCATGAGTATATGATCCTAGAATTTAGAAATTGTTTTCTAATTTGTATTTAATTTGCATGGATTAGAATGTTATTAACTACCCTTGGTGCTCATGAAGTATCTTTTACCCTAATATACCTTCCACAGTGCAACTTCATAGTGAGTCCACATAGATAGAAAAAGCTATCTGAAGAAAAGACTTTAGCAGTTTCTCCCATGAACAGTTTTTTGTTTGTTTGTTTTTGCCTCCAGCTTCAGTAAAACAAGTTGTAAATAACTTTATAGGCAAAACATTGGTCCCTGATAAATCACAAGATTTTTTTTCTTTGAAGGCTAGTAATGATATTGATGAGGAAGAGCAGCTTGCTCTACAAAATTATTTAGGGGTCCAGATGCCTTCCATCTTGCTCTGTCATGCCCTCCTGTGCTATACCTCTTCTATCTATATGCTAGACCTTACATAAATGCTTGCAGCTGTATTGTCAACACAATGTATATACCTGAGAGGGGAGAAAAAATTCCATGGCAAGCATTTATCTTTTGAGACAGTGAAATCTGAGACAGTTACAGTGAAATTACACACATTACTCCCATTGTTCAGAACGAGTAACATCAGCTTGCCAGCTACAAAGGAGAGAGGGAAATGTAGGCTCTAGCTTCTCATTCACAGGCCTAGGTAAAATGCTATTAAGATGGAAAAGGAAAATAAAATGGAAAAAGAGTACAAAGTCTACTGCAGGCAATAAACAAGTGTACAATTAAATACATAGTATGGCAGATAATGAACAGTACTATGGAAACTATATATATAGAAAAGAATCTTTTCTCCTATTATATCTTCCACAGTGCAACTTAATAGTGAGTCCACATAGATAGAAAAAGCTATTTGAAGAAAATATTTTAGCAATTTCTCCCATGAAGAGTTTTTTATTTATTTGTTTTTGCCCTCAGCTTCAGTAAAATAAGCTGTAAATAACTTTATAGGCAAAACGTTGGTCCATGATTAATAAGATTGGTGCCCTAATTTTATATATATATATATATATATATATATATATATATGAAAAAGAGTGAGCAGTTAATATCATTTATTTTAAATAAGGTGTTCAGGAAAATCCCTTCTGGACATATTAGCAAAAATGATAGCAGAAGGACCTCCAAAAATGATCTCCTCCACAAAAGTAATGAGAAAATTGATAAAAAAAAAATTGTCAGAATCATTTCTTCAAAATACTGGAAAAAATAACAAAAATCTTGAAGTAACACAGGGAGGATTTATTCAGGAAAAATAAATGATCTCAGCAAGAGCAGTCAGTGTTCTAATCTTATCTCCTGCTCTCCAGCTCTGCAGTACCCTTGAGAATAAACAGCCCACATTTCCACGGTAGCTCAGAAGCCATCAAAGGGAGTACAAAGGAGTTGCAACTTTTTAAAAAGCTTCATTCCAAAACAATTGTCATTATTTGAGCAGTCTGGTGGTTCTCTAAAAGATATCACTTACCAGGCTACCTGTACTTGGCCTATTTAGGAGCTCACCTAGTGCAAAAATTATTTTCCCTGAAGAATATTTATCAAAAACAATTACTGGAAAGTGTTTTAACTTTGTGGTTGCCTTAGGCAGTGGTTAACAGGAGAAACAATGAATAAAAATTTAAAAGGAAAAGTTGAGAAATGACATGTCAATACAGTCTTTGAAAAAATCTTAAACACAATTTTTGTAATTTAGAAATTCATATACATCAATAGGATTGTGCACATGCTCAGGGGTGTGGTAATGCTCAGAAAATCCTTAAGAAGTCCTATATTACCACTTCTGGCTGACCATGGGGACCTGTACAACGAGAAACTGAGAGCTAAGGAAGAGTTGTCAATTGTCTAACTGAATGTTGAGGGCCTGCTTTGCAACAAGCACACAAAGCCACTCAGTAAAAGCTGGAAGATGTACTGTTTCCAGACTTTTAAGGAAATTATCCAATCATTATCTGAGCACTAAGGTAATAATCTAAAAGACCACATATGACAATAAATATGGACTTTACCAAATTAACTCAGAAATTACTAAACAAACAAACAAGACTACTACAGCAAGCTGCATCATCAAATCCTGGAGAGGGGGAAGAATTTTATTTCTAGAATTGTCATATTAGATTATTTAAAATGTCCAGTTTCTAACAAAAGATTATGAGATGCAAATACCTAAGAAAGTGTGATGCATGCATAAGAAAAAAATCAATAGCAACTATTCCCAAGAAAGCCCAAAAGTTGACTTACTAGATAAATATGTTTCTGCCAGCTATATGAAATATGTTCAAAGACCTTAAGGACATGATAGGTAAAGAACTAAAAAGAAGTATGAAAACAATGACTTACCAAATATGGAATATGAATAGTGATAATCTTTGACAAACTTGACAAAAACAAGCAATGAGGAAAGGATTCCCTTTTTAATAAATGTTGCTGGGAAAACTGGCTAGCCATATGCAGAAAACTGAAACCGGACCACTTTCTTACACCTTATACAAAAATTAACTCAAGGTGGATTAATGACTTAAATGTAAACCCTAAAACCATAAAAACTATAGAAGAAAACCTAGGGAATGCCGTTCAGAACATAGGCATGGGCAAAGACTTCATGACTAAAACACCAAAAGCCACTGCAACAAAAGCAAAAATTGACAAATGGGATCTAATTAAACTAAAGAGCTTCTGGACAGCAAAAGAAACTATCATCAGAGTGAACAGGCAACCTACAGAATGGGAGAAAATTCTTGCAATCTATTCACCTGAAAAAGGTCTAATATCCAGAATCCACAAGGAACTTAAACAAATTTAAAATAAAATAAAAAAAAACATTAAAAAGCGGGCAAAGGATATGAACAGACACTTCCCAAAAGAAGAGATTTACGTGGCCAACAAACATATGAAAAAAAAGCTCATCATCACTGTTCATTAGAGAAATGCAAATCAAAACCACAGTGAGATACCATATCACATCAGTTAGAATGACGTTCATTAAAAAGTCAGGAAACAATAGATGCTGGAGAGGATGTGGAGAAATAGACATGCTTTTACACTGTTGGTGGGAGTGTAAATTAGTTCAACAATTGTGGAAGACAATATGGAGATTCCTCAAGGATCTAGAGCCAGAAATACCATCTGACCCAGCAATCCCATTACTGGGTATATACCCAAAGGGTTATAAATCATTCTATTATAAAGATACATGCACACATATGTTTATTGCAGTACTATTCACAGTAGCAAGACTTGGAACCAACCCAAATGCTCATCAATGTTAGACTGGATAAAGAAAATGTGGCACATATACACCATGGAATACTATGCAGCCATAAAAAAGAATGAGTTCATGTCCTTTGCAGGGACATGGATGAAGCTGGAAACCATCATACTCAGCAAACTAACACAGGAACAGAAAACCAAACACCACATGTTCTGACTCATAAGTAGGAGTTGAACATTGATAACACACGAACACAGAATGGGGAACATCACACACCAGAGCCTGTCGGGGATGGAAAGCAAGGGGAGGGAGAACATTAGGACAAATACTTAATACACGAGGTGCTTAGAACCTAGATGACAGGTTGATAGGTGCAGCAAAACACCACAGCACTTGTACACCTATGTAACAAACCTGCACGTTCTGCACATGTATCCCAGAACTTAAAGTATAAAAAATAAAATATATATATATTCTGGAATTGAAAATAAAAAAAACTGAAATAACAATTTACTAGAGTGGTTCAACAGTAAATTTGAGAGGGCAGAAGAAAGTATCAGCAAACATAGAGATAAGTTGATTGAAATGATTCAGTCTGAGAAACAGAAAGATAAAGAACAACAACAACAAATTAACAGAGTCTTAGAGAGCTGTTATAGATAACTTCACCTGTACCAATATATGCATTACGGGAATCCAGGAAGGGAGGAAAGAAAAAAGAGAGAGAGAGAAAATTTGAAAAAAAAAATGACAAAAATCTTAACAAATTTTATTTCAAAAGTAACATTAATCTATACATCAAAGAAGTTCAATGAACTCCGGATAGGTTAAACTCAATAAGGATTATACTCAGAAGAGTCGTAACCAAACTGTCAAAGATAAAGAAAGAAAGAACCTTGAAAGCAGCCAGAAAGAACTGATTAATCATGTAAAAAGAATCCTCACTAAGATAAACAGCTAGTGTATAATTAGAAACTATTGAGGCCAGGGACAATGGAATGACATATTCAAGTTGCTAAAAAAAACAAAAATTTCACTCAGTAATTCTAAATCCAGGAAAATTATCTTCCAAAAATTAGAAAGAAATTAAGATATCACCAAGCAAAAACTCAGATCATTGTCACTGACAAAATAGGTTTATGAGAAATGTTAAATGTAGTACTTCAGACTGACCTGAAAAGACACTAGATGATAACATGAATCTACATTAAGAATTAAGGATATTGGTGAAAGTAATTATACAGGTAGATGTAAAAGAGAGTGTAAATATATTTGAAATTTCTGATTACTCTTTTTTTCTTGTATTTGATTTAAAAGACAACTATATGAAGCGATAATTATATATGTGTATTCATTTATATTACATACAATGTACAAAGATGTAATATGAATGACAATGATAGCACAAAGGAGAGAAAAAGAAGTGGTACAATATTGGAGCAAAGTTTTTGTACACTACGGAAATTAAGTTGGTATAAATCTGAAATAGACTCTTGTAAATAACAATGTTAATCATAATTATCAGGGAACAATTAAGAAAATAACAGAGTAAAAGAAATGGCAAAGGAATTAAATGGTACACTAGAAAATATCTATTTAGCCAGAAGAAAGCAGGAGTAGAATAATAGAGGAATGAAAAGACATTGAAAACAACTAGAAACATGACAGACATAAATCCTAACTTATCAGTGATTATAGTAAATTTGAAGGGGTTAAACATTTCAATCAAAAAGGAAGCAATTAGTAGAATAGATAAAATGCTATGCTGTGACTGTATTCACTCTACAGAAGATACACTTTATGTTAAAAGACACAAATTGGTTGAAACTAAATAGATGGAAAAAGACATACCATGTATACAGCAACCAAAGTGCTACAGTAACTTTTCTAATAAAAGACAAAATATACTTTGGAGGAAAACTATTACGAGAGACAAAAAGTACAATCTATAATGCTAAAAGGGTCAGTCCATCAAGGAGATATAATTATAAAACTGTATGTCCCTAACAACAGAGACCCAAAATACATGAAGCAGAATTAGAAGAAGAAATAGACAATTCAACAATAATAGTTGGAGATTTCAGCACCTGACTTTCAGTGATGAATAAAATAAGAAGATAGAAGATTAGCAAGGTAATGGAATATACAAATATGAACTCAAGATAAGTAAAAGACATAAATGTAAGAGAAAAAAAGGATAAAATTCATAATAGAAAACATAGGCATAAATCTTTGTGGCCTTGGTCTAGGCAAAAGTTTCTTAGACAAGACACCTAAAGCATAAGCAAACAGAAAAAATATTAACAGATATATTGCACTTCATCAAATTAAAAACATTTGTGCATCAAGGGACACTTTCAATAAAATTTAAAGATAACATACAGAATAGCCAATCATACTTACAAGCCATGCATTTAATAAGATTTTCGATCCAGAACATATTTCTAAAACTCTTAAAGTTCAATAATAAAAAGACAACTCACTGAGAAAAAAATGAGTCAAATATTTGAATAGCTATTACTACATAGGAGATTTATAAAGTTTACAAAACACAAGAAAAGATTATCAAAATCATTAGTTGTTAGGTAAATGCAACCAAACCATAATGAGATACCCCTTCATGCCCACTAAGATAGCTATAACAAAAAAGATGAACACTAACAAGTGTTGGCAAAGATGTGGAGAAATTGAAAACATACATTGGCAAGATAAAATAGTGCAGTTGCTTTGGTGAACATTTTGAAGGTTCCTCAAAAAGTTAAACATAAATTCACTATATGACCCAGTCATGCCACCTTTAGGGGCACATACACAAGAATTGAAAACATATACTCACTCAAAAACTTGAACACAAATGTTAATAAGAGAATTATTCATACCAGCTAAAAAAGTGGAAGCAACCTAAATGCCTATCAACTGATGAATGGATACACAAAGTATAGTATAACCACACAATGAAATATTATCAAGTTCTGATACATGAACTTGAAAACATTATGCCAAGTGAAAAAAGCCAGACATAAAATCATACACATATTGTACAATTCTACTTGCACAAAAGGTCAAGAATATGCACTCACAGAGACAGAAAGATTAGTGGTTGCCAGGAGCCAGCAGGGGGCTAGGGAACAGAAGAGAATGAGGAGTGACTTGATCTATGAGAAAAGAGCTTCTTCGGGAGGGTTACAAAAATGTTCTAGAATTAGTGGTAATGCTTTCATAAGCTTTTAATATACTGAAACACACTGACTTGTATGATTTTAAATGGTGAAGTTTATTATATGTGAATTATATTTCAACAAAATAAAAGAAGGGTGAAAAAGAAATCCTTTTTTAGAAAGCGGCATTTGGAGAGAAATTTGAAGAAAGATAAGGAGTAATCTACCAGATATCCAGGAGAAAATGAACACCAAATGATACTAAACAATAGAATTTATTCAAAAGTTTAATAATTAATATTCCTGTTTTGATTTGTAAGTCTTTGTTACTGTCATGGCAGAGTTTAATGTAGTCATATTTTGAGGAAAGAATGAGGAGAGTAAATAAAAAGTTAAGAGACTTAGAAAGAAGATATTTAATTTTTGAATCATGTAAAAAGGAAAGTGGGAATTTTCGAAAATATAAGAAAAACTAGAGTAAACTTAAAAGAGCTGCAATGAGGATAAAATATGAGAATCATTGATATAATAATAACAAAATTAAGCACTAAAATCAGACAGATATGGAGTATATCTCACCTCTGCATCAGCTAGCCGTTTCTCTAGAAGTTTCCTTACTCTGTGTTCTTTAGTTTCCCATGACCTATACAGAAAACTGAGGAATAATTTCAAGAAAATGACATGAGAATAAGATGAGAAAATTACATTTACCTTAATGGTTTGCTGTGAAAGATGAGCAAGATGACTTAAGTAACACACTGAATTTGACACCTGGTAGATTCTCAATATATAATAATTATTCACGATAATCACCTGAATGGACACTATGTGAGTTCTGAGGGGTCTGAAGTTTTAAATTAAAAGTAAAATTATCTATTTAAATATGTGTTTTTAAAATTGATAAGATATATGGAACATATTCAAAAAGACTTCACATTTTAATTATTTAAATACTAATTTAATTTTGGACTTTTTAATTTTAATATAACAGCATAGGAGACTAATGCAGAGGCTTCTCCTATGTTTTTAAGGTGTCAATTGGTTACAAATTGACCTTTGTTGGAGACATAAATATGTATTTGGAGACTAAATTTAAAAAATGCTTTCCACATTAACCCAATATTTTTAGAAAACAAGCATGTTATCCTTAAAACTATTTTGAGAATAACACTGTGGTGAAAAATGCTACCAAAAAAATTACTTTGCTAAATAAAGCCTATGAAACCAAATAACTGTTTTTAGAAATTGATTTTGCTGGTTCCCATGCTAAAGAGAAGTACTTTTCATGTTTCTTTCAAGTGAGATAAAGTTAGTGAAAAATCTGGCTAAGGGAGGATGAGAAGGAGTTTACATATTTGAACATTTTTGCTGGCATATGCCAGAATATTTTTATAAACAATGCTAGGGGGATTGAAGTCTTCTGGGGATTAAAGGAAACCATGAAATAGAGAAGGAGCACGTCAAGGGAAAGGGGCCATGTCCCTCCTCTGAACAGTCTCCAACCAAAAGATCTTGGCAAGTTAACACCTCTGTTTCTCTTTTTCTGATTTTCTAAAATGACAGACTTTTACTTAATGGAATATGTGATCCCTCCTGACTCTACTTTTGTATGGTTCTGTGCAATATTTTCTCTTCTAGAAAAAAATATGCCAAGGTTTAATGCAGACTTTTCCTCTTTAGGTATTATTAAAAGGTAGCTGTAAATTCCAGAGGTTGGGTCAAATTTGCCTTGGTGTATTATACGATGTTTCTCTCTTCAGTTTCATTCTTATTTTTTTTTTCTTTGCTGTTGTGGTTCCTTCTGCCACTAGAGAAGGCAACTAGAATTTCTGCTGTAGGTCTCATTATACTGAATGCCAGAGGGATATTCAAAACACACAGCAACCAGACATTGGCCATGTAGGTATACGTCAGCCCTGCCAAAGTTAGAGGCAAAACCTGATTGATTTAGGTGAAGCTCAGAAATATTTGTGTATGTGTTGATGAACACAGATATCAACCTAAATAAATATATCAACCTAAATAACAAGCATAGAGAGATTCTCTAAAAGAAAATTGTATTTATTCAGGAATAGGGCATTGCCATGTGACTACACATACCATAGCAAACTATGTGCATATTCAGAAAGGTAAAGGAAGACACAAATTTTTAAAGGAAAAGTGTAGGAAGGTTACGTAATTGTTTTCAGATAATTTCCCTTGGCCACAAGACTCAATAACAAAGGAGACACCAGTCTGAGGTTGGACAGGTAGTAGCTGGGCATATGTTCTCATGATAGTATTTTTTGTGTGAGGTTGCAATGACCTTTGTACGAGGTAGTTTTTACCAAACCTCTTGTTACAGTTCTGATATCAGGCATACCAGGGTAAGAACCCTTTCTTTACAGCCTTTCCAGGCTCTGTTTGCCTTTTTTTTCTTTTTTCACAAGTGATTTCATTTTGATTCTCATAACTCTTACACATACATTTGATAAATTAGAACTGTATCAATTTCAAAATAAATTTATTTTATAAATGGAATTATTTTAATGTTTAAAATGCCCAAAGAGATAAATGAAGGAATAATATTCACTAAAACTGAACAGAAGGTATCTTTATCCAGCCATCCATTGATGGACTCTTAGGTTGATCACATGACTTTGTTATTGTGAATGGTGCTGTGATAAACATACAAGTGCGGGTATCTTTTTAGCATAATGATTTCTTTTCCCTTATGTAAGTAGTAGTGGGATTGCTGAATCAAATGGTAGTTCTATTTTTAGCTCTTTCAGAGATCTCCATATTGTTGTTCATAGACTTTGTCCTAATTTATATCCCAAACAACAGTACATAAGCATTCCACTTTCTATGCACCCTCACTGACAGGTGCTGAATTTGACTTTTTAATAAAAGCCATTCTGGTTGGTGTAAGATGGTATCCCATGTGATTTTAAGTTACATTTCTCTAATGACTAATGATGCTGAGCAGTTTTTTGTGTTTGTTGGCCACTTGTACATATTCTTTTGAAAAATGTCTGTTCATGTCCTTTGTCTGCTTTTTAATGGGGTTATTTGTTTTTTCTGGAGTTGTTTGACTTCCTTTTAGGTTCTAGATATTAATCCTTTGTTAGATACGTAGTTTACAAATATTTTCTCCTTTTCTGTACGTCATCTTGTCTACTCTGTTGATTATTTCTTTTGCTGCCCAGAAGCTTTTTTAGTTTACCTAGTTACCATTTGTATATTTTTGTTTTTGTTGCATTTGCTTTTGAGGATTTACTCATAAGTTCTTTGCTTAACCCAATGTCCAGAAGAGTTTTTCCTAATTTTTCTTCTAGAATTTTTTTAGTTTCATGTCTAACATGTAAGTCTTTAATTCATCTTTAGTTAATTGTTGTATATGGTGAGAGATATGGATCCAGTTTCACTCATGGCTATCCAATTTTCCCAGCATCATTTATTAAATATGGTGTCTTTTCTCCAGGGTAGTTTAAAAAAAATTTTTTAAGAATAAAACCTACTGATGCATTCATCCAGGGTAGGTTTTTTGACTTTGTTGAAAATAATTCAGCTGTAAATATAGAGGTTTTATTTCTGGATTCTCTACTCTGTTTCATTGATTTATGTGTATATTTTTACACCAGTACCATGCTGTTTTTGTCACTATAGCCTTGCAGTATAATTTGAAATTGGATAAAGTGCCACCTCCAGCTTTGTTCATTTTGCTTGTGATTACTTTTTCTATGTGGACTATCTTTTGGTTTCATATGAATTTTAGGATTGTTCTTTCTAGAATTCTGCGAAAAATGACAGTGGCAATTTTGTAGGAATTGCATTGAATCTGTGGATTACATTGAGCAGTATGGTCATTTTAATAATACTGAGTCTTCCAATCAATGAGTATGCCATGTTTTTTCATTTGTTTGTGTCATCCACAATTTCTTTCATCAACGTTTTGTAGAGATCTTTCATCAATGTCCTTGTAGAGATCTTTCACCTCCTTGAGTAAATGTATTCCAAGAATTTTTTTTTGTTTTTTGGTAGTTATTATACATGGTATTGAGTTCTTGATTTGGTGCTCAGATGTATCGTTACTAGTGCATAAAATTTTTGTAGTGTAATTTTGTACCCTGAAACTTTACTGACATTACTTATAAAATCTAGAGTCTTTTGGAGGAGTTTTTAGGGTTTTCTAGGTATAAGATCATATAATATGCAAACACAGATAATCTGACTTCCTCTTTTCCAATTTGAATGCCTTTTATTTCTTTCTCTTGCCTGACTGCTCTCCGTAGGACTTCCAGCACTGTGTTGAACAGGAGTAGGGAAAGTGAGCATTCTTGTCTTCTTAAAGTCCTTAGGGTGAAATGCTTTTAACTTTTCCCCATTCAGTATGATGTTGACTGTGTGTTTCTTGTGTATGGTTTTTGTTATTTTGAGGTATTTTTTCAATGTCTAGTTTGTATCCTGAAATTGTACTGACATTACTTACTTATAAAATCTAGGGAACTTTTGGAGTGTTTTTTCATGAAGAGATGCCGAATTTTATCAAACGAATCAAATGTTTTTTCTGAATCTATTGAGATGATCCTATGGTTTTTTGCTTTTCTGTTTATGTTGTGAATCACATTTATTAATTTGTGTGTGTTGAACCATCCATGAATCCCTGTAATAAAATCTGGTTGATAGTTGTTTCTTTTTAATGGGCTGTTGGATTTGGTTTGCTAGTACCTTGTTGAGGATTTTTGCATTTATATTCACCAGGGATATTAGCCTGTAGCTTGTTGTTGTTCTTTCCTTCCCTGGCTTTGATATCAGGGTAATACTGGGTTCATAGAATGAGTCAGAGGGGATTTCTGATTCCTGAAATGATTTTGGAATCGTTTCTATAGGATTGGTAAAAGTTCTTCTCTGTATATCTGGTATAATTCAGCTGTGAATCCATCTGGTCCTGAGCTTTTTTTGGTTGGGAGATGTTTCATTACTTATTTAATCTCACTACTCCTTATTGGTCTATTCAGGATTTCTAGTTATTCCTAGTTCATGTTGGGAGGCTGTATGTTTCCAGGAATTTGCCTGTTTCCTTTAGATTTTCTAGCTTGTGAGTGTAGATATGTTCATAGAAATCTCTGACGGTCATTTGTATTACTGTGGTATCAGTTGTAATGTCTCCTTTTCATTTCTGATTATGCTTATTTGAATCTTCTCTCTTTTTGTCTTAGTTAATCTAGCTAGTGGTCTATCAACTTTGTTTATCTTTCCAAAAGAGAAACTTTGCATTTCATTGATCCTTTACATTTTTTATCTCTATTTCATTTAGTTCTGTTGAGATCTTTGTTATTTCTTTTCTTCTGCTAGCTTTGGGTGTGGTGTGTTCTTGTTTTTAGTTCCAAAGATGTGATGTTAGGTGGTTAACTTGTAATCTTTCTATTGTTTGATGTAGGCCTTTCATTGCTCCCTTTTAGCACTGCTTTTGCTACATGTTGCCTCTATTTTCATTCATTTCAAAAAATTATTGATTTTCACTTTAATCTAATTATTGACCAAATAAAAGTCAGAACAAGTGGTTTATTTTTCATGTATTTGCTTAGTTTTGAGAGTTCCTTTTACTATTGATTTCTAGTCTTATTCCACTATGATCTGAGAATAGTATACTTGATGTAATTTTGATTTTTTTTAAGTTGATTAAGACTTATTTTGTGGCATAACATATGGTCTATTTTAAAAAATAATGCATGCACTAATAAGAAGAACGTATATTCTGCAGTTGTTGGGTAGAATGTCTGTTAGTTTCATTTGGTCTAGAGTTCAATTTAAGTCTAGTGTTGCTTTGTTGATCTTCTGCTTTGATGATCTATCTAGTGCTTTCAGTGGGGTGTTGAAATCTTCAACTATTATTATGTTGCTATTTATCTCTTTCCTTAGGTCTCTTAGTATTTATAAATCTGGGTACTCTGGTGTTGGGTGCATATATGTATGTACATATATATATGAATAATTATTATATTCTCATGTTGAATTGATCCCATTATTATTATATAATGACCTTCTTTGTCTTTTTTTTTTTTAACTATTGTTGATTTAAAGTCTGTTTTATCTGATATGAGTATAGCTACTCCTGCTTGCTTTTGGTTTCCATTGCATGGAATGTATTTTTCCACCCATTTATCTTGAGTCCATAAGTGTCATTACCAGTTAGTTGGGATTTCTTTCATCAGCTTATAATTCCATCCTGTTTTTGTATCCATTTTATCAATGTATATCATTTAAGTAGAGCATTTAGACAATTTACACTTGAGGTTAATATTGTTGTGTGAGATTTTATTTCTGTTATAATGTAAATTGTTCCCTAGTTGCTTTGTAGTCTCAGTTGTGTAATTGTTTTATAAGACCTGTGAGTTATATACCTCTGTATCCTTTTATGATGGTGATTATTGACCTTTGGTTTCCATGTTTAGAATTCCTTTGAGAATTTACCATACTAGTCTACTGTTGACAAATTCCCTTAATGTTTGCTTGTCTGGGGAAGACTTTATTTCTCTTTTATGTATGATACTTGGTTTAGTAGGATAAAAAAATTCTTGACTGACACTTTTTTCTTTAAGAAAAAATAGGACCCCAATCTATTCTGACTTGCAGGGTTTCTGCCGAGATCTGCTGTTAGTGTGATAAAATTTCCTTTATTGTTAATTATGCTTTTCTCTTGCTGCCTTTCAGATGTTTTTCCTTCCTGATCACTTTAAATAGTCTGATGACTATATGCCTTGGTGGTTTGTCCTGAAAAAGTATCTTAATGGAGTTCTCAAAGCTTCTTGTAGGTATAAATCTATAACTAGAATAGGAAAGTTTTCCTTAATTATTTCCTCAATTAGGTTTTCTAAACTTTCTATTTTTTCTTTTTCTCTCTCAGGAATATATATGACTTGTAGGTTTGAATGTTTTACATAATCATCTCATATTTTTCAAAGACTTTGTTCCCTTTTAAATTTCTTTTTTAATAAAATTTTTGTCTTACTGTGTTAATTTGAAGAGCTGTTCAAACTCTGAAATTCTTTTCTCTACTTGGTCTAGTCTACAGTTAAGGCTTTCAACTGTGCTTTGTAATTCCTTCATGACTTTTTTGTTCCCAGAAGTTCTGAGCACTTTTCTTTTTTAATCTATCTCTCTAGTGAACTTTTCATTCGTACCCTCATTATTTTTCTGCTTTCTTTGGTTGGTTTTTCACTGTGTCTTGGATTTCACTGAGCTTCTTTAAAATCAATATTTTGAGTTCTTTATGTGATATTTCAAAAATTTAATTTTGGTGAGAATCCATTGCTAGAGATTTAGTGTGATCCTTCAAAAATGCTGTAACACTGTTTATCATATTACCAGAATTATTTCTCTGGTTTATTCTTATCTGGATATCATCTATTTTTATTAATTTTCATTTTACTCTTATTTGAATGGAATTTTTTCATCCTTGGGGATGTGACTATAATGTATGTTGTATATGATTATTTGCCTTTGATTTTGTATGCTTTCATTTGCCAAGACTATACTTTTCTTGGTTATTGATAACCTTTGTGCAGTGGCTTTCTAAATGTTGGTTGTAGTAATGATGTCCTGGGCATATGAGCAGGCTCACTGCCTTATGTGATGTCCTGGGCATATGAGAGGTCACAGGAAGCTTATCTCATTTCCCAGTGTTGTGCACTTCTGTCAGCAGGTTTTGTATTGGGTTGTGCGGTTCAACATCCAGGCCAGTAGGTGGTGATTATAAGTAAGAGCTGAGTATGACCAAAGTAGATGGGTATATGCTTGATCTTGGTTTATTAGGAGGATCTCTCTGCTGCCTTCAATAGCGGACTTGTCTGTACAATGCCTGGTGCACTGAGTTCCCTGTATAGCTGGAGAAGGGAGAAAGGTGGGCAGAGCTGGGCTGCTAAACTCACCCTCGGGCATCACAATGAGGAGAACAACCTCAGTCTTAACGGGGATTCAGAGGAGATTCTAATGAAATGCATCAAAGTCTTTGCATGAAGTGGAGGGGATTTACCCAGCTCCATGTCTTGGATAGGTAGAAACATTTCCTTCCCTGTCAGGCCCCTGTCCTGGGGCTCATGACTCTTAATTCAGACAGACACTGCTGTTTATCTCCTGGCCACAATGTAGCTAAGAGCCATAGAAAACAATTGTTCCATGGCACACAGCCCAATGGCTTTGGGTTGAAACCTCTTCCTTCAGTCTAAAACAGATAGCTTTGAGACCTGCCTGTTTTCCACTGCAAGAATGCTGCTGCTCCATGTGTAGAGGGAGAGGGGCCCTGCCTTTCATGCATTCCTAACCTAGTGGACACTCAACAGTGGAGGTGCAGCTGCTCCTATAAGCCCTGGAATGGCCATCCACAGGTGTGTCCATGCCTCTTCCCTGTGGGAGCAGCCATGTCTGTGTTTGTAGCAATGAGCAGGGTGAAGAGAAGTTCCCTTCTCCACGTCAATGTCCAAGCACTGGAGCTGCCTAGATTCTAGGACAGAACCACACTCCTACCCTACAGGGCTGAGCACAGTGCCTGTGTATCCACTAGGAAAGGGGAAGTCACCTTCAGCCCACAGGTGTGGCATACTAGGGGCACAGGAGAGCACATGTTCTTGTCTCCTTTGTCCCAAGGGGGCTTTATTGGTGTGCCACACTCTCTCTTCCCCTAGTAGCAACATGGTCCAAGGGCCAGATCACTGGGAATTCTGCAGCTCCCTTGGGTCCAGTCAGCCCTGTCTGGCTACCTTAATTTGAGCAGGTGCTTTGGAATGTTTGCAGGGGATCCAATGATGTGGCAACAAAAGAGCTGAGATTTCCTGGACAGGACAGTCCCACAATGGGTATGCATCAACCCACCACTGCTCAGGTGTGGCAGGAGAGTGAGCAACCCTGCATAAACAGGCAGCCCAGTGCAATGCCCTCAAGAAGTTTCCACATCACCACTCACACCAGTGCCTGGGCTCATGATGGCAGAGGACCTCTCCAATAGTTCAGCAATCAGCAGCCTACTGCAAGGGTGACAGAAGCCAGAAAACCCCACCTATGCTCTTCACCAGACACCAAGGGAGTTCAAGCTCTGCCAAACTTTTGCTTTGTTGTTGTGGTTGTTGTTCTGTGCTCCAGCTTCTCTGCTAGGCTCTGGCACTCTTCTCTTAATATTCTATTCAAGTTATGATTATTCATCTGTAACTTTGGTTCTTCTTTCTGAGGAGAACTGGCCTCTGACATCTCTAGTCAGTCATCTTGGAAAAAATCTCTTTTTATTTTAAGGGGAAAAATATTAACTAGCACAGTTCAATTTAAAAATTCTTGACCAATTTACAATTTTTATAAAATGAAACTAAGACACAGCAAAATGTCTATATGCAAAAGTAACAAATTATAACAGTAAGATATGAAATGCTGAAAACATTGCTTCCTGATTATCAATTATTAAATAATATGGTTGTTAACAAACAATACCTTTATATCCAGAGACATCATCTCCAATCTGCTCCTAATTAAGTTTACTCTGGTCCTGTTGCTTCTTGTTTCAGGAACAATATGTGAATTGAGGGGAATTCTCATGATCTCTAGCTGCAGTTGGTGGAGGTTGAGTGGGGCTTTAAAATTCAAACGTTGTGTTTCATCTACTAGGTCATTTGCTCATGTGCTCATTGTTTACACAATGGCTCTGTGTTTCTTTTCCTAATAGGCATTGGACTCTGTTTCAGGAGCTGTTTGAGTACAGGCAAAGATAGTTGTGGTTTAGCTATCAAGTGTGAGAAGAGGAGAAACGAGCAAGGGAGTATTGCAGAAGCATCTTTATAGTGATAGATATTAAGTCTTCTTTGTCAAAGAGGAGAGTGAACAAAAAAGAAGGTTGATAGACAGGAATGAATTGGGGGACACAGACTCTGGGAAGGAGTGGTTTAAATGGTACTTCTAAAAAATATTCAACCTTTTTTCTATGTCTCAGGAATTAAGGTATGGGTGACAGCATTGGAAGACAAGCTTACGCAAGAATAAATTATTTGAATTGGTGTTATATTTGCTTTCAGTAGAAATGTTGCAGTTGATTAATGCATAAATCAATAAAATGTTAAGAAGGATGAAAATCACTTTGGAAGTAAATTAATTAGAAGACTTTAGATAGTCTAAAAACTGAATCATGATGAGGTGGTAGGTTGTCATTTCTCATTAAGCCTTTTCACAATAATAAATAAAAGAGTGTGTTTTTGGAGACAAGAATGTGCTGCTAGAATTCGGTGCTTCATCAAGAAATGGGGGCATGAAAGAGAGCAGCTGAAAAGAAAATGAAATAAATAAATGTTTTCTCTGTTTAATCCGCCCCAAATGCAGTCATGTAATGATAGATGGCTCAATTTAGTTAGTGTACTCTACACAGCAAAAGGTTATTTGCTTTTATTAGGTATTTGCATAGTTAGAAATCTTTGTTCCATTACTTGACTTAAAGAAGTAACATGTCATCAAATATCTACTTCTTATACGGTAATGTAGCTTTTCAGTGGTGTCACCTGAAAAGAGAGGGAAAAAATAAATACAGAATAAAGTAAAACAGATCCTAAAACTTTTCATAATAATAAGGCACATGAATATCCGAACAATAGTTTTAAATATCAATGATTGCATCCCACACACTTTCAATCTCTTTCCAAGGCATTTCCTCAGACCACCTGGCCCTTCGTTATTCAAACTAGATTGGTATATTCTTGCCACAGAAGTAAGAATATAATAGCCAAACTCAGGTCACAAGGAAGTCCTCTCCATGAAAATCTAAAGTCTCTTGAAATTTATGGCAGAGGCATTAGCTTGAAGAAAAGATGTTTTGAGAATCAAACCAAAGGTCCTAAAGGATTTGAGACATAAAGTTTATGCCATAAAAATACATTTGAGAGAATGATGAAGCCAGGATAACCTTGTCACCTGAATAGGAATTTTATAAAGTAGCCAGGGAGCATGAGTTGCCCAGGGAAGAAAGAGAAAACCTACTTCAGTGCATCCCAGATGAGAAGCCTGTGTCTTATGCCCGCACCCGAGGTCCAGAAGCAATTGAGGAGTTTTGCAAAAGTGTATGCAAATTGCCTGTCTATGATTATATGTTATATGCACTGGGAGAGGTAAAATTTTTAAAGTACTCATACAGGTTTGAAGAATTGAAAGCAGAGGTTCCAAATCTGCAGGTGAAGAAAAAAAAAAAAATTTGCTCCCCATCACTGGGGAGCAGTCAAAGGAAAATGGCTATGACATGTAATTAGGCAGACACACCTCAAGCAGCCTCAGAGAGTTCTCATGCTTTCCAGTGTGGCACAGGAAGCAGTAGAACTTTTCCTTATGTGGCACAGAATGGTGAGGGCGTGACTTGGAGAGCAGAAATCCTGGAAGGTCCTAGTTGTTGAGATGATGTGAGGGCACTGAAGTCATCTGTATGACCAAAAAGCAGAGAATGGAGAATGCTGAGTATGTCTTAAAGGAACATCAGTATGGATGCCTGGGACTACATGTTCCCTACTTCCACCATGCCACATCCTCATTCTCACACCTTGGCACTAGTTCAGACCCTCAAGAACTCAGGAAAAATATTGACATCGTTGGGAGTAAAGTTCATGATTAACCAATACATTTGGGCTGGGCACAGTAGCTCACACTCTTAATCCCAGCACTTTGGGAGGCCAGGGCAGGAGGAATGCTTGAGTTCAGGAGTTTGAGATCAGTCTGGGGAATGTAACAACACCCCATTTCTACAATAAAAGTTTTTTTAAAGAAAATTTTAGGTAGATGTGGTGACACATGCCCGTAATCCCAGCTACTTGGGATACTGAGGCAGAAGGACTGCCTGAGGCCAGGAACTCAAAGCTACAGTGATTACAGCCTAGGAAACAGCGAAGGCCCATCTCCTAGGGAAAAAAAAGGAAAATTGGGAATTGACTAGCAATACCCAGAAGGAACTTCATCAAGAGGCATGGGCAAACATACGAAAAAAAAAAAATTAAAATTTTTCTTAGCAAAAAAATAAAGTTAGATGTTTTTGCTTTCCATTCCGGAGTTTGTGCTTGGGAAGTCAACAGCATCTTTGAGGACACACAAATCCAGATCAATAAACAGATGCACTATGGCGTGAATATTCCTTTTATAAAAGTGTTCTTCACTATGGAATAATGTACCAGAAGATGCTTTTAAAAATCCAATACTCTTTTAGTGCATATAACACATAATTGGAATTACAGAAATGCAGTTTACATAAACTTGTAAGGAAATAATCAAATGTCTAAAGCAAGGCCATTTGAAACCTACCACTTCTTTGGAGTATTTAACAAAATTCAGGTATCCATCTTTCTGTAGAGCTTAAGAAAGTGGTGCCTGCTTTAGTCACAATCCAGTAAGAAACAGATAATACTAACATGAATGAGCAAAGGCCTATGGGTATCAGAAAGAGGGGACAACCTGCTAAGATGTGACAGCAGGGCCCGAGTCCTCAGTTGGTGGCATCTGGAAAGAAATTCAGGTCATTATCCTTAGCAAAGTAACACAGGAACAGAAAACCAAATACCACATATTCTCACTTATAAGTCAGAGCTAAATGATGAGAACACATAGACACATAAAGGGAAACGAAACACAAGGGAACCTTTCAGAGGGTGGAGAAGGGAGGAGGGAGAGGAAAATTAATAACTCATCGGTACTAGGCTTAATACCTGGGTAAGGAAATAATCTGTATGACAAATCCCATGACACAAGTTTGCCTATGTAACAAACCTGCACTCGTACCCCTGAACTTAAATAAAAGTTAAAATAAAAAAGAAATTCAATTGATTCCTTTTTCCAATGAACATATGAGAAACACAATAACTGACACATGCACACAACCTTGGCACTAGGACAAAAAATAAATAAACAAACTCTGTAGGAAGTTGAACAGGGCTGAATAGGAATCACTATAGGTCGGTGAATAGAATCAGCCCCTCTCAAGTCCATATTTATGGAATTCTTATTTCTCCTACCTATAGCTTGAACACAGGAGTCAGAAAACTCTTCTGTTTTATTGCTCTGTAAGTTGCAAGAGACAACATATGATCTGGGGAAAAATGATGTTTATGGCTGCCTTTGAACTCCACCAATTAACCTCATTGTACTCCTCTTACAGTACTCCTGTAAGATGCTCAGGAACCTACTGATCTGGGTTCTTTTTCCCAGAGCATAAAAGGTGCCAGCAAATATTCAAAGATCATCTCATCTTATAAGCCAGAAGCCAGGTTAAAGCAGAATATCTGGTTTGGTGGAATATGAAATGAAAAGAGGATTTCCTTTTTCTCTTGCTTCCAGGCATGTACACTCACAGTTCTTATTCAGGACACCCTGAGGCTGCAGAATATACAAGGCAATGAAATAATCACAAGACTCTTACTACAGTATACTGGAAATGCATTTTTATAGCAGTACACAGCAAATTTTTGTTATTAATGGTAATAGTGTTTTCAAAGTCACCAAGAACACTGAATTAGTGAATGCTAGACTATTGCTTCTAGGGGAAACAGGTTCTATAAGCCCCTAGTCATGCCATTGTCATCAACTAATCAATAAGTAACCTTGTTTTATGTGTGTTTCTATTTAAAGACACCATATTTAATATATATTGTTGATTAATATTGAACTTTAGGCTAATATCACTTTAACTCATGCCCGGATGGAGTTTACCTAATATAAGCTCTCTAAAGAACATCAAGGTTCCTTCCCCTTAAAAACACTAGAAGGTACTTCAGCACTGCATTTGGGGCCAGTCAAGCAGCAAAATAACCAACAAAAAAAAGGAGAAAAAAATGCAAAAAAAAAATGGCACTACATAGACCACAAAAAGGACACATTTACAGTATGAGAGCTGGAATAAGAAGGTGGAGCATCACCTTACTTGACCTCAGCTGGGAACTACGAATTGGGAAGCTCAAATTTTTATCAGTCTTTGTGTGTCATAATCTGCAAATTACCATGAAAGTGACATGAATATTGATTTGGGGGTTACAAATATATTTTAGTAAGATGGCAAATTTTCCAATATGAAATCTGAATAATGAGGATCAACAGTATTTAAGAAGCATGGATATTAGCTTGCTAGTGGGTACAAATCAGGTAGATTTCATTAGTGAAAGAGTGCATGATTGAAAACTTTTCTTTATTCTTATTTGTGTTTGACTTTAGGAAATCTCCAGATTCTTGCAGGACTCCACATATTGTCTATCACAGCATATTGCAGACAGGTTCCCAGGAAGCAGATTCTGAGTTGGTGATTTGCATGCAGGAAGTTTACTGAGAATTGCTTCTGAAATGAACACCTGTGGGGAAATGAAGACAGCAGAACTGAGCAAAGGGAAACATTGAACTGGGATGAGGTCATAAAGAAGGCATCAGGGAGGGCTGGAGCCAGACTAGGACTTCAGAGTGGTACCACATTGAAGAAGAGAAGTTTGGTTTTTAAACTCACACTCTCTCCCCAACCAGGACAAGTTGTGCAGGTGGTCCCCCAGAAGAAACTGTGACTTTGGTTGGTAGCATTTTTCAGCAGCTGGCAATTCCCAAAAAGGGATCCAGCTGCATGCAGTTGCTGTCAAAGCTCTCAGCAGCTGAGGGAATGAGTGCCTGCATCATGAGAGGAATGCAGGTGGTACACCCTAACACTCACTACACTGTCAAGCACAAGAGGGCATTTTAGCAACTCAGTTGGAGACACTTTCAATGATGATAGAATTACTTATGGTGGCAGAATAACGGCCCCTGCAGATATCTATGCCCTGATTTCCAAAGCCTGTGACTGTTACATTACATGGCAAAAGGCCTTTGCAGATGTGATTAAAGTTAAGGACCTTGAGATGGGGTGATTATCCTGGATTATAGAGGTAGGTCCAATGTAATCACATGAATCCTTGAAAGTGGAGGACCTATCCAGGCTTCAAAGAACCAGAGAGATTTCAATGTGGGAAGGACTCACCTAGCTGTTACTGACTATGGAGGAAGGGGGCCATGAGGCAAGGAATACAGGCAGTCTCTAGAAACTGGAAAAGGCTAAGAACTGGATTCTCCACTAGAGCCTTCAGAAAGGAATGCAGCCTTCAACTTAACCCTAGTGAGACCCATCCTGGACTTCTGTCCTATAGAACTTAAAGATAATAACTGCATATTATTTAAGCCATTAAGTTTGTGGTAATTTGTTGCAGCAGTCACAGTAAACTAATACACTACTTGTCCAAATAGTGAACTTGGCTCTGTGCACTGATGGAGAAGAAAGATACCTGAGGGCTCCATCCTGCAGGGTGAATCTGCAGAGATCTACCTGCTAGCTGTGGAAGTCAGTATGGCAGCTTCAGCTACCTACGGTCCACTTGCCAGGTGATATTATTATTATTAATCTGCACTATTGCATCCCAGTGTGTGCCTCCAGAGCCATCTATTTTATTTATTTTTTCACTGCCTAAACTCACAATTGCAGAGCTATTATCAATTAATTTGCTAGCAGCAAAAGTCAGTGTGACTCCCAATCAGGCAGTCCTGCCCAACCTGACAGCTGTGGCTTCAGAAAGGCAGGAGTGCCAAAACACCTTTCCTGTTGCTCTTCATACCATTGGTCTTCCCTGAAAGGAAACACTTCCAAAAGTTCACTGATAAAATACTAAAGTACAATTCTGTTACTTGCCTAAGAGCACTCCTACCTACTCTATGCTGTGCAGGAGATAAAACAGTGAACAAGAAAGACACAATCCTTACCTCTAAAAAACTTACAGATTGATGATGATTATAGACAATATTTAGTTTTGATAGAGTGTCTGTGTTTTCTGATAGGAAAAGCAGAGTTCTCTATGATCATATTGGAGAAGCACTGAACTCAACTTTAGATGGTAAGGGAAGAATTCCCCTAAGAAATAGCACTGAGGCTGGGCATGGTGGCTCATGCCTGTAATCCCAGCACTTTGGGAGGCCGAGGTGGGCAAATCATGAGGTCAAGAGATCGAGACCATCCTGGCTAACACAGTGAAATCCTGTGTCTACTAAAAATACAAAAAAATTAGCCAGGTGAGGTGGCGGGCACCTGTAGTCCCAGCTACTCAGGAGACTGAGGCGGGACAATGGGTGAACCCAGGAGGCGGAGCTTGCAGTGAGCCAAGATCGCGCCACTGTACTCGAGCCTGGGCAACAGAGTGAGACTCAGTCTCAAAAAAAAAAAAAAAAGAGACTGCACTGAAACTGACATTTGAAGAATGCATAGAAACTATCTAGACAGAAAGGGTAATGGCAAAGACTGTTCCAAGCAAATAGAATGTGGACAACTGCAGAGGCAACAGTAATAATCACTAATATTTATAATATTTATTAAGTATTTATAATATGTTAGGCCCTGTGCTAAGTCTTATACACACATGGTCTTGTTTCATCCTCACAACAGCCCGATGAGGTATGTGCACTGCTGTTGATCCCATTTTCCAGATAGGAAAGTTGAGGAATAGTGAGTTTGCACATCTTGCCCAACATGACACAGCTTGTAAGTAGTTGAGTATAGAGTTGAACCCAAGCATTCTGGCTCTAGAATGCTCGTGCTTAACTGTTCTTCTGCACTACCTCTTACTGAGTCTCAAGCAAGAGATCCAATGGCTCATCCGAGGAACTGAAGTAAATTCCAGGTGCTTGGAGAGGGTGCTTGAAGCTGAGAAGAGTGGGGGCAGGGAATTGGATTCAGCAATAGCAAGAGATGATGCAGAAGTGAGTATTTATAACAGATCATAATCGCATCTATCCAGTACTCAAGATTACATCAATCTTTAATGAGGACTTGGAATCTGCGGGATACAGTGGGAAGGGCAGAGGCTTTGGTGTCAGACAGACGTTAGTTCTGATCTTCCCACTAATGCGTAGAAGCTGAGGAATTTAACTTAAGCAAGTTCTTTAAACTCCCCCTGTACTCCCATCTGTGCCTTGGAGATTATAATAGCTACATCAAAGAGTTGTTATGAGGACTACATGGTAAAAAGTACCCAAGTGTCTGGCATATAGTGAGTAGGCACTCAAATGTTCAGTTTCTCCCCTTCCTTTCCCTTATTGAAAGCAGCAGAGCAGACTGTCTAAATATCTCTGCACACTTCAACCAACACAGAAAAAGAACTTGAACAAAAGTGAACATTGATTCCCCCAATTTAAAAAAATGCATTTGATTTGGGGTTCAGACCTCAGATATTATTGAATCAAATATTAAACACCAAAACCAGTGTGGTTTTGAGGAAGGCCACGTGGGTTAGAAATCAGGACATGCAAGTGCTAGTGTCAGCTCCACCACAAGTAACTATGATGCTTTCTTCTCTGAGCATCAGTTTCCTCATCCAAGACAAGAGCTGATTAAACTTGGGGGCCTCCAGGGACCACTCAGATCTAACTTGGAACTCACTCAATGCCGTGAACATCTGAGTAGAAACAGAACTGGAAAATCAAATTGATCTCCAAATTAAGACAAGATTCTCAGGTTAAACAAACAACAAAACAAAAGAGATCAAATAACCTTCTTGGGAGTTGCAGAGAATCTATGCAGGAAGATAAGATGTGGCATCTTTGAAGGAGATAGATGTTACAGGCTCATTTCCTCTTTGTTCTTTGCTAGATCTGTCACCCAAAGTAAATCATTCTCTCTTTAAACTTGTTTCCTTACCTATACAATGAAAATGATAACCTTCTTTTATAGACTTGTATTCAAATTAAAGAACATTTACAGCCAGACATGGTGGCTCATGCCTGTAATCCTAGCACTTTGGGAGGCCGAGGTGAATGAATCAAGAGGTCAGGAGTTTGAGACCATCCTGGCCAACATGGTAAAATCCCGTCTCTACTAAAAATACAAAAATTAGTCGGGCGTGGTGGTGAGCGCCTGTAATCCCAGCTACTCTGGAGGCTGAGACAGGAGAATTGCTTAAACCTGGGGGGGCAGAGGGTGCAGTGAGCTGAGATCGCCCCACTGCACTCCAGTCTGGGCGACACAGTGAGACTCTGTCTCTGGAAAAAAAAAAGAAAGAAAGAATATTTACAATTTTCAGTATACTCTTTATCCTGCAAGAGAAAAAAAAATCATTAATCACAGGCCTCCAAGAAAGGTTTAAACTCTCCTCCTTTTTGCTCCCATCACTTAGAGTCCACCCTGTGCATCATCAGAACATTCATCTTGCTGCCTCCTATGTAAACGTTTCCTCTGTTTTGAGCTCCCTCGGGGCAGACACTTTCATATTCACATTTACATCTAAATAGGGTCTAGAATTGCTCCCTGTGCATAGTAGTTTTTAATGAATGTTGATTGTTGAAACTAATGAAAAAGAAAATAAAAACAATGAGATTGCATTTTTATCTAGTGAATTAGTCAAGATTTTCAAAAACATACACATTTAATCCAGGCAAGTGCATGTGAGCTGAAGGAAGTTTTCTTGAAATCAATTTAGTAAATATGTTTCAAGACTTTAAAAAATGTCTATGCACTCCCATCCAGTAACTCCACTTGTAGGACTCCATCCAATGGAGATAACAGGTTATTTGCCATGTAATAAAAGCAATGCATGGGGAAAAAAATTACTGTAAGGAAAAACACCAAAATATTAATAGTGGCCATTTCTCAGTAGAGGGATTAAATGTTATTTTAATTCTCTAGTAAATTCCTTTCTGTATTTTCCAAAATTTATTTAGCGATCACGTAAAATTTGTCCATCAGGATTATATAGAACTTATTCATTACATGGAAGATTTTAAAAGTTTAAATGTAATAATTTAAACTTATAATAATTCTGAATACGTTTAAATAATTCTGATTATGTTTAAAGCATGTTAAAGTTTCTCAAATGCCTAAAACTTTTAAAATTTACCCCAATACCCAAGGTACTGCCTTGCATGTTGGAGGCACTCTATAAATTCATACATACAGTTGGCCCTTCATATCAGTGGGTTCCACATCTGTGGATTCAATCAAACATAAGTCAAAAATATTTGAAAAAAAAGTGAACCATTGTGCCTCTACTAAGCACGTACAGACTTCTTTTTTCATGTCACTATTCACTCTTCAATACAGTATGACAACAATTTCCATAGCATTCATATTATATTAGATATTATAAATAATCTAGAGATGATTTCAAGTATGCAGGAGGATGTACATACATTACATGCCAATAGTACATCACCTTACATAAGGGACTTGCATCCGTGGATTCTGTCACCCTTGAGGAGTCCTGGAACCAATCCCCTACAGATACCGAGGAATGACTATACAATTCTACATAAGCGTATCTACTTGGGTCTTTAATTTCTCTTTCTTTACTCTCTAAATTTAGAAGTGTCACTTATATTTTTCTTCCGGTCATTTGATTTCCAGAGACATGCAAGAGTCAGCAGATTTATTTTTCTCCAAAACAGGTTAATGCTCCACTTAACTGCTGTCCAGATAGTTTGTATTAAAAAGTAGCACTGTTCTCCCTGTGAGATTTCAACATCACATGCTAGGAAGAACTGAGAAGTTAACTAGGTTATAAGGATTTGTTGGATTGTCTAATCATTGCTGTACTGTCACTCAGGTAAAAACAAATGGAGTTCTTAAGTAAAAAATCATTATTGTGACTCTTCTTTGTAAATGGAATTCTTTTAAGTTAAAAAAAATGCTGTAATTCTTTTTTTCTGTAGAAAAGCCACTGTTTACTTGGTCAAATTTATTTTCAGAGCATGAAGATTTTAGCTTTCAAGAGAATTAGCCACCATTGCATCTTTTAAATAACATTAGGCATTATTGCATCTTTTTAAAGGTTTTAAACTTTTTCCCTGTCTCTTCAAGGCTTCCTCCTGAAGTTTGTCACATCAAATACCCAACTTCTTGTATTTTCATGAGATTTCCACTATACTCTTCCTCCCCTCTGGCCTCAACATGATAAAGTCTTCCCTCTTACATTAAAAATATGTTCTTCCCTATTATTCCTTTAAGCTATGAATCTGTTTCTCTCATTCCCTGAAGTATTAATGTTTTGAAAAGATAGTCCACACTCAGCTGAACAAATTGAAGTTCTTTAACCTTTTCTTACTCCAATTTCTTATTTCCACTCTTGCTGCAATATTTTATTGAAAGTCACCAATAAACTCTTAAAACCACAGCAATGACTCATTTCTTTAATGTCCTCAACTTCTCTACATTTAATGTTACTTGTTCTTCTATATAACTGAAACTCACCTCTGCTCACTTAGACTCAAAGGGTAAGAATGTCAGTGATCAAGGAACTGGGATTTCACCTTTGACTCAAAATTCTCTACTAAACAATAGTTTGAAAGTGGCTATAATTTTGTAAAACATTTCAGCAAGTTAAACATAGGCATGTTTTTTATTGTGACGTGAAGAATAAAACATGTGTCTATGGAATTCTGTCTTCATACATTGTTATCAACCTCAACTCATTCTACTCCTTCTCTGGTAACTATTTTTAATAACTTGGTATTTTTCAGCCCTTTTTCTATGTAGCCATGTTAATATACTGGTATGTATACAAAAATAGAGTTTTTACAAACATAAATATATTCCCATAGTTTTAGGTAACAAATGAGATCATGTATGTATTTTTTCTTAAACCTGTTTATTGCTTTAAAACCAAAAAGAAGAGATACTAAGTAAGGGTAAGAAGGAAAATAGCATGAAGAGTGGGGAGACACGAAGATGGGCAGATGGCTTGCGTTTATGCTTAAAATACCTTATGAATACATAGGCATATTTCATGCCCATGCCATACAAAGCTTCTTAAATTTAGCAATGGAAGATTAAGTGTAGGATTTTGGATTTCAATTTCTTTTTTATAGTGTTTTTGTTGCTAATATGAAAAATAAAACCACAGCTTGGTTTGAGGGGCATTGACTAAATTCTCCTTCCATTTTTATTAGGCAATTGACAAAAAGGACTTATTTCTTTGTGACTTTATTATAATGGTAGGCTTTGATTTTCAAAAAGTGTGAAGTCGAAGATAGCTTTAGACAAGGAATAGAAAGAAGGTATCTTAATTTTAGTATCCTTTTCACATTCTGTCTGTGCTGTCCAAGGTGATTAGATTTTACAGCCCACTCATGCTGTAAATATCTTCACATGTGGTAAGTCTTACCCCAGCACTTTAGTAACATGCCTAAAACAAAGTATTAAAAGCTTTGAACAAGATGGCATCTAAGTATGATGAGGTTTTCGAGTTTTTTTAAAAAATGAAACACCTTTTGAAGTGATTTTCAGAAGAAGAAGAAAGATTTGTTCTACACAGGAGAGGATTTCAGTGCTGAGTTTAAAAAGAAACTCAGGTTGGAAAGACTTTAGAGGATTTTTCTATGAACTAAGAGATTAGAGATTGATACCTTGTCAAGCACTTTGTAGAAAAAGGAAAGGTTATAAAAGGGCAGATAACAGACTGGGCAAGGGGATTAAAAGATGAGGATAAGCAACATTTCTTTTATTATACACAGTCATTAACAAAGAACTAGAGTTCTTGTGAATTATATTACATTAAAAAATTAACAGTTTATTAAGATATGATCATTACCTATTACCTGTAGAGATCAGAAAAAAGATTTAAATAAAACATGTTACAAAAAATCTGAAATTAAAAAATATTTTGGCATTTAGAGACCATTAAAAAAGAGATAAAGGATACCTTAATACATGTTTAATGAAGGGTTGAGGAAACTGGTATCTTTTCCTAAGGACTTTAAGACTTATGATGGCCTCACCCTCAGATGCATGCAGTGAAAATATTACTTAAGCAGGACAGCATTGATTGATATTTTTCTCTCATTCATTCTCACAAATGTGGCTAGAGAGACCTTAGTAATTGATACCCTCAAGATTGACAGCTCTCATTTTACTTATTAATGTTGATCATCATATATACCAGGAGCATTAAAAAATGCAGTCAATAATTGATTTGAGTTTTTCAAATAATTTCGACTTTTATTTTACATAAAGAGGATACATATGCAGGTTGTTACATGGGTGTATTGCATGATGCTGTGTTGTCTGCAAGGTTTTACAAAACAAATATTTAGTGGCTATTTATTTCTTCCAAGGTAAGTCCCTACCTACTGCCTGCTATCTTAACATGAATCCTTCATCCGAATGGATGAGCTTTTCACAGGTACAGTTACACAAATAACTAAGGAATGTGATACACATTTTTTTCTTTAAAATGAAAGATAATATAACTAAAATCAAGAAGCTTGACATTTACTAATCATGTATTGCTATTCAAATGCCTAAATACAGAGAGGTATCTCTTAAAAATCTAGATTCTACCCTTTTATTGTCTCACCCACTCCCATCAAAGATTCTTATTCCATCCATGCAGGGCTTCATGCATGTGAGTGTACACATCCATTCTCCTCCAGGTGATTTTGACATGAATGCAGCCCATCATCACAATCAAATGAAAACTGCTTCAATGCATCAGTAAAGATTAACTGAAAAGAGAAATCAAAATGTCTGCTTACAATCTTAACTTAGTTCAAACAATTTTTTCACCCTTCAAAAGCAAGAGCCCTTCTTTCCAGAGACAATCTCTTTTTTGTACTTTGCAGGGGTTGAATCCTGTCTTTTATTTAATCTTCTTTTCTTGGGCACATGAGTGATTGGTCATTGATCCAGCCCTATCAAATCTGCTTATCCTACCCCTCTGACCACAAACTCAAAATAAGCTAGTGAGAGTGAGTACTCCCAATGATTTTCTTCCAGAGTTTGGAGGGAAAAGCCAAGTCTCACTTTTTCCACTGAGGATGTTAAGCTGATGAGATACATCTGAGCTGAGCAGTTCTATATCTGCCATATTTAGCCAGTTTGTTTGAGAGATACAGCTCCTAGGTTCAAACATTTCAGAATTTTCTGTTATGCTTATGCTGGTTTGAGTTGGGTTTCTATTACGGGCAAATGAAAAGGGGCAACAAATACCTCACACTATATTGGGTAATTACTTAAACTCTGGCTCATTTTCTTCACCTATAAAATTTGGATAATGGCATCTACCACGCTACACACCAGAGAAGCAGTGATGATCAGACCTAACAATTTAGGTGCAAATGACATATTCATCCAGTAAAAGGTTATTCAAATGATAAATTTTATATATATGACAATAGGATAAATATTTAATTAGACAATAATATTCACCCAAACTGATTATTCAGTATTATGTAAAAATATATTGGTTATATTCTCAATCCTTAGTTTTTTTGTTGTCATATGAATATTGCTCATGAGCAGACAAAGCTAAAACTTCAACCTATTCATATGCCAATAATTGATGCAATGAATTATTCTTTGTTGGCTTACTTAATAGTTCAATGATTTAATAATTATAATAGTTAATAGCTCTTTCTTCTAACACTGAAATTAAGTTTTAGACTTCTGGTCTCCTAGGACAATATGTATCAATGCCTGTCAAGCTTGCCAAACACTTGGAGATCATGTTGCATGGCAGACATAACTGAAAGCAATCACTTCACTTATTTGTGTTCAGAGTCCCAAACTAAGGAATCCAGGAGTGGCCAATCCAGAGATTCATTCCTTATCTATAACAAACATCTGAACTCCTAGTTCATCCTGTGGAATTCAGGCCATACAGGAGATCAAGGTCATTTGTTTTGGGTTAAATGAATGTTGCCAGGTGAAGGCTGCTAGAGGGAGGGTGCTAAGTTAAAGTGCTGTATAAACTGCTTGCTTCTTACAGACAGTAGTGATTCTTTCTCCTGTCCAGCCTGCCACAACTAGACATGGGATGTAAATTGTGGACATCCTGTATGTAAGTCCCCTTAATAAAACCTGTGTCTCATTCCCTGGCTTCAAGTCTCTTCCTTGGCCTCTTGAACGTGGTGCCACCTGTACTGAAGTCAGCAGAAGTTCAGCACAACACAGGTCCAAATGAAGATTCGGACTCAGTAGGTCAGAATGCTCTAACAAACTCTAGCTGACATGATGTATCAGGGCTGCAGACTAGCTTTGAGCAACAAGGGGCTAGAGAAATACCTATAGAACAACACAGATGCAAGACAAATGAGTTGGAAGTTAAAAGATTTAAATTCTAGTCTTAGTTTTCTCTTTAAAGAAAAGCTGTGTGACTATGAAAAAAACGGCTCTGAGATTTTTGTTTGCTCATCTAAGATGAAAATATTGAAATGTATTATACAATAAACATTTGCAAACAGTGGGTATGTAATAAATTATTGACTAACACTGAAAAATACCATAGAATTCACATGTTAGGATTTTTAAGGCCCTACTATTCTAAAGTGGAAAAAATTGGCACCTTACTATTAGGTAACTGTGGTAGAGCTTTCAGATTTATATTTAATTTTCATTTTCATGTAATAGTCAATTTGACAAATATATATATATATATATATATAAAAGATGCTGTCACTTTCAATAAACAAGTGAATCTATAAGTCAATGTGGTTCACAGCTGGGTGACCCAAAGTGCATGCTGAAAAGACAAGTTGAAATGGTAGGTGAGTGATGAGACACAGTTCTCATCAAGTGGTTTCATGAAAATATATGGCGCAGTGTGGCTGTCAGTCAAGGTAGCCTCTTAAAGGCAGCCTGAATTAGAATGGTGTATGAATTTACTTTCTATCCCTTGCAGTTCCCCTGCAGAATAGCAAACATAGAATTTTAATATAAAACAGACATTGTAGTTCAGAAGTTGTAGGACATAGGTGACCTTTTGAGCCGGAAGACACTGATGTGTACAGAGAGGCAAAATTACTTCACCAAGAAATGCACAACATTTATCAGATTTCAGCCAGGAAATTGTATTCTTTCTTCGTACAAAAGATGTTTGACATTCTTTTTGAAGAGACTTATACAATGGGAGTGACTTAGTGTATCTCAGACAATGTTGGGGAGATCAATGGATGGGTTTTCTTGCCCCAAGGTAGAATAGCAAGTGTTCAGTGGAATTGTTGGTGGATCATTCTGACCCAGCCTTAAGGATATGTCTGAAAACCAAAATAGTAAGATAACATTTTTTCAGGATTTTTTTTTTTTTAATTTTCAACTAAGTTTTGATCATTTTGGCTTTTTTTTTTAACTAACTCATCAGTATTCCACTAATGCCTGTTACAACAATTCAAAAAGATTTAATAAAGCCTTAGAAAAGTCAACTTGGTTAATTTTCCCCCAGAAATAGGTAAATGTGATCAAATGTATTTTCACTTAGTGAAAACTGAGGTGGTTTAAAATTTTCAAAATTTATGGGCTGATTTTTTTGTTGTTGTTTTGTTTTTATTGTTTGTTTGCTTGTTTGTTTTTTGAGACAGAGTCTCACTCTGTCACCCAGGTTGGAGTGCAGTGGCACGATCTCAGCTCACTGCAACCTACGCCTCCCCAGTTCGAGCAATTCTCCTGCCTCAGCCTCCTGAGTAGCTGGGAATACAGGCACGTGCCACCACGCCTGGCTAATTTTTGTGTTTTTAGTAAAGACAGGGTTTCACCACGTTGGTCAGGCTGGTCTCCGACTCCTGACCTCATGATCCATCCACTTCGGCCTCCCAAAGTGCTGGAATTACAGGCATGAGCCACAGTGCCCAGCCTGTTTTTGTTTTTGTTTTTTTTGTGAACCTCAGAATTTTAAGCTAACAGCAACATTTCCATGAAGTATATCTCTAAACAAAATGAACATTTGACAGTGGATTTCAGAGCATTACACCATGCTAAGTTTAACACAAATTCTAGCACAACGTCATATGTGTCTTGATGGATGAAGATGGCCAGCCTGGAGACAGTTGCCACATGACACAGGCAAGGACTTATCCATTTAGCTTTGATGAGCCCTTTAACGCTTACAGAAATCATTCTTCTCCTACTGGTAGTTTTAGAGAGAGAGGGAAAATAAGCAATTTTCAAAATGTAAGTGGCAATCCAGAGAAGGATTATTAACTGTTACATAGCACAAGGATTTGTGACATTTTCAAGAATCCTCTTATTTCTGCTATAGGTTGTTTCTTTTTTAATCACAATTTTGAAAGTGGACGATTGAGTTGAAATCGAAGAAATGCTGAAAGAATGAATTTATGATCTATGTGGAAACAGTCCTTACATATCTTAGCACGTGTCAACATATAGAATGCATAGATTACTAATTTGATTTAGAATAAATATAAGTATTGTTATTCAAGTACAAGGATAAATGATGCATATTACCATAATTCTCAGTCTACAAAATCCAAGCCTTTACTGTGTTAAAAACAGCTATACGTCCAAGAAAAACATTTTTATGTTATTTTCTCTACCCTTTCCCTGGAGTGTTATGTTACCTGAAGATTTGAATAGTTTTCCAAAGCATTTGGCAATTTCTTAGTTGAGATAATCCCACTTGGATTTTGGCCACTTTTTCATTATCTTGGATGGGAAGTAAACATAAGGCAGATAATACATGAGGCACTTAGCATGACACCTGACACATGGCCTCCATTGAGCAGTTACAGAATTATCTATGGTATGTTACATAATTTCTACACTCAATATTACAAAAATCAGAGACATTTTCATGCACAATAAGATGTCTTTAATCACTAACTTAGAAAAATAGGTCTTCAGGCCAAACTTCAGAATGGTTGTTAAATATTTAGATTTTTTTGAAAAACCACTAATGAAGAAGTTCAGTCTTTTCCCCTTTTAGCAGACGTGAGTAATTTTCAAGACAGCTCTAGTGGTAAGAACTGGGTCTTCACTCCTTCAACGCACATGTGCTGAAATGTTCTGTTTCCCAGCTTTATAATTAGAGATTATTTCACAGTGATTTTCAGTGCAGATAAAATTTAGCTCACTGAAGATATGACAGCCATCATCTCTTATTTTCATTAAACATGCTCCAGAGCGGGTTGTTATAGAAATAAGATAAGAATTAGCATCTGAAAATTTAAGGATGATTGCAAAATCTTTTCCTTAAAAAATTATGGGTTTCCCTTGGCTTAGCTTTCCAATATAAATCAGCATTGCTCCAAGTGACAGCCTCTGGCACCTGATATCTCACATTTTTGAGTGTTGATCTATGTTCATGAAAAATAAGTCTGATTTCAGTTGTTCCAAAATATAAGATGTCCCTCACTTTGGGGATTTGGGGACAATTGGCTAAGTGTGCTTTCAAAACCCAGGTGCCCCTGCACTATTGGCTCATTTTTCCCTCTCTGTGTCTCAGTATATATGTATCTGCTTCACCACACCTGCTCTTCAATGACAACAGTTTCCTGCATCTCTTACCAATCTTTTGCAGTAAAATGAAAACATCTTCAGAAACCATTTCCAATTCCATTAAAAAGAATAAAACTTTGTTGATGTGGGATCATCAAACAAACCAAGTCATTTTCTTTGGTACCCATATACCAAGAAAATAGGTTGATTCATGTTGACTGGCTTCTATGTTCCTTAGTGGCCCTGTCAGCATTCAGAGACAATGACAGTTCTTGGCTTATCTTTCTTGGAACCAAGCACTGGTGCTCTTCCAAAAGAAGGCCTAAGAAGCAAAGGAGGTGCTCTGGAAAGGAAAAGCCTCCAAGATGTAGGTATCCTACTTTTTATCTGAATTGTTTCCATCTCATTGCTGTGATATGCAAGGCTATTCCAAGCACCTTCCTACCATGCATGCTTCTGATATGAGTGATTACTAAAGAGAGCTTAAAAACAGAAATGATCCTACATTTCATGTGAGTGTCACAATTCCTCCTATTGTCTTTTGGAAAACCAAAAGAATAATCACAAAAACAAAGACATCCCTTTCACTATCTTTCCTCATTCATTTCAGGATAAGGGGTTGCTGAATTGTCCACTAACATTCCTATCTCACTTAGAAAATTCATGACTTAGTAGCAGTGTTACTTGGAATTAGACAAGCCAATCTGAAGGTCATGTGGAGTCAGGGGTGAGTTGGCACAGGTAAGACAAGAGAGTGAAGTGCAGAGAGAAGCAAATAAAGCAAATGAGTCAGAAAGACAAAGACAAGAGACCGTTTTGCCCCCAGCAAATAGAGAATGTAAGCTTGGTCCCTGACTTTCCAGTTCCCACTTCTAGCAGCTAATGAGACTTTGCTGTTTCCTGTCCTGGTAGTCTACAAGATACCACTGCTTCCTTCCAATAGATTCTTCCAAGAATTCATCTAACACATATGAATTGAGTCTGTACTACATGTTCAGCATTGTAGCAGGTACTAAGTATATAACAAAGTAATTAAATAGACATGGTAACTAATCATCCTCATACATCTTTCAATTGACATGAAAGAGAATCATTGACTAGGTAATTACACCAAAAAATACATCGTGAAAAGGGAAGTACAATGTATGATGAAAGCATGTAGTTTGGGTAGCACAGATCATTATCCCAGTCAGAGGGAGAGATGGTTGCTGGTTAGTGGGGATCTCTTTGTTGCTGGTTAGTGGGGATCTCTTTGAGACAGCACCATGTCAGCTGATACCTGAAGGATGATAGGCAATTGACTAGGTAAAGAGGGAGGAGTGGGTGAAAACATTCCAAGCAACAATAAGAGCTGTGTGAAACTGAGGATTTAAAAAATGGCATTTTGAGGAAATGCCAATATGAGGAAATCTAATATGACCCCCCCCCCAAAAAAATGAAGAGGGGTCAAAACTTGGAAATGCCTTTAAGGATTTTGGATTTTATTTGAAAGGCATGGAGAAGTTAAATAAGGTGTTTTTTTTGTTTTTTTTGTTTTTTTTAAAGGTAGTGACATGATTAGGTTTACATTTTGCATCATTTATGAGAAACCAAGTCTGTTGCATTAGTGAGTGACAGAGATGATATTGACTGGGACTAAAGCAGTGGTTCTCACCTGGGAGCCATATTGCTTCCCAGTGGATAGCTGGTATGTTTGCAGACATTTCTGATTGCTGTAAGTCCAGGGGGAGGGCAGGAAGGTTACTAAGGGCATCAAGTGGATAGAGGGCAGTGCTAACTGCTAAACATTCTATGATGCATAGGACAGCCTACCACAACAAATAATTCTCTGATCCAAAATGCCAGTGGTGCTCAGGTTGAGAAACTATGGAGTAGATTGAAAGTAGTAAAAATGAAGAGTAGCAGCCTAGTAGAAATATATTTTGGAGATAACATTTGTGATATTTAGTGATTAGATAGAGTGGTCAGGCATAAAGAACAAAAAAAAAAAAACTTGACTCTCCGATTTCTAGCTTGAGCAATTGTTGATTGGTGATATCATGAACTGATTTAGAGAACAATGTTGGAAGAACAAGGCTGGAAGAGGTAGAGTAGAATAAAGAAGATGAAAGGTGGAGTTTTGAATATTGTGCCTTTGAGGTACTTTTAAGAGCGTCAAGAGAATTTTCTAACATACATTTACATAAGCAGTCCAAGGACTTAGCAGAAAGCACAGGGTGGAGTTAAGCATGTAAGAGTTGTTATGAGGCATAAATTAGATAATCCTATGAAGAACTTAGTGCGGCGCCTGGCACATTGTAATTATTCAATAAATGCTCCTACTACATTATTGAAAGTGTTGGGAGTAGATTGTAATTGAAGCCAAGAAAGTAAATAAGACTGCCTCAGGAGAAGATGTAAAGTGAAAGAAAAAAGGATGGATCCCTACGCAATACCAAAAGAGAAGCAGCAGGCAGGAGAAGAGCTAGAAACTGCAACTGTGCAGTCAGATATAGAGGCCAGGAGCATGTGTGCGTGTCTCATGAAACAAGGGGAGGGAAGGGTTTCAAAAGGAGTGAGTGATCAATCTTACTAAATGCTTCTCTGAGTTCAGGTAGATTGAGAATTATTTTTTTTCCAAATAAAATTAGAGATGAGAAAGTCTTCAGCGATCTTGGAAAATACTGGTTTGGTATAGTGGAGGGAAGAGTAGGAGTGAGTTGGAGAATGAAGAGAAGAAATCGTAACTTTTTACCAACCATTATGAAAGTGCTGGCTGCAAAGGAGAAGAAAGTAGAGTTATAACTGGAGCAGTACATGGGTGGTTTATCATTATTATCATTGTTGTTCAGATAGGAGACATTTGGCATGTTTAAATGTTAATGCATGACTAAATGTCAACAGAAGAAGGTTGAGGATAAAGAATATAAAGAAAATAATTTGGGGGGCAAGATTTCCAGGAAGGAAGAAGGAGAATGTGACAAATAAGATGACTGTCATAGCCCACATAAACACCTTACTGATTTGTTAATTTATTACTTTGTGTAAAGACTAAAGTGTGAAGACCCTAAGGAATTAGAAGTGAGAACATCACTAAAGAGAATGCTTGTATGTTTGCTTTTCTAGGTTTAATGGTATTTGAGTACTAAAAGACATTAGAAGTCTTTTTAGGACTCTCTTCACAGCCAATTTTTGCTTTTATTCACTTTATTAACTTAGGGCATAATAACGTGCTCTAAATCAATACCTTTCCTATAGGCCTAAGACAGAAATAATGAATCCTACTTGTAATTATGAATACACTCACAAATTTATTTGGTAGTTAGAAGGAACATGACTTTGAAACTTTTCATAATGCTATAAAGAGCTTTATGAGAGTATGTGACACGTATAAGAAAAGAGAATAGAAAAATCTTGGATTAAGATCTTCACATTCTATTGTAACCTGTGGCTTAGCTGTGAGGGAGACAGAGTATTGGGAGTGGATCCCAACCATGCCACTGACAAGCCATGTGACCTTGAGCAAGTTTCCTAACGTCTCTATGTCTCAGTTTCCTGGTCTGTATAAAGGGAATCATAATAGTTTTACATTCATAGGAGTCATCCAGAGGATTAAATGAGATAATGCATGCAACAGTCCACAAGTGATTATTTAATAGTGTTTTCAGAGTGGACTATTTCTTTGCCAGGTCAGTGAGATGAACATTGTATTTATCTTTATATTCACTATTTAAATACTCCTGGATTTAATTCATTCTCTTGAATATCTAATATCAATTTAAAATCATGACAATTGGTTTTAATACCTAGAGTAATCGAGCAATAAAGCATTCTTCTTCTTGTTTAATAGGACATTGTCAACCTAAAAGCATCAACCTAAATCCTAAATATTAGAGGGAAATCAAGCAAGAAGAGATAGAAACTATCTTTGCCTGTCTATTTGGAGGCCTTCCATTATCAGTTCCGGTGGTCTGACCTCTCATTTATTACATTTTTTCCAAGAAGAAAACACAGAGAGGGAGAAATAAAAGTGCTCTCAATGGAAATATTTTACAAGAAGAAAACCTTAGCTTGGTTCTCTTTGCCATACATTGAATAGCCACTATCTTCCTGTCACTCATTTTGGCATTTTATGCTTTTCAGAAAGAAACATGCAGAAGAAAAATGTCAGAAGCAGCAATTATGCAATTGGGCTGATCCACATTTCGAAGGGCCTGGACAGGGCAAATGCCATGACTCTTCATTGCCCCAGAACCAAAAACTAATTGAGTCAGCCTCACCTCTTTGCTTTGAACATGCCTTGGCTGAAGGTTAATCACATTAATTTATGTGAGTCAATGTTGTGCCCTGTCCTGGAAAAAAAAAGCTATCAGTCATTTCAATAGTTAGATCTCCATGTGATGATTTTCAAAATTTCCTGAGCCATCAGAATCCTGCCAACTTTGTAGGTATGTTTTGGGTTATTTCTTCTATGCAACAAATATCGGGCTGTTGAGAGTCTAGAAACTATTGCCTTTGCAAATCAGGGTTTCTTAATGGAGAAGCATGCAAAATTGCAGAAGGAAAGAGGGAAGCTAGAGTATAATTACAGGGAACACAAGAGAAAATGGGTATTAGAATCGTGAATGAATGCTTTTGCCAACCAGCAGTCACTGAAGTCCAAAATAAAATGAGACTCTAAGCCTTTCTCCCATTTTCCTCTCAAGCTAGCTTTTTACCTAAAAATATATCTGGGCTCACATGTGGTCAGCTCATCACTAGACCAAAAATAGAAAAACAAATGCATGCTTTACAGGAGGTAAAATTTTAACTCATTACAATGCTTAATTACTAAAATGATGACAGAGACAGGTACTTCTTAAATTGTAATGTCCATACAAATCACTGGAGATCTTCTTAAGTTGTGTATGCACATTCAGGAAACTTGGAATGGGACCAATATTCTAATTTTAAACAACTAATTCTATTACCTTTGGATTCAAGTTTTGTACATTGCATTAACTAGTTCACAATAAAATCACTTCTAATAATTTATCTCATTATGACCTAATCTATGTTAAAATTTTGTGATTCAGAATCCAGTTCACAATTTCAGTCCATCAGAGTCATCGTAAAAGCAAGTTTTAAAAAGCACATTGATGCTCAGTTAATGTCCAGTTGATCATGAAGATTATTTAGAGGTATCCAATTACCCAAGTCTTAATTATTAAAAGTTTGCTGAGATGGGTCATTATGATATATACAGAATTTTACATCTGACTCTTTGCTTTTTATTTTTCTCAGGCGTAAATTTTAACATTTTAGACTGCAAAATAAAATTTGAGATGTAAATTTAGGGTCTGTTCATATACTACAACATAGACATTTTTTATTATGAAGTGATATAAATGACATAAAAGAAACCTGAAAGTCATCATTAATATAACCTTGCAAGTGAGGTGGAGTAAATATGTAGGCCAGAGTGAAAGCACTGAATAATCTGATGCAATGCTTTTGGACAAAATCTGTGGAACTAATGGCATTAAGAACAGATAAACAGCAAAGTCCTAGTTCAAAATATGCCTAGCATCTAACAGAATTTAACATATACTAATTCTCGGAGTATTGAACTTAGCTGAATTGCAAGGCTCTGCTCTATTCACCAAAATTCTTTGCCAGAGGAGAAAAATATTGCCATAGCAGAGCTTTTTAATATGCAGAATATATTTCCCAAAGTCTCTTTTCTCTGTAGAATATTACAGCCATCCTCACTGTCCATTTTCACTTTGTCCTCCTGCCGTACCTGATAGATCCTAACCTGAGATAAACCCAACAGTCTGTCTTCTCAGTGCCTGCACTCCAGTAGCTGAGACCCTCAAGAGCGAATCACATCGCCAGATTGACTGATAGCACTTTCAATTTGTCGTGACAGGTCTCAACTGGGCTCTAGACATCCCTTATGATCTTATTACTTTATTCCAATCATTCTGTCCTTCCTTCATACTCCTTAGAAGACCCACTCCACCCATGTCCCCTGGCCTATCAGTGAATGGCCTTAGTGAAATATGCTTGTAGATAAGACTGTGAGCTACAGAAGCAAATTATTTGGGTTTTATAAAGGTTCCGGCAACTTTTAAAAATGTAACTTTAGGTGTAGTTTATGTATATATAATTTCAACTTCAATTTTAGATTCAGGGAGTACGTGTGCATGTTTGTTATATGGGTATATAGCATGATGCTGAGGCTTGGGGTATGATTAATACCATCACCCAGGTAGTGAACATAGTTCTCAATAGTTTTCAACACTTGTGCCTGCTCCCTGCCTCCCTCATAGTAGTTCCCAGTGTCTATTGTTGCCATCTCTCTGTCCATGGGTATTCAGTGTTTACCTCCCACTTACAAGTGAGAACATGTAGTATTCTGTTCCTGCACTAATTTGCTTAGGAGAATGGCCTCCAGTTGCATCCATGTTGCTGCAAAGGACATGATTTTGTTCTTTTATATGACTGTATAGTATTCCGTGGTATATATGAACCAACAATTTTTTAATCCAATCCACCGTTAATGGGCACCTAGGTTGATTCCATGTCTTTGCTATTGTGAATAGTGCTGTGATACATACAAGTGCATGCGCCTCTTTGATAGAAGGGTTTATTTTCTTTTGGAAAATAAAATTCCAGTAATGGAATTTCTGGGTCAAATGGTAGTTATAAATTCTTTGAGAAATCTCCAAACTGCTTTGCACAGTGGCTGTACTAATTTACATTCCCACCAACAATATCTAAGATTCCCTGTTCTCCACAGTCTTACTCACCAGTATCTATTATTTTTTGACTTTTTAGTGATATACATTTTGACTGGTGTGAGACAGTACCTCATTGTGGTTTGGATTTGCATTTCTCTGATGATTAGTGATGTCGAGCATTTTTCATATATTTGTTGTTCATATGTCTTCTTTTGAAAAGTGTCCATGCTTTTATCTGCCTTTTTTTTTTTTTTTTTGCTTGTTGAATTACATTTATTATAGATTCTGGATATTAGGCCTTTGTTGGATGCATAGTTTGCAAATACTTTCTCTCATTCTTTAGGTTGTCTGTTTACTCTGTTGATAGCTTCTTTTTGCTGTGCTGAAGCGCTTCAACTTAATTAGGCCTCATTTGTCAGTGTTTGGTTTTGCTGCAATTGCTTTTGAGGACTTGGGCATAAATTATTTCCCAAGGCCTAGGTGCAGAATGGTGTTTCCTAGGTTTTCTTCTAGGATTCTTATAATTTCAGGCCTTACATTTAAATCTTAAATCCATCTTGAGTTAATTTTGGTATACAGAGAAAGGTAGGGATATAACTTCATTATTCTGCATACCACTAGCCAGCTATCTCAGCACTATTTGCTGAATAGGGAGTCCTTTTCCTGTTACTTGATTTTGTTGGCTTTGTTGGAGATCAGATGGCGATAGGTGTGCAGCTTTATTTCTGGGTCCTCTACTCTGTTCCACTGGTCTATGTGTCTGTGTTTGTACCATTACCGTGTTATTTTGGTTACTGTAGCCTTAGAGTATAGTTTCAAGTCAGGTAATGTGAAGGCATACATTTCACAGTTCTGTGCCTCTGTGTCTTATTGGTAAAATAGAGAAAATAGTAGCTCCTGTCTCATAAAATTAGTGAAAATAGTAAATGAGTCATGAGTATGTAAATCTTCTAAAATAATACTTGCAATCAAGAAAAGTTTACTATTACACGTATTCTAATTATATTTTCACAGGAAAAATAGAAGCCACCAGGTAGAAATTCCCTTAACTGTCTAACCCCATGCCAACAAATCCATCTTCACCTAACTTTCCTTCTTCCCATCCTTTATATTATGCTTCCCTTGGGGGAAAGTCCACCTTCTCACTTGTGCTCTAGAGCAGAAGTTGGCAAACTATGATCCAGGGACCAAATCCCACCTGTTTATCCATGACCCTAGAGCTAAGAATGATTTTGATATCTCTAAATATTTGAAGAAAATTCAAAAGAAGAATGATATTTTTTGACACATAAAAATGATATGAAATTCAAAGTTCATTATCTGCAAATAAAGTTTTACTGGAACATAGTTACACTGGTTCCTTCACATGCTGTCTGTGGCTGCTCTATGGCAGAGTTGAGTCATGGAGACAGACACTGCATGGACTGCTGACTTTAAGATATTTACTTATCTAGCTCTTTAAGGAAAAATTACGCTGATCCCTGGCCTAGAGCCCATTCCTCCCCACCATGGCTCAACCACTTCTTGTCTACTGGACCTTCCCTATAAGCATTCAAAGATGCCCAAATTTGTCCAATCCTAAAATAAAACAAAACAAAAGCTCCATTCCACAACTCGCTCAATGTCTTTCACATCCCCACCAGTCAGAATCATACACACCTCTTGAATAAATTCCTTCCCTTTCTATTTACTATTCAACCTACGACTAGCTAGTTTCCACTCACTAAACCAAAAATCCTCTTGCTAAGGTTACAAATAATTTCTATATTTCTCATGTCAGAAATCATTTTACTTGAAGCTCTTTGCAGCATGTAACATTGACCATCTTTTCTTTTGGTTTCTCTGACATAACACTTCTTGGATTTCTCATCTTCCTACCTCCTTCACCACCTACTCCATAGCTTATGTCAGAAATGTCACGTATCCAATCACCAAGTCTAATGATTCTTCATCCTAAATATATTTCAATATATCCACTTTTCCTCATGACTACTGATATCACCCTAGAACAAAAAACATTATTCTACCTAGATATCTCAAATCTCCCTTTTATTCCTGATCATTTATTTCTCCATGAAGCATCCAGCAGTGATCCTATTAGGCAGGTGCAAAAGTAATTGCGGTTTTTGCCATTAAAAGATAAAATCTTATCATGTAGCTCTCTTTAAAATCATTCAGTAGCTGTCCATTGCTGTTAGACTGAAGAGTGTTTCTTCTTACATTGATTTTTACTTTATTATAAAAAATCAAAAAGATTTAAGTAGAGAGAATATTATATAGAGCTCCAAATATTCATCACCTAGTCTTAATACTTATTATCATTTTACCATATTCTTCATCTGCTTTCTGTTTGCTTTACTACTTTTTATTGTGGTAT
>NW_012116154.1:6219236-6292190 GCF_000951035.1 Colobus angolensis palliatus | reverse complement strand
CACTCCAGCCTGGTGACAGAGTGAGACTCCGTCTCAAAAAAAAAAAAAAAAACCATAGTCACAGAAACAGAATTAATTTAGAATTATTCTAATAGTTGCACAAACATGTTTTTGTAGTCTTTTGTTTCACATGCCCTGTAAGGTAGCATGAATACAGTATTACTTAATACAACAGTCATGCATTGAGCAATTCCTTGGAGAAAGAAAATAAATTCCTTCATAAATATGAGTGTTTATGGAACTAAGCTACTGGGACTAAAAGATATCACTGGATACTAATGCAATTCCAAGAGTAATATACTCTAAAAAGAAAAAGGTAAAATGTTATCATTCACTGAGAACTTAATATGCCTCACAGAATAAGATAGATTGACTGAATAAATAGCCCTGATTTTTTAAGTCTCACTGCAACCAAGCTTTTGCCATCTAACCTTGTAGTGTCTATGTGAATACACGCCAAGTCATGTAACAGTTTGCATAATGAAGCGTCAGCAGATGTGATGGAAACAGAAGTAAATAAAATATTTGCACCTTGCTACTTGCTCTCTTGTACCTCAGCCTTTACCGGGGAGAACAAGCCCAGCTAACCTGCTAGAGGATGACAGACATGTCAACCAGAGCTGATGTCCCAGTCATCCAAGCCAAGGGCATTCTACCGAAGCCCACAGCTAATTCACCTCCAGAAATGTGAGCAAGTCTAGCCAAGATCAGATAAGCCAAGGTCAGAGAGACAATTTAGTACAAACTATCCAAAGCTTTAAAAGATGTCTTTGTCTATGGTAAGAATTCCTCATTTCAGAATCTACCTTATTGGGAAAAAATACAGTCAAAGATTTTATAGAAAAAAAAAATTCAGTGTTATTTATAATTGTGAAAAAATTGTATTATCCTAAAATTTTGGAAATAGGTTATTAATTATATTAAGTGTGGTTATGCAAACAATGCTACACTTTTAAAATGAAACCCACCCTTGATCAAGGTAGAGTAACAGGGAGTGGAGTGTTTCTCCCAACAGAAGCAATTTAAACAAACAGAAAAAAACTATAGAAAACAATGCTTTTTAAGACATTAGACATCTGAAAATGAAGGACACTGAAAGGCAAGATGGCATAGTGATAGAGTGCTATGATTACCCAGCTAAGTGCCTGGAGAGAGTTTTCAGGTCATGGCATAAGGACAGGAAAACCCATTTAGCATTCCATGGCCTCACTGAAGGCCATGTGCTCTGCTCACAAGGAGGTTGAAGTGGCTAGAGTCCACAGTAAGAATATCAAAGAAGAGAAAGCTGCACAGAGAGTTAACTGTATAGATCTCCTCAAGTCTTTAGTTGAGCATCAATCAGTACAGGTGTGAAGAAACTACACAAGGCCGAGGAAAGAACAGCCTAATAGAACAATACAATAGAACAATATATGGAGTTGACACGGGGCTGAGAATAGACCCAATTCTCACAGCCACAGTAAAAATCTCCATAAATCATAGACCACGGTGTAGGGTACACAGAAGGGTATTGCCTAATAGGAAAGAAATGTTAGTTATAGAACGATTTGTGCTCTGGTCATACCTAACAACACTCAAAAGCAAGACCTCAAAAACCAAAATGTGTTCACTTATAACTAAACTGTATCTCAGAACAAAAAACAAAAAAAATTATAAATACAAAACATCAAGCATCTGATCATGTAAAACTTTACAATTTCTCACATCTAATCAAAAGTCACTAACCAGGCATGCAAATAAACGCCCATAATGAAGACAAAATGGAATCCACCAAAACTGATGGATTACATATATTACATAATAGAAAAGAACATTAAAATAGTTATTATCATGCATTCTATAAGTTCAGGAATCTAGAGGAAAGATTAAAGGTTAAAAGTATTTTTTGGCCAGGCGCAGTGGCTCACACCTGTAATCCCAGCACTTTGGGAGGCTGAGGCAGGCGGATCACGAGGTCAGGAGACTGAGACCATCCCGGCTAACACCGTGAAACCCCATTTCTCCTAAAAAATACAAAAAATTAGCCTGGCGTGGTGGGGGGCGCCTGTAGTCCCAGCTACTCGGGAGGCTGAGGCACGAGAATGGCGTGAACCCAGGAGGTGGAGTTTGCAGTGTGCCAAGATCATGCCACTGTACTCCAGCCTGGGCGACAGAGCAAGACTCCGTCTCAAGAAAAAAAAAAAAAGTATTTTTTAACGCTCAAATCAAACCTCTAGAGATTAAAACCACAATATCTGATAACAAAGCTAAAATGGATGGGATTACTAGCAGATTAGACATTCAAACACAAATTGTAACTGCACACCCCAAAAGAAAAGAAAGAGGGTGGTAAATTTTTAGAATAAATAATGGCTTAATTTTTTTTTTAATTAGAGGAAAAGTATAAACCCAAAGACACAAGAAAATCAGTGAACCCCAAACACAAGATACAAGAATAAAATTCAAAGGAAGCACATCATAATCTAAGTGCTTAAAACAGTAATAAAGGGAAAAATGTAAAAAACAGCTGGAAGAAAAAAAAGACAATGCACAGAGGAATAAAGGACATATGACAGTACATTCCTGATGAGAAATAATGAAAGCCAGAATACACTGGAATGAGCTCTGTAGTGTACTACAAGAAAATAAAAAAACAACTATCAATCTAGAATTCTAAACTTAGAGACACTCTTTCAGAAACAAAGGGAAAAAGCAAAATTTGTTTAGGCATTAAAAAAAAGCTGAAAGAATTCAACATCAGCATACTCTACTAGAAAACGTATTAAAGAAAATCCCTATGGCAGAAGGAAAATGACACCAAATGAAGATATAAATCCACACAAATAAAAGAAGAGCACAAGAAATGGTAACTATTAAATTCCATTGCAAACTATAAAAAGTTTCCCATTTAAATATATTTACAAGACAACTATGTGTTTAATGCAAAGGCTGTAGCACGATATTTTAAGGTATATAACATATGTGCAAGTAAAATATATGCTAACAATAGCACAAGGCCTAGAGATGAGAAGATAAAGGGAAATATTTTCTTGTAAGGTCTTATACAATACATGAAGTGACATACTTGAAGAGAGACTATGATATATTCAGATGAATACTATAAACTCTAAACAGAAGCATGAAAATAACACAACAAATTGTTATAGCTAGAAAACCAAAGCAGACAAAATGGAATCATAAAGTCTAGTCAATTTATGCAAAAGTAATCAGTAACAGAAGGAACAGGGAAAAAACAGGTGAGACAAATAGAAAACGAATAACAAATTAGTAGGTGTTAACGTGACTTTATCAATAATTACATCAAATGTAGACAATGTTAACCATAGATTGACAAACTTTTTCTTTATAGGATCAGACAGTCAATATTTTAGGGTTTGAGGCCATATGGTATCTGTCACAACCACTTAACTCAGTCACTGGAGAGTGAAGGCAGCTGTAAACATTACATAAAAAAATGAGCATGATGACCATGACTGTGTTTTGATCAAATTTTATTTACAAAAATAGGTGGTAAGCTGTTGTTTGCTGATCTCCAGGCTAAACCTATTCATTCAGAGGCAGAGCCAGTCAGATTAGACATAAAGCAAGGCCCAATTTGATGTTGTCTACAAGACTCCACCTTGTACATAAAAATACCAGTAAGTTAAAAGTTAAAAAGGGGGAAATATATAATACATTAACACTAGTCAAAAGGAAGCTAGGCAGGCTCTATTAACACCTGAAAGAATAGCTTTTCGGATAAAGAATGTGACCAGGTATAAAGACAGTCATTTCATAATGATAAAGGGGTCAACCCAGGTAACACAACAATCCTAAACATCTAGGCATGAATTAAACAAACTTCCAAATACATGAGGCAAAAATACCATTTACACCATTACAATCAGATTTTTCAATATTCTCACTGAAAAATAGATAGAACAAGTAGAAAAATGACTAAGGATGCACCAACTAGTCCTTAATGCCATTTATAATGCACTCTATTTAACAACAGCAGAATACACGTTCAAGTGCACACAGAACATTTACCAATTTCTATCATAATTTGGACCATCAATTAAGTCTTGATAAGTTTCAAATTATTCAATTCATATAAGGTATGTTATTTTATCACAATGGAATTAAATTTGAGATCAATAACAAAAAAAATCTGGAAAATCTCCCCCCAATATTTGGAAACTAAACATTACACTTCTAAATAGCATAATGACTCAAAGAGGCAATTGTGAGGAACATTAGAAAGTATTTTGAACTGGTTAAAAATACAAACACCAAATATCCAAAGGTGGGGATGCTGCTAATGCAGTATTTACAGAGATTCAGGGCACTGGACACTTGAATTAGGGGGAAAAAAGAAATCTCTCCAATCAGTGACCTCAGCTTAGGAACTACAAAAATGAGCAAATTAAACCTAAAGTAAGCAGAAGATAGAAAATAAAGATTAGAGCATAAATCAGTGAAATTTTAAAAATAGAGAAACCAATAAAAAACTAGTTCTATAGTCATAATCATTAAAAGTAATAAAACACTAACCAGACTGACAAAGATAAAAAGAAATAATACAAGAGTTACCAATTTCATGAATGAAAGAAGTAACATCAATAGAGATTTTACATATATTAAAAGGATAGTAATAGAATATTATGGGCAACTTTAAGCCAATAAATTATACAATATAGATGAAATGGACATATTGAAAGACAAAAATGACAAAAGCATAATAAAAAATAATTGCATAGCCTGATTAGTCATATATCTATTAAAGATATTCAATTTGCATTTAAAATACTTGCTACAAAGAAAACTCCAGGCCCAGATGCCCTCACTGGGCATCTACCAAACATTTAAGTATTAAATAATGTAAATTATACACAAATGTTTCCAAAAATTTCAAGAGGAAGGAATATTTCCCAACTCATTCTGAGGTCCCCCATTATTCTGATACCAAAATAGATAAAGACATTACAAGAAAACCACAGACCAATATCCCTTACGAACATAGATGCAAAAAATTGTTAACAAAGTTTAGCAAACTGAATCCAGTAATATATAAAGAGGATAATACATCATGACCACATGAGGCTTGTCCCAGTAATACTCAATTCATTTAACATTCAAAGCCCAGTCAACGTAACTCACAGAGACAAAACAATCAATCTTTATTATTGCCTTAATACACGCAGAAAAAGCATTTCACAAAATCCAGCATCCGCTCCTGATAAAAGCTCTCAGAAAACTAGAAATAGTAGAGTACTAAATCAACCTGATAAAGGGCACTTATAATAAAACCTACAGCTGATGCCATACTTAACGGTGAAAAACTGAATACTGTCCCACAATCAGGAACAAACCTAAATATTCACTCTCATGACCTCTATTCAACATTGTACTGAAGGCTCTATCCATTACCGTAAGTCAAGAAAAGTAAAATATAAATGCCAACCAGACTGGAAAAGACAAAGTAAAGGTTTATTTGTGCATGATGTAATTGTCTATGTAGAAAACAAAATAAGATCTATAAAAAGCTATTAAAACTAGTAAGTATTTTTAATAAGGTTATAAATTATAAGATCAATATATATGAGCTTTATTTTTAACATCAGTAATGAAAAATCAGAAATTGAAACCAACAAAACATAACATTTAAAATAGCATTAAAAATAATGAAACTCTTACAGATAAACCTGACAAAAGAGATTTAAGACCTACACACTGAAATTATAAAACATAGCTGAGAGAAATTAAAGAATTCCTAACTATATTAAGAACTATATCATGTTCATAGATCATCCAGCACAATATTAAGTTGTCAATTCTTCCCAAAATGATCTGTTGATTCAATACAATTACAATCAAAATTTCAATAGGCATCCTTATTTTAATTGACAGGATGATTCTAAATTTATACAAAAATGCATAAGACAGAATATCTAAAACAACTTTAAAAACCAAAAACAAATTTGAAAGACTTATGTTGTACAATTTCAAGACATAATATAAAGATACGGTAATCAAGGCATTAGTGAAATTATAGGCATACAGGCCAATGGCACAGAATAAAGAACCCAGAAACAGACTCATACACATACAGCCGACTGAACTTTGACAAAACTGCAAAGGCCATTAACATACTCTTTTCAGCAAATAGTGCTGAGATTTATTAGTTACACTTGTCTCTGGTAATTGTATTATATTTTACCAATAAAAGTACAGTGCTTCAGCAGAGGAAAAGGCCTTAATGAAACTTGGCAAATAAATACTGTCTAGCTGACTTCATATATCCAAACATAAAGCCCAAGGACCTGTCTAATAACATAGACATGAAAGAGAAGAAATATTTTATAGCTTTTCAAATTCTTATCAAAGATGCAACACGGACTCAGCTCTGTGCTTTGAGATTTGAAGGATGAAATAATTGCATGAAGTATAGTCCCTTCCTTCCAGGAATTTGCAATTAAGTCAGCGAGAGAGAATCAACACAAGTGGGGTGATGGATATGAGTGTGCAGAAGTACGTGATCAAGGGTTACATTGTGTACTGAACACTTGTAAATGTTTTCTTGCATTATTTGTTAGCAACTCTGAGATCTAATTGCATTTACTGAATGTTTATTATGTGCCACACACTATGTCAAGTGCTCTAACCAGTTAGTCTGTAATCCCCACAAGAGACCTAAGTTCAATACTGTTATTATTCTCACGATACGCATAATTTGAAGAAGGTGAGCAACCTTGATCTTGCCCAAGATCACCCAACTTTTATGTGGCCAAACTATGTTTTGCTATCAGATCTCATGATCTTGCCACTTTTTTTAAGGAAATCTTTAGTGAGAACAATAAAATCATAAAAAAAAAGAAGAAAAAAAGTTTCATAGAGAAGTTGAGGATTGAACTAGCATTTAAAAAGGGGAGGTTTGGGATAAGAAGTGTAGAAAAGACAAGGAAAAATACAAAGATTTCTGAATGGGAAAGGAGAATATGGACTGGCTCTCATTGAGAGCCCTCCACTCAGGGATTTTCTGTATATTTTATCATTAGATCCCCCAACAGCAATCCTCTAAAGTGATTATTACTATTTCTCTCTTACAATTCAAGTAAGCAAGCTGAGGCTCAAAGATCTTATGTAACTTGTCTATAACACTCAGCAGGGTTTTCAATCATAATCTAAGATACATACTGTGTCTGTTCTATCATACTGCCTCCTAAATTCAATTAGAAATTAAGTGCGTGCACATACAAATAACGTGATCTTCATTTTTCTGAATATAATTGTGCTGTCCTGCAGGGCAGCCACAAACTACATGTGGCTTGGAGCTCGAAATGCGGCTAGTCCAAGTTTATATGTCCTGTGTGTGTAAAATACACATCAGATTTCAAAATCTTGGAAGAAAAAAAGAATATAAGTATCTCATTAATAATGTCAATATTGATTACATGTTTAAAGATAATATTTTGAGTACCTTGGATTAAAATCTTCTTGTTAATTTCATCTGCTTCTCTACTTTTACAACTACTGGTAGAAAACTTTCAATTAAATATGTGTATTTATGGCTAACATTACACATCAATTGTAGAGTTTTGAAATATGATATAAACTTTTCTTGTCCTTTCATACAATGTACCTGAAATCCCCAAGATTTCCATCCCTTACCCTCAGAATTAGGATTTACTTCTTACAATGCAAGTTCACTTAAATGCCTGACATGTTAAACTACCATTTCTTTTGAATGAATTTATAACAAAATTAACCCAGTCAACTGGAAAGGCCCTGAATGAATAGGGCTGAGGCAGGATCAAATTTTGATTCAGGTGGAATCAAGTTCAGTTAGAGAAAGTGGAGAGATGGATGAGTACTGAGTTTGGTGTCACTGGCAACACCGGTTAGCAAACTGCCAGGGAATGAGGGGTTGAAGAAAGTAGGGAAGAAATTACAAAATAAACTCATTGCCAAGCTGACAGTGTCCTGAGGATTGGCCCTAACCATCCACTTTCATGACTCCTTTTCGAAGACTAAATGCTGTTTTCTGTTCAAACTATGATCTTAATGTCAAAGATACTCTTTGATCCTTTAACTCTGAGGAAGGCTTCAACACTGCGGTCTGACTAGGGCTTTCTGGCAGCCCTTGCACTCATCAAGTGCCTTTGTTTTCAGTGGGTATTTGGCTTGAGGGAGAGACAGCTGCAGTGGTCATGCCCGTGGCGAATAATTACTGAGGACCAGTGAAGCTTGGACTTCAAAGTCATAGTGCTTAGGAGGGGAAACATGGCAGTACCCTCTTATATCAATTATTTTGAAGAAAGTCACCACTATTCCTGATATAGGAATCTCCTTTTCGGCCAGTTTTCAATGAGTTGTTATATCTATAAGTTTTTCCCTGATGTGGAAACATTTTGCCAGAAAGAAAAACTTTGTTGGAAGAATTACAGCCATATACTTAAATGAGGCAATTTGAGTATTCTTGTGATGGAAGTTTAGAAATTTTGTTTTTTAAAATGTTAAAACATGTAGCAAGTGGTGAAGAAAATGGTGCTATTTTACATGCTTTTGTTTTATGTAATGAAGCATTTAGAGATCCTGGTATGTGGCTTCTCTAACAAGGTAGATTTAAAGGACAAAATGTGATTTTTTTTAATGGGGGCTAGCTGAGCGCAGTGGTGAAGCAGCTTCGTTGTCTGGGGTAAACACCAAGGTTCTTGGTCTCACAGCCCAGGAGATAGAGGTTGTGGACACGCACACCGATAGAGTGAGTTTGGAGCAGGAGTTTAACAGGCAAAAGGAAAGAACAGCTCTCTGTTACAGAGAGGGGTCTCCAGCAGGTTGCCAAGTTATAGTAAAAATGTCAGGGGTTTTTCTGCACGTTCTGCACTGTATCCCAGAACTTAAAGTAAAATATAAATAAATAAATAAATAAATACGTCAGGGTTTTTATAAATGGGCTAGCGAGGAGGGGGCTCATGAGGAGGGGATGTCTTATCCTCCCTAGGGTCCCACAGTTTAGCGGGGACCAGGTGTGCTATCTGTACAGAGTAGAGTTTTTTTTTTTTTATCAGTTCTTATCCCATTCCCTGACCACACAGGCTGACGCTTAGTCTGTGTTTCTTTTTCCGGCTTATCTGGGAGGGAGAGTTTCTGTGTCTCTTCCCATACATCTTCTTTCAGCTGCAGGCGTCCCAAGTCTGCATTTAGCTTCCCTATCTTAGTGCACCTAAAGGGAAAGGAAAGTGCTTATTAAGGCCCACTGTTTTACTGGGGCCCATTGTGTTAAGTGTGAAGTTTGGTGATTACCCGGGAGACTTCCCCTTGACCCCCCAGCCCCCAGTCTCATCGGTATTTTACTGTCTGCTCTTTCAGGCTGCTCCTTGTTAGAAGAGAAGTGATTTCTTTGAACTGCATGAGGTTAGAAAGGGAGTTATTTTTGAGCTGCTTTTTGTTAAAAGGAAAGTTTTCTGCTGGGGACTCACTTTATCTTAACTGTCTACCTAAATAATTTACTTCTGCCTCATATAACAGTGGCTCATGTCTGTAATCCCAGCACTTCCGGAGGCCGACGAGGACAGATCACTTGAGGTCAGGAGTTCAAGACTACCCTGGCCAACATGGTGAAACATTGTCTGTACTACAAATACAAACATTAGCTGGGCATAGTGGTGCGCACCTGTAGTCCCAGCTTCTCCAGCGGCTGAGGCAGGAGAATCACTTGAACCTGGGAAGTGGAGGTTGCAGTGAGACAAGATCACACCACTGTACTCCGACCTGGGCGACACAGCGAGACTCTGTCTCAAACATAAGCGAATAAATAAATAAATAAATGTTTTTAAAATGAAACAAAATGGGGGCTAGAATCTTTTGAAACATTGTGTTTACATAAATGGCAATATATACATGTTTTATATGTTGTAAAATAAAATGAACTTAACTCTATTAAGTTGTAGGGAAACACTGGAAAAATTGTTGCACCTCCTTGTTTACTATGTTACCTTGAATCAATTACTTTCTTTACAAAATTTCACTTTCCCTCTGTAAAATGGGGATAATTAAATCTCCCTCCTGGAAGTGGAGTGAGGGAGAAGATTGATCCAGTTACAACACCTACCACCACCTGGGCTAGAAGAGATGGTAACTATCTCAGTGCTGTCCTCCATTCCTAGAGTCAAGGGCATTACCTCCTTCACTCGGGAATCCTCCATCATTCAAAGCCTTCCTAGTGAATTCACAAGTCCGTTGTTCCAGCCATAGCCATCCCTCTCAGGAAGACCCTGTTGGAATGCCACTCTATCCCTGGTCCTCAAAGGCATTCCTTCTGCCTTTTTTGCTTGCATAATAAAAAATTACAATGTTTTCCATCCCAGATGAGCCACCAGCTTTACTCTTTCAGTGTTTGCCTGTCTAGTGGCCCTTATTTAAGAAAGAAGTCTTCACTTTGCATTTTAGTCAGTATCTTCAAAGTTTTTTGAAGACTGTGATATGATGGCAGAACCAGAGATATTCCCTCAACTTCCAACACTGCGGCATTTTGCTTTCTTGGAAAATTGTAGGACTACTGATTTCTGTTTATTCTGCATCACAGAGAGCTTTCAACTGGCAGAATCTTTCAAAACCAGATCTGGCATTGTGAGGAGGTAACAAGCTCCCCATCATTGGAGGTGTTCAGGCAGATGCTGTAAGATAACTTGCTTATTCACCAAGCAAATACTTAAGAGCCTCAACTTTATATGTGGGATAGGGTACTGGGAGTAGAAAGGGAACATGACAGATAAGGTCCCTAAGTCAAGGTGCTGCTAATCTAGTAGGAGCAACACATATAAAGGCAAATAATCATGCTATGTTTTGCTAAATGTTATGACAGCGGTAATCATCATGTTGCAGAAACACATAGGAATGCAACCAATATCTAGTAGACTTTCCATAGGAAAAACTATCCAAGTGAGATACGAAGGAAATATGAAGGAAAAATGAGCGGGGGAAACATGTTTAGACAAAATAAATAAATAAATAAATGCCTGAAAAGTTTCTAAAGTGGAGAGAAAGTAAAGCTCCAACACCAGCACAAAAATGCCCAGAGAGTATGAAGCAGACAAAAAAGATGAGAGTTGCACAAGATGAACTGGAAAAATAAGCAGGAACATGGGCAATAGAGCTTGAAGAGCCATGCCCACATATGAAAGAGTCCATTTTACCCAGCTGAAGCCAGAGTCCATTGAACATTTTCAGCAGATCCTGTGCTTGCAAGCCTGATCCCATGCCTGAGCTGTGAGGCATTGAATAGAAACCTACTGGCCTCCTATTTTAATATCTCCAGTCCAGGGGAGAGCTCTCTAGCAGAAGGACATTGGAATTTCTGACCTGGGGGTATGTGAAGGGAAAAAGAAAGTTGTTCTAGCTATTCTGAGCTTCTTTCATTCTCATCTCTCTTAAAAAGCCAAAAAGGAAGCTATTTCCCAAGCAACCCTTATAAGGCCCATACAGGAAAAAGTAGCCCTAACAGGCAGAGGTCTATTTGGTGATGATTAATGAGAAAAAAAACATTCCTTCCAGAGGATCTGTTGGCACCTCAAAGATAAATTTTCACCATTATCAAAAGTGGGGGAGGAGGAAGAACATATAATAAAGATACTCTAGCTTATTAGTCCATTCTCATACTGCTAAAAAAACTGCCCGAGACTGAGTAATTTATGAAGGAAAGAGGTTTAACTGACTCACAGTTCAGTATTGCTGTGGAGGCCTCAGGAAAGTTATAATCATGGCGGAAGGGGAAGCAAACATCCTTCCCCACACGGCAGCAGGCAGAAGAAGAAGGAGTGCCTAGCCGAGGGGGATGCCCCTTATAAAACCGTCAGATCTCATGAGAACTCACTCACTATCACGAGAACAGGATTGGGGAAACCACTCCAGGATTTATTATCTCCACCTGATCCCTCCCATGATATGTGGGGATTATGGGAACCACAATTCAAGATTAAATTTCGGTAGGGACACAGCCAAACCATATCACTCAGGAAAAAAAAATATATGTATATTACTGACGTTTCCAGGCACAGCCTAATTCCCTACTACCATCCCATCAGCTGCTATGTAGAAATGGTAGTCCATAACCACAAAGACCCAAAAAATTTCTGGTAGAGAAAATGACTGAATTGTTTCTTCTTTAAATAATACCCTCTCCTTAGAACAATAATAACTCATACTAACTGAGAATTTCCTAAGTTTCAGAAGCACTAAATGCTTTGTTTAATCTTCACATGTCTAAGAGTTAGGCATCATCATTACTCCCATTATTTAGACAGGAAAACCGTGGCTAACAGGAGTTGAGTAACTCTTGTAACATTATCTAGCTAATAATGATGGAGCTAGGGATCCAGACTTAGAATCTAGGCAACTACTAAGGATATCAAACAGCAGGCTTCAGACTACCTGCACCAGGAACATCTGCAGTACTTGTTAAAGACGCCGATTGGTCACACCCACCCAGGCTTATAGAGTCAGAATTTATGAGAGTGGGGTCCAGAAATCACATTTTAATCAGGTAATTCTACTGATTATTGAAGTTTGTGAATCACTTCACTACCAAAAGACATTAATTGGTTAAAGTAACTGTCCCATCCCTCCAGGAAAAAAAAATGATCTGAAGAAAGAATATTAGTTTTTGTTTCCTTTGAGTTGGATTGTTCAGAACCTCAAAATTATCAAATTGGCAGGGGTGAAATCTAGCTACTCCCTGATGCAGAGTTATAGCTCTCATTAAGGCTGAGGCTATCCCCCTACCGTTGGTACCCATGGTACCCCCACTCTTATACCTGGAGCAGCCTTTCCCAGATGACACAACTGATAGCAGCATGACGCCATGCAAGGATTAATCCCCATGGATCCAGGACTTTCAGTTTTATCCTTTACCAACTATGCAAAAATGGAAGAGTCATTTAACTTCTCTAAGCCTTACTTGGTTTGGTTATTTTCAAAATGGGAATAATAATAATTATCTGCTATATAATTAGAGATATACATTATATATAATTATATAGATATAATTATTGAGTGAATGAATTATATATATAATACATAATTAGATCTATATATAATTAAATATATAATTATAATTAATAATGATTATCTGGAAACAACTGTATAACAAAGAGTAGATACATGTTATATGATACTATATGTTAAAGTATCTAGCCTAATGCCTGAGACCTGAGAAGTGCCCAAAAAATGATGATGGTGGTTTTTAGAAATAGCCCAGCATCCCAGGCTGTTTCTTCTATTTTCTGCCCAATTCAGGTATTGAGCAAACAGCCATGGCTTTAAGGTTGGACAGACCTGGGTTCAAGTCCTGATTCTGTTACTTACTAGGTATGCAACCTCCGGAAAGCTACTCAAGCTTCTATCTTCTCATCCTGAGACAGGAAAAAATGCCAGTCTCTTAGAGTTGCTTTAGGAATTAGAAGAAATAAATTATGAAAAGTCCATGGTACACAGTAAGTACTCAAAATCTGTTGTTTTTCCTTCTCATTTTAAAACCAAACACCTGTTTATCAACAACCTCAGAAAGCAGTTTGTTATTATCTTAGCATTAAGTGTATTTCAATGAGTTCTACTTCATCCCAAATCAGAAATGTGGTAATTTAGAAATTTCTCGTTAATGTATTGAGAAGCACCCAAACATTCGCCAAAGACTAGATATGGCACATTTATTGTTCACCAATTTCTAGTACTTATCAGCACAAAGGTCATTTGGCTAGAATTTGTTCCCTTGGAAATTATCCAGCTCAAGCTGCTTCTTTTCTAGGCAAGATATTGGTGGCTCAGAGTGGTGAAGCAACAAAAACTCCAGGTCAGCTACAGAGATGATTAAATAGTTGGAAAATTAGATTTGTGAACAAAGTAATTTAATAAAAACAGGAATTGTTTATTTTAGAGATATCTGAGGACAATTCAGTAATGATCATCAAGCATAGCCATGTTTATGCCACAAAAAGTGTGTTACTCAGTTACCTTCCATTTCTGCAAAGGACAAGGGGAGTCGGGACCTAATTACAGCATGAGGGATTTAGAGTAAATATAAGAAATAAGATGGCAAGGACAGAGCTGACGGGTTTCTCTGATTTATTTTCTGCTATCTTTTATAACAAATCTCCCAGAATCATGATACAAACGTTAGGTGTTGGCCATGTGTAGTTACTTCTCTAAGCTTCATTCATTCACTCAGTGAGCAACTGGGGAGCACTGTCTCTGCTCCAAGGGCCATGGTAGGCTCTGGTGATGCAGGAACCACATGGACATGGACATGGCCCCTAATTTGTGACATTATAGTCCAACTGGAGTACAGGTCATATACAGGGTCCTTAGAAAGCTGGAATAGTATGATCATTTCCTTATTCAGAATTTCTACAGAACTTTCCACAGAACCCTATGTAGTAAAGATAATGAATTCTAACTTATTTAGTGTGTCACTTGAATCCCTTGTGGCTCATGCCTGTCATTCCAGCACTTTGGGATGCTGAGGTGGGCGGATCACCTGAGGTAAGGAGTTCGAGATCTACCTGGACAACATGGCAAAACCTCATCGCTACTAAAAAAAAAATAAAAATTAGCCAGGTGTGGTAGCAGGTGCCTGTAATCCCAGCTACTCAGGAGGCTGAGGCAGTGAGAGTTGCTTGAACTCAGGAAGCGGAGGTTGCAGTGAGCTGAGATCACACCATTGCACTCCAGCCTGGGCAAAAAGAGCAAAACTCTGTCTCAAGGACAAAAAAAAAAAAGATTTTACCCTCCTTTCTAGACTCATCTCTTAATGTTCCTTTAACATCCTCCAACTACATATTCACTTACCCCAACTAACTATACACAAAGAATTGTTTAGGGAGCTTATCTTCCCTAAATACACCTTTGTGAAGAGACATTTTTATAGCTCAGAGTTTTAACCTGTACTGTTTTCTTCTATTTTGAATGCTATGCTCCCCACCATCCCTGAGCCCCAGGAAGTAGAGTGGGCCTTCCAATTAAGGCATGGACGCATTGTTAGCTCCATGCCTCAGTGCACATGTATAGATTTTCAGTTCCAAGACAGCAGGAACTTGGAACCTCTTTGTGGCCTAGTGGTTAGAAAAGGGCCTACTTTATGTTATGTGACATATATGTGGGTAATCACTATAAGACAGAAAAAAGGCAAGTGCGAAAGGAGAGAGGGATGAAGAGAAGAGAGGGAAGAAAGGAGGGAGGGAGGGAAAAGAAAGGAAAAAGAAGCCAGGTAGAGAAGGAAGGATGAAGGGAAGGAAGAGAGGAAGGAAGGAAGGAAGGAAGGAAGGGGGGGGGAAAGGAAGGAAAAAGAAGCCAGGTAGAGAAGGAGGGATGAAGGGAAGGAAGAGAGAAAGGAAGGAAGGAAGGAAGGAAGGAAGGAAGGAAGGAAGGAAGGAAGGAAGGAAGGAAGGAAGGAAGGAAGGAAGGAAGGAAGGGAGGAGGGAGGGGGAAGGAGGGGGAGAGAGGGAGGGTCTCATGTAATCAGTATAGTATTTCTAAGTCTTAACTGTGTTTCTATTCTAAAGGTCTCTTCCTATTCCTTGCACAATCCATCCACCTGTACCTCTATTCTTTTTGTAACCCACTATAGAAGCTGAAAGAAAATCTGTTTGAGTCAGAAAGATTCAGATACAAACCTACAGAGTGAGGTTTTACAATAGCAGATACTAGATAAATGACCCTGGCTCAGAGTATCAGTCTGCTTGGGCTGCTATAATAAAATACCATAGACTGGGTGACTTAAACAACAGAAATTTGTTTTCTCACTGTCATAAGGACTGAGAAGTCCAAGATTAAGGTGCCAGCTGATAAGGTTCTTGGTAAGGCTCTCTTCCTGGCTTGCATACAACCAGCCATCTTCTCACTGTGTCCTCATATGGCAGAGAAAGCTGTCATGTCTCTTCCTCTCTTAGAAGGGCACCAGCCCTCTTGGATCAGGGCCCCATCCTTTTGACCCCATTTAACCGTATTACCTCCTTACAGGCCCCATCTCCAAATATCCAAATACAGTCACACTGAGCATTAGGACTTTAACATATGAATTTTGATGGTACATAATTCAGTCCCTAGCTATAAGAAAGAAAGGAAAAGTCAGGAATATTCCTGAGATGAGAGAGGAAGAATATAAAAGCCTCTGACTAGTAGGACAGAAGGTTAGGATTGGAGGGTGAGGCAGGACCTTCCTTTGAAGGCACCTGGGATTGACTTAGTTCTAAATTACCACTCTTCTTCACAGTTAAGGAGGACGAACTGTCCAGAGTCAGCCTCCTGCCCAGAGAGTATGAGTTTGGAGATAACTGGGCAGGGTCCTGGAGATCCTGCCCTGGCTCTGCCCACCTTGAGCATCTTGGACTCAGCAAACCAGAGATCTTGTAGGAGGAACATGGTCACTTGTGGCAGGAGAAAGATATGAAATTATTCAAAACTGTTCATCATGAGTGGAACTCAGAGTACTTCTTAAAAGGAATACAGTTACTGAGAATTCCTAGATGAGCATCAACGTCCCCTTTAGCTCTGTCCTGCAATGGATTTTAGAAAATGTGGCAGGTCAGACCTGTGACCACCAGAACAGGCATCAGGAAAATTATTTTGGAATCCTCTTGGTTTCCTAATACTGTTGTAGCAAATTACCATGAATTGGGTGACTTTTTAAAAAACGGAAATCTATTATCTCACATTTCTGTAGGCCAGAAGTCCAAAATCAAGGTGACAGCAGGGCCATGCTCCCTCCAAAGGCTCGAGGAAAGAACTAGTTTAGTTTTTGGTTGTTGCCAATAATCCTTGGAGTTCTTTGTTGTGGCAGCATAACTCCTATCTCTGCCTCTGTATTCACATGGCTGTCTTCCTTCTGTGTGTCTGTATCTGTCCCTGTGTCTCCTATAAGGACAGCGGTGATTGGATTTAGGGCCCACTCTAATCCAGTATTACCTTGTCTTAACTTGCATCTTAATAACATCTGCGAAGAGTCTATTTTCAAATAAGACACATTCACAGATACTAGAAGTTAGGCTTTGAACATTTCTTCTGGAGTGACATAATTTTACCCACAGTAGAACCCTAAATGTTATTCTTACTACAACCTACAATGAAGTGGCAAATTAGATGCTACTAAGTGGTGACTTACTCTAAATGTGTTTTTACTCAAGTATTGAGAAATTTCTATGCAAAACGCTACTCAACCACATTAGCATTTTCTACTTAATGTTCTGCAAAATACTGTTTCTTGAAGGTATAATTTCACTGTGCCTTGACTCAAGGGCCATGTATTATTAGAGCCCCAATCAGAGAAGCAGACCAGTAGGTGATATATATGTTGTATATTATATACCACATGTTACATATTCCAAACGATTTTATCTTACATAATTGTTGGAACCTTTTAAGCACTATTTTTGTCTCTCTAAAGTTGTTGTCATTATGTCTGCTCTGGGGCTTGAAGTCCACAGGACAGGCAGTCAGGAAGGAACTAACATGGAGGAGAATAAAGATCAATTAAATTCATGAGCACAGCTGGAACCCAAGTTAGTTCTTACTGCCTCTGACATTGTTGATCTGATGCCCTTCCTCATAGAACTGAACGTACACCTGGCCCAAGAGCTGGAGAAGCTAAAGGTAGGACCAGGGAAAGGTGGAGCGGTTGCAACCCCAGCTATCGTCCCTCATCAACAAGGTGAGCCAGCAGGTAAGCAACATCGTGGGAGAGTTACAGAATGGCTGCTGCTTCATTTCTACTTCCCAAGTCTTCCACAAGAATGTCTCTCTTGGCTACCCTAACTGAAAACATTCACAGGAGGGAATTGTGGGAAATGTGGTTCAACCTAACCAAGCTTACACATAGGAGGCCGCCACAGGTACCACAGCCAACAAATTGAGGACCCATGGCATACAATATCCCTCTCTAAGAGACTCACAGCACATTAATATATCAAAGACTCAGCAAAGTCCTTGAATTTAAAAATAAATTAACTGTTCCACTTGGATATAGGATTTCCCACACTTATTAGAGTCACTGATTTGGAGATTAGGATGATGAACTTACTGTGGAAACTTAATGATTGCTTATTGGTGTGATGTCTGTTTTTTGGTATATTTCTCTGAGTAAATCACAGAGAAACTCTATAATGAGATGCTGTGTTTCTTCAAAGTGTCAGTGTAAGTACTGGGTACTAAGTGAAAAAGAGTTTCTTCGATTTACGAATCAGTATATCCAAACACTCTCAATTTCAAGGCAAGATATACTGCATTTGTGGAATAGTTTGAAGAAATTTAGACTTCTTAAATCATCCTTAAGTAACCTATTTTAAATGCTGTGACTCTATTTTATTTTCATTAAAGGATTAATAAGTAAAGTTCATTTGATTTCGGATTTTAAAGTGACTGTAGTAAAACTTCCTTCAGAAGCAATGGACACACACACACATCTTGCAATTTACAGTTATTGTAGTCAACATTGTAAAACTAGATTACGAAAACAGCTACCATCGAAGGCAGCATAGTAACAGTTAAGAGCGTGGACTCTGGAACCAGGCTGCCTGAACTTGAAACAGAGCTACCACTTATTGGCTGATGGCATTAAGTCACATCACTGCCGTAAGCCTCACTTTTTTTCACATGTAAAATGGTGAGAGTAATATTTTCCTCTTCACAAGTTATTATGAATAGTAAAGATTTTAATAATTGTAAGGCGTTTTAAACAGAGCTTGGCACACTGTGAGTGCTGTGTGTGTGTGTGCATGTGTCTGACAAGCTCCCAGTCTATGATATGTGCCACATATTCACTGACTCATTTAATCCTCAAAATTCCTACAGGACCCATACTATTATCCCAATTTTATAGATAAGGAAACTAAGTCAAATAGAGGTGAAGAATCCTCTCTCAGGTTACAGGGGCTGAGGTGGTGCCAGGACAAAACTCTAGATGGCTCTGACTGAGACATGGTCTCATTCCACAAGGCCATGGTGCCTCCCAAGCAGTTTTAAGTCTCTCTGGGACTCCTTCCTAAAAGTCTCAAAAGATGAGATCAAATTGAATAGGTCCAGAAATGGAATTAGTTCCTCTCCCAAGGGGTGCTAAAGTTGTTGCTGTCACTCATTCTTGACCTAGACTAGATACGAACGCGGAACTTAGAATGAAAGACTCCATGGGTTGATTTTGCCCTGAGTTTACACAGTCCCTAGAAAGTTCCTTAAATACCTTCAATCAAGGGCTTAGAAAAATGTTTAAAAATAACCTTGCACATACAATTAGAAACTGGCATGTGGGGAATTAAATATGAAAAATGAAATCGTTTATAATTATCAGGGACTACTTGAAGGGAGGTGCTTTAAAGAAAATACCTTGGACTCTCAAAACCCACACAAAAGAGGCTGACTTGACTTGTTGGTGGCAGAACTCACGTGAGCCCAAGGGCAGAGATCCTGAGCCAAGGGCTGTCTGTACACAGCAGGTCAGAGGTAGAGACAAGGCTGGAAGGGTTTGGGGCAGGTATGGGTGTGTTAATATGATTATAATGACAATTACAGAAATGTAAGGCAAGAAAATATTTTTAAAGTAAGAATGAAATAATCCATTTGACATCATGTATCTGTGTGAATATGCATGCATGACAGAATTAGAATTTAAAAATAAACTTAGATCTATATTAACTGGTACAGATGCCATTCTGCATTAACAGGAAAGAGGAAAAATCATATTGCAAAGCATGACTCTATTTAGCTAACAATACACACAAGAAACCCTCTATGAGTGTCTAGATGTTTCTCTCTCTCTCTCTCTCTGTGCATGTGTGTGTGTGTGTGCATCTTTGCATGAGCAAGGAGGTAGGTAAGAAAGAATATACACCAAGTGTTTATCATGGGTTAACTGAGAGGTACAGCAGTGAGGGTGGGTAGAAAATGGTTGGATTGGCTTTTATACAATTTTTGTCAAGCATTATTCCTTCTTAAAATAATCTTTTATTGGATTTATAATTTGAAACCATTCTATAACATTATATATTAAAGTCATAATAAGATTGAAAAATGTGAATGCCTGTGTTGGGATATGGATAGTAAGGGCTAGCCGTGTGGCACACATTCAGCAAGCAGACAAGCAAGACTTTGAACCTTTGTCTAGATAAAGCTAAAATTATGCTTTATTCACTGTATCATGCACCTTCAGGAATCCTAGACATACAAGTCTGTAGTCAGTTCATCTTGTTCCCTGGCAGCACACTGCTGCCAAAACAGCAAGCCAACTGATAAGGTATCTCAGAATTTATGCCAGACAAGACATTTATTTTCAATATTCCATTTGAAGAAGCTGTGGATTTTATGAAACAAATAATTAATCACAAGGGGGATATGCTGCTTCAATCCATGTAGAAAGCTTTGTAATCTCAACAATGTGCTACAGATAAAAAGCAAAGGAGGAAGATATGAATGTCATTCGAAAGCCAATGAGTCTGGGGGCTGAGTCAAGTTTATTTGCTCTAAGTGAGATTTTTATTTCTAACCAGGGGTTTGAGAAAGGATCCTGACTTTAATTACGGACCCTTGGTACATTCTTTCCTGTCCACTGAAGGATGGTATTCCCTCCAACCACCACCAGGGTTTTTTTCCCAGTCTACATGATAGATGTCAATTACAGTTCCGGATCCATACCCAAGTGACTTCTGAGAATGGAAACCTGCCATAAGCCTGCTCCTGCTAGGTGCTATGTAAAAGACTGAATGCAATCTCTTAAAGAAAAATGAAAAAATAAGCCACAGTTTAGATATACCCCAAAGCCAGCCACTTATACCAACATAGTCAAAATTTAAGTCATCCTGATTTCCCTGAAACACTAGCTCTAATCACAAATGAAACACAAAATGTAGGCTTTACATCCCTGTTAGCATGATTCAGCAAAATTAAACCAATAAGTCATACATAAGTCAGCTTAAAAACTCTACTTGTCTTAAAAAGAATATTAATGTATAACAGCCAATCATGAAAAAGGTCAAAATATTTTCTCTTTTATGTTTTATAAACTGTGCTGTAATTGCTGTGAAGTAAGTTTCTTTCCATTTTCTGTTCAAAGTGTTCTGGTTTATAAACTGTTGTTTTGTATGCATAACAAACTTAAAATGTTAAATTCTCTAATTTGATCTGATTTTATTTTTGACAGCTCCTTCCACCCCACTTGCTGATACAGCTTCAACAAAGAAGGGTGGTCACCACAAGAATCACTGCTAACCAGGGATGACTCATTCTCACATCCATCCTAAATAGACTTCCTTGGATACAAAAAATCCAGAGTTCGCCGTATCTCCATGGACACTGTCATTTAGACAGGACACTTCTTGGGAAACTCACTTCCATTTTCCTAATAAGGTTCCCTTTGAAGTCTAAGAATTTCTCCAAGACAAAATTCATGTAGGCCAAAATACCAGACATCAGGCCTGTAACTGTGGTCACTCTGGCCACAACCAAGTTGTCACCTTCACTCACGGCCATCTTTCTGCCCTCTGCTACTTGGAGAATAATAATCATAAAGTATTGTTGCTGAAGCCCCCTTAGAAAAATTGACTTATAGCAGCCCAAGAGAGAAGTAGATTAGAGATGACCAATGTCTTGAGAACACCAAGAAGCACTCTTCCTTGATTCTTAGGGCTTGAAATTTCAGAAACAAATCTAAGACACATTATAATAATGACCCTGGTCCATTGTGAGCCCATTAGAACATACTCACAAATAAGTATTCAAAATTTCCCAGTTATTTTAATTCCTAAAAATGTCTTCCAAGATATATCAAAGTTTCCATAATTTTGCAATCAACTTGGTTTTTACTTAAATTCTCTGTAGCAACTCTGACTTTTCTTGTTATTAAATCATTTCTATAATTAAATATAAAGTTATTGGTGACAATCACAGAAAATTGTAGAGAGTGTGGAGCTCTTGCTACAGAAGTTATACTTTAATGAAACTTAAAAGACGTCAGTTCATTTATAATTTCAACTTGCCCAAACATTTAGCTCAAAAGTAGTGATCTTAGTTTTGACACTTCTTGCATTGGACTCCAGGCTTCTATCACAACTTCCTTTTATTGATTCAACACATTATTATTGAGTAACCTTTGTTCTAGATACTGGCAAAATTAAAATAATAGCAACATAAATGAAAGGTCTTTTCTTACTGTTTAATAGGAGAAACATATATTAGATAAATGATTTCAATGCACTGATATAAGAGCTATAGTTATTCACTTAACAACTGAGATGCCTTGAGCAAGTCACTTGATCTTTCTGGACCTCACTTTTCTTTTCTTTTTTTTCTTTTTTGTTTGTTTTTGTTTTTGTTTTTTGAGATGGAGTCTCGCTCTGTCGCCCAGACTGGAGTGCAGTAGCATCATCTCGGATCACTGCAAGCTCTGCCTCCCAGGTTCACGCCATTCACCGTTCTCCTGCCTCAGTCTCCCGAGTAGCTGGGACTACAGGCGCCCGCCACCACATCCGGCTAATTTTTTTGTATTTTTAGTAGAGACGGGGTTTCACCGTGTTAGCCAGGATGGTCTCGATCTCCTTATGATCCGCCTGCCTACACCTTCCAAAATGCTGGGATTACAGGTGTAAGCCACTGCGCCTGGCCTGGCCTGTTTTTTTTGTTTGTTTTTTTTTGAGACGGAGTCTCGCTCTGTCGCCCAGACTGGAGTGCAGTAGCATCATCTCGGATCACTGCAAGCTCTGCCTCCCAGGTTCACGCCATTCTCCTGCCTCAGCCTCCCTAGTAGCTGGGATTGCAGGTGCCCGTCACCACGCCAGACTAATTTTTGTATTTAGTAGAGACAGGGTTTCACCGTGTTAGCCAGGATGGTCTCGATCTCCTCGTGATTGGCCCGCCGCGGTCTGCCAAAGTGCTGGGATTACAGGCATAAACCATCGCGCCAGGCCTGTTTTTTTGCTTTTTTCAGACAGAGTCTTGCTCTGTTGCCCAGGCTGGAGTGCAGTTTGCGATCTCAGCTCACTGCAGCCGCCTCCTCCCAGCTTCAAGCAATTCTCCTGCCTCAGCCTCCCGAGTAGCTGGGATTACAGGTGTGCGCCACCATGCCAGACTGATTTGTATTTGGTAGAGATGGGGTTTTGCCATGTTAACCAGGCTGGTCTTGACCTCCTGACCTCAGGTGATCCACTCCCCTTGGCCTCTGGAAGTGCTGAGATTACAGGCGTGAGCCACCAGGCTGGCAACAGTTTTCTTTACTGTAGAATTGAAAAGCAGTACAGGAGCTAACAGTGCTGACTGCCATTGAGACTTGGTTCAAGGCCTCCCTCTGCACACACTGGTTGTGTCACATGGGGCAAATCACTTAACAGTTTCTTGATTTGCAAGATTAGGATATTGCTATGATCTGGATGTTTGTGTTTCCCCAAAATTTGTGCATTGAAATTCAAAGTCCCAAGGGGATGATATTAGGAGATGGGGCCTTTGGGAGGAGATTAGGCTATGAGAGTGAACCCTCGTTAATGGGATTAGTGCCATTATAAAAGAGATCCCAGACAGCTCATTCACCCCTTGACTATGTAAAGACACAGCAAAAATAGGGCTGTCTCTGAACCAGGAAGCAGACTCTCACCAGACACTAAATCTGCTGCCACCTTGATCTTGAACTTCTCAGCCTCCAAAAATGTCCAAAGTAAATTTCTGTTGTTTATAAGCCACGAAGTTTATGGTATTTTGTTATAGCAGCTTGAACATACTAAGATATTAACAAAATAATAGTTTTGGAGTAAATATTTTTATTTCCATTTTCTAAATGTCATTTTGGAACAGGAAATTTGAGAAAAAGATAAAAAATAAGTTTTTATACATGTATATAATAACTCAAAGGATGACTTCAGGACACCAAATCATTGTTTTACTACTGGCTTTGAATTGATGAAACCAAGAGGAGAGGTTTCACTCACACTTTACCGGGAGACTTTTCTGATTCCTGCAGCCTGCATTGATCTCTCACATCTCTGGACTCCTAGGCTGGGCATGGTGGCTCAGGCTTGTAATCTCAGCAGTTTGGGAGGCTGAGGTCAGGAGTTCGAGATCAACCTGGCCAACATGGTGAAACCCCATCTCTACTAAAAATACAAAAATTATCTGGGCATAGTGCATGCACCTGTAATCCCAGCCACTCAGGAGGCTGAGGCACGAGAATCACTTGAATACAGGAGGTGGAGGTTGCGGTGAGCTGCGATTGCACCACTCTACTCCAGCCTGGGCAACAGAGTGAGATTTTTTGTCTCAAAAAAACAAAACAAAATAAAAACATCTCTGGACTCCTACCAACAACACAGTCAGTGCAACGTATTTTAAATTTGTGATTCTTCTACTTATTCATGCAGTCAACTAAAGCAAGTCAGCCAACTTTTTTCATCCTGTTTCTTTGGTGTCAAAATGAGAAAAATAGTATCAATCTCATGGGAATGTAATAAGACTAAACTTTGATAATTACAAAAGCACTTACGACAGTGCTTGGCACATTGTAAGTTCTCAAAAAATGGTAGCAGTTCTTGGGCTTTCACACCCCTATCTTCTCTCTCTTATAATGGTATTTTCGTATCCCTCTGAGGAACTATCATAAAACCCACAAGAACTTGGAAATACCTGTTGCTGAGATTTCAGCTACAAAATCATCACAACATAGATCAAATCGGAGATATTCAAAGTCAGCCAAAAGATATAAAATGACTTTCAAGACGGAATAAGTCATTATTTGTCATATTACTTGCAAAATTAAGAATGTATAAACAGCCATGGAAGGTAACTTGGTGGTTTCATCAGTATGCTTTTGGATCTACATTGCAAAAGCCCAACTCAGATAATAAGAATGTGTGGGCTCATTACTATGGTTTGAATGTGTCCCCTCCAAAATTCTGGTGTTGCCTGTGTGATACTTACAAGGAGGTAGAGACTTTAAGAGATGATTAAGCCATGAGGGCTCCTTCCTTATTCATGAGATTAAGACCCTAGTAACAGAGGCTTCACACACCATTAGACTAGCTTGCTTGTTTGTTCTTCTGCCTTCTACTATGCAAGGATACAGCAAGAAGACCCTCATCAGACACCCAATGCCAATGCCCTGATCTTGGACTTTTAGCCTCTAGAACTGTGAGAAATACATTTCTGTTCTTTATAAATTACCCCATCTGTAGTATTCCATTATAGCAACACAACATGAACTAAGACATTGAGCTAAAACTTTGGGGGAGATTATTTTCAGGCACTAAAGAGCCAAGTGCTCAAATAATACTATATGAAATAGTTCTCCCTCCATTTCTCAATTTTATTTCCTGTATATTGGTTTCACTATTAGGTAAACTCTCACTTGAGGTGATTGATAACTACTGCCAGTTTACATGAACTTGATTAACATTCTTATTACATTCTTACAAAGTATTTGATCTATTAACATGGAATCCTGCATAATATCTTTGTGAATACACAAAGAAACACACTTTATAGTGAAGCAAGTAATGCTGTATATAAACAAAAATGAAATTCACTGGTCCTAGCACATACCACACCAACTAGCAGCAGCTGGCCTGATAAGCAGTGATATGGCCATTTGAAAAAACCTCTGGGCCACTGACTTGGGATGATGCCTTTTAAGGATGGGAGGGCACCCTCCAGGAAACCACAGGTATCATACACTGATGACTATTGTGAGTGCTGGTGCTGTGTCCCCTGTAGTAGAATACATGGTCTCAGAGCCAGGGAGTGAAAATAGAAATGGCCTCACTCACAATTACTCCCAAGAACCCATTTGGGGAATTTGTGTTTCCTGCCCTGCGAAATAAGCTTCTGTGTGTTTGAAGGATCTGGTTCCCAGAGGGTATTTGTGCTTTCCATTCTCACAACTTTAAGCTCTATGGGTCTAAAGGCCCTGGTTTCAGCAGTGATGTTTCTACCAGAGGACAGAGTAAGGGTCACATTAAACTTTGTTTCTGCCCAGTCACTTCAAGCTGTTCGTGCCAGGAGACCAGCAGGCAAGAAAAGGAGCGACCATTTTGGCAGGGCTGGATCACAGTCACCAGGAGGAAGTCAGGGAGCTTTCATACATTGGAGGCAGAGAAGAATACAGTTAGCACCCTGGTGGCCATGGTGGTGTTTCTTGGTGTTTCTTCCCCTGCCCAGTTTTGATAATAAAAGGACAAAGACAACAGCCATGGCCTGACATGGGCGCAGAGGCCAGAATTCTGCTACCCAGATCCCTTCTTTGGAAGTAAATTCTCACAGCTGCTAAGAGAGTGGGCTACTGATTTATCACAGCTGAGTCTCTCAGGGGCTTTCCCTTGACAAGGGAATGACCCCAAATTATCCCCTTTTGATGCATCTCACTACCAGAGCTCTCTCAGAGGCCTCTGTTGCAACCACATATTTGATTTCTTCCTCTGCCCAGTTGCTCCTTCCTCATTTAACTTATAGGTGATGTTCTTGAGATCACTCCCCAAAACACCCCCTGCGTGCAAATCTTTGTCTCGGAACTGTTCTCCTGAGCACCTGACCTGAGGCAATGCTTATTATGTGCTATATATTTTATACATATTAACTCAATAAATTCTCACACACACAAAAAAAAATCCCCATATGACAGATGAGAACCTTTAGGTTTAGAAAGGTTAAATGACTTACATAAAGCCTGATGTGATGATCTGAAAATTAGATTTGGAACAAATGTATTCTTCAGGTTGGCTCCTATGGGGATTTGGAATTGCGGAGTTTTTCATTCTCTGCAAGTGCATCTGATGATCCATGACACATAGGCAATTGTAACTGCTGAGGTTCCGTTCATGTCTCACGTCTTCTGAAATGACTAGTGACAGTGCCTGAGAGGTCATCTGGTGGCCGCATCTCAATGAACTTTATTGTTCTCTACTTTTTCTTGTAAGCTATAACTTCAGCATAGAACGCATTTAACTACTGAAATACAAACATTTGCTCTTAGCTAAAAGAAATAAATGAAATAATTTTTACTAGAAAAGGCAAGGCATGGAACATTCTATCCTCCCTTCCACCCAATGAGCAGGAACAAGTGAGTGAGTGGGGGTATGGATCTGCTGCTACCCTTTCCATCACAGTACTAATTTGCATGTCATAGTGTAAGTAGAAGATTTTAAGAAAATGTAAGGGATTTAATGGGTGGTTAAGAACCAAGTCCCCACAAAGACAGGATGACATATGTTTCTTAAAGATTTAGGTTGTTCCCTCACAAGTTGCCGTGCTCAAATGTAATTGTTGTGACCAAATTACAGTATACAATGCTGGTGAAAGGTAAAATTAAAATGAAAAAGATAGATGTTAATATTTACTGACTACTTAGCCCTATACAGGTGTCTTAAAGCTTCTTCTACCTCAACCCACAGTAAGAAGTATGTTTTCAGAGTTATCTTGTATATATGTGTAGGTATATATGAGAAACAAACAAAAACTTCACCATCCAATATATACCCTTACTGTATATGATATACTCTGATATTTTCTATCATGTTTGAATGTTCTTAAGTTGTGTGCTACCTATTATATTGATTTTGTACTAAATGATCAGGAAGAACAATTTGAAAATCACTTCCTAATGCCAAGACTCTTGATATGCATTTACTAATTTAGCACTTGTAGCAGCTTTCCAAAAACTTTTTACTATTATCTTATTTTTTTCTAATAAAGTACAGGTTTTGACCTGTATCCTAAGGTCTCACAACTCATAAATGACAGGGTTGGAATGTAAATCCTACTAAATTATTTCAGACGTGTTTGAACCTCTTGGTCAGTGCAAAATGCTTACAAAGAAGAAGAGATACAGAGAGGAAAAAATGAAGAAATATAGGTATTTCCTCTATTCATTTTCTTTTGCCTCTTATATCAGCTGCATGATCAGTTCTAGGAAAGGAGTTAAGGCTAGAAGATTGCCCCAAACTCAGTGCAGATGCCGATAACTAAAGGTAAATTGTAACATCTTGCACCCCATGAGAATTTGTGGAATTCCATATACAGCTCAGGAAAACTTGTTTCCTTATCTAGTTAATGTGGTTTCTCATCTCTGAGCAGCAGGACACGGAGGTACAGATGCTGGTGTTTTACATCTTTCTAGTTTTAAGCACTATTTCTTTTGCTTCCTGAGAAGTACAAGAGCTGTCAAGTCAATCAATACTTCTACTGACTCTTTTCTGGAAATCAGTAAGGTGAGAACATTTGTCCTGATGTAACTTAAGCACTTTATTCACTCTGGAGTCTTATGGATTAATTCAAATGTATTTTGATATAATCTTTGAGCATACACAAGTTTTAGCGTATGCTAGCATTTGTGAGAAAGATGAATTTGAGGCCCACATTTTCCTTAATCAGTTCTGAATTTTTTAGCAATGCAATTCTTATAACCAACACATTGATGCAACTCCGCTGACAGAGCATCTTCCTCTCCATGCAATTTTTTTCTTTCCTACTATTTCTCAAATATGTATTTCACAATGAGAATGTATACCACAGTGGTTAATGGGAGCTGTGAATTTATGTCTTTTCCAGTAGAGTGGTGGGGCAGAGATCAATTTTCATGGTATCCTGTAACAAGAAAAAGCAATTTTAGACTAAGTTTTTACAAAATATCTATAGATTTAATGCTGTCCCCATCTGAATCCCAACAGAAATTATGTAAAACTGACAAAGATATATTTTTAAAAAATAAGTAAAAGAGAAAAGAGCAAGAGTAGCTTGATTGTTTGAAAAGACGAATAAAGGTCTCTCTGTGTGTGCTGGAGGTTGAGGGACACTTGCCCCAGACCAGTAGTTCTCAAGCATTGGTGTGTAGCAGAATCACCTGAAGAGATGATAAAGAACTCTGAGATGTAAGTTTGTTGAGATAGGCTGACTCATGCCTTTGAGGTTTTAAGTTCCCAGGTGATTCTGAAGCTCATCAGGGTTTAAAAATCACTGCTCTTATAGACATCCAAACAAATTATAAAACTATAGTAATTAAACCAGAGTGGTATTGGCACAGGAAAAAATAAAAAGAAAAAACTAAAGTTACAGATTATAGAAAGCCTAGAAACATACTGGCCTATATGAATTCTTCATATATAAAGACAGTGAATTGCAGATCAGTGGGAAGGGACTACTCAAAATTGATGCCAGGACAATGGTATCTGTATTACAATAAAATTGGAGTCCAAAGATAGAGAAAATTAAAAATACAAAAGAAAAATTTTAAAGTTTTTGTAAGAAAATAACCTTATTACCTGTAACACCCTAGCGTAAGGAAAGACTTCATAAAGTTTATAAAGCACAAATTATGAAGAAAACATTGATAAGTTTTCACACTAAAATTGAGCTTCTTTCAGCCAAAGGCACCATAAAAATGAAAAGAAGTAGCCACAAAGTGACAACAGATATATGTGACACATAGGATTAGTACCTTGAATGTATCAAGGACTCCTACAAATCACTAGGGAAAAAATACATAATCCAACAATAAATAACCAAAAGGCCTAAATGTGCATTTTTAAAAATTTTACCACCTGGGTGAATCTTGCTGTCATTTACTCCAATGGAGAAGACTGAAGGAGAAACAGGTTCAAGGAGAGAAAAATCTAGACTTCTATGATGAACACGTGGTGACTCACCCATTGATGCAAAATTTAATGAGAAATTTTTGCAGAAAAAGAAAATATTATATGTAATGTTATGAAATGTTGTTATTTTAGAAAGATTGAAGTCAAAAAATTGCACCTTGACCCAAAGAAATGTAAATATTCAAAAAGCATTATTAATGAACTACCTTATCTTGTCAAGTTAGCACATTTTTAGCAGACTTTAGAATACAGCTGCTCTTGCATACATTGAAACTCCTTGTAGATAGTTCATTGCTTAGGGTGACTATGTTCCACTATGCTTCTGTTTTTTAAGTTTCCTTAATTCAAATCTAGAATATCTATTCCTGTAAAACTGTACGGGCAAGTACACTCCTATAGGACATACGCCCATATGCATTTGCATGGCAACAAAACTTGAGCTTAAATTTTTATCACAATTAGAGTACAAATACTTCAGAAACTTCATCAGAAGTTTCAGATTTATGGCATCTGATAATATATATATATATAGTCTGCAATTGTATGCTTGGCTTTGCTTTCTATTTTTAAAGATTTAAAGGGAATAAATGGGTACAGAGAGTGATGCAACACACATCCTCCACCCAAAATAAACAAAAGTTTATATAAAATATAGTATGGCAGATAAAATTGAAATCCAAAAGCCATGAATATTATAAAGTATTACTTTCTTTTCTTGTATGTGTATAAATTTATGAGGTACATGAAGTATTCTAATACAGACATGCAATGTGAAATAAGTACATCATGAGGAATGGCATATTTATGCCATAAAGCATTTATCCTTTGAATTATGAGCAATCCAATTACACTCTTTATTTTTAAATGTACAACTAAGTTATTATTGACTGTAATCACTGTATGGTGCTATCAAATAGTAGGTCTTTTTCATTCTTTCTATTTATTTGCACCTGTTAACCGTCCACATCTCTCCCCGTCTCCTACCTTTCAACCATCCTCCCCAGACTCTGGTAATCATCCTTCTACTTCTCTATGTCCATGAGTTCAGTTGTTTTGATTTTCAGATCCTATAAATAAGTGAGAAAATGTGGTGTTTGTCTTTCTGTGCCTGGATAATTTCACTTAACATAGTGATCTCCAGTTCCATCCAGGTTGATGCAAATGACTAGATCTCATTTTTTTTTCTTTTTTTTTTGTGACTGAATAGTACTCCATTGTGTATATGTGCCACATTTTCTTTAGCCATTCATCTGTTGATGGACACTTAGGTTGCTGCCAAATCTTAGCTATTTTAAACAGTACTGCAACAAACATGGGAGTGCAGATATCTCTTCAATATACTGCTTTCCTTTCTTTTGGTATATACCCAGTAGTGGGATTGCTGGATCATATGGTAGCTCAATTTTTAGATTTTTGAGGAACTTCCAAACTGTACTCCATAGTGGTTGTACTAATTTACATTCCCACCAACAGTGTCCAAGGGCTCCCTATTCTCCACATCCTTGCCAGCATTCATTATTGCCTGTCTTTTGGATATAAGCCATCTTAATTTCTCTGATGATCAACGATATTGAGCACCTTTTCATGTATCTGTTTGCCATTTGTATGTCTTCTTTTGAGAAATGTCTGTTCAAATATTTTCACATTTTTTGATCAGATTATTAAACTTCTTCCTACAGGGTTGTTTGAGCTCCTTATATTATATATTCTTGGTTATTAATTTCTTGTCAGGTGGGTAGTTTGCAAATAACCTCTCCCATTCTGTAGGTTGTCTTTTCACTTTGTTCATGGTTTCCCTTGTTGTGAGGAGAATCTTTTTAACTTGATGTGATCCCATTTGTCCATTTTTGCTTTGGTTGTCTGTGCTAGTGGGATATTGCTCAAGAAATCTTTGCCAAAACAAATGTCCTGGAGATTGTACCCAATGTTTTCTTGTAGTACTCTTATAGTTTGGGGTCTCAGATCTACATCTTCAATTTATTTTTATTTTATTTTTATATAGTGATAGATAGGGGTTAGTTTCACTCTTCTGCCTGTGGATATTCAGTTTTTTTCAGTACCATTTATTGAAGAGACTGCCTTTTCCCCAGGTATGTCTTGGCACCTTTTGCAAAAAAGAGTTCACTGTAGTTGTTTGTATTTGTTTCTGCATTATCTATTCTGTTGCATTGATGTATGTGTCTGTTTTTATGCTAGTATCACGCTGTTAGGATTACTATAGCTCTATTGTATAATTCGAAGTCATGTAATGTGATTCTTCCAGTTTTGACCTTTTTGCCTAGGATAGCTTTGACTATTCTGGGTCTTTTGTGGTTCTATATAAATTTTAGGATTGCTTTTTCTATTTCTGTGAAGAATGTCATTGGTATTTTGATAGGGTTCACATTGACTCTGCAGATTGTTTTGGATAGCATGAACATCATGAACATTTTAACAAAATAAATTCTTCCAATCCATGAACATGGAATTTTTTTTTTTTTTTTTTGGTGTTCTCTTCAATTTCCCTCATAAGTGTTTTGTAGTTTTCATTACAGAGATCTTTCACTTCTCTGGTTAAATTAATTCCTTGGTATTTAATTTTGTGTGCAGCTATGATAAATGGTATTACTTCTAAAATTTCTTTTCTACATTATTCACTGTTGGAATACAGAAATCCTACTGAATTTTATATGTTGATTTTATATTCTGCAACCTACTGAATTTGTTTATCAGTTCTAATAGTTTTACTGTGAAGTCTTTAGGTCTTTCCAAATGTAAGACTATATCATCTTTTTCATTTTCCATTTGGACACCCTTTATATGTCTTGTCTGATTGCTGTAGCTAGGACTTCCAGTACTGTATTGAATAACAGTGGTGACACTGGGTGTCCTTGTCATATTCCACATCTTAGAGGAAAGGCTTTCAATTTTTCAGTATGAAAATAGTTGTGGGTCTGTCATATATAGATTTTATTATGTTGAGGCATGTTCCTTCTATCCCCAGGTTTTTTAAGGTTTTTATCATGAAGGAATAATAAACTTTATCAAATGCTTTTCATCATCAGCTTAAATGTTCATATGGTTTTTGTCCTTCATTTTGTTGATATGATGTATCACATTGATTGAATTGAGTATATTGAACCATCCTTGAATCCCAGGGATAAATCCCAGTTGGTCATAATAAATAATCTTTCTAACACATTGTTTAATTTGGTTTGTTAGTATTTTGTTGAGGATTTTTACATCAATATTCATCAGAGGCATTGGCCTGTAGTTTTAGTTTTTTGGTGTATCTTTGTTTCATTTTGATATCAGAGTAATGCTAGCCTTATATAATGAGTTAGAAAGTACTTCTTCCTCCTCTGTTTTTGGAATAATTTGAGTAGGATTGGTATTAATTATCCTTTAAATGTTTGGCAGAATTCAGCAATGAAGCCATCAGGTCCTGGGTTTTTATTTAGTGGGAGACTTTTTATTACAGCTTTGATCCCATTACATGTTATTAGTCTGTTCATGTTTTGAATTTCTCCCTGGTTCAATGTTGATAGACTGTGGGTGTCTAGGAATTGGTTCATTTCTTCTATATTTTCCAATGTATTGGTGTATAGTTGCTCATAGTAGCAACTAATGATCCTTTGAATTTCTGTAATGTCTCCTTTTTCATTTCTGATTTTATTTATTTAGCTCTTCTATCTTTTTTCTTAGTCTGGCTAAAGGTTTGTCAAAAAAACTAACTTTTTGATTCATTCATCTCTTGTATTGTTTTGATTTTGATTTCATTTATTTCTGCTCCAATCTTTATTTTTTGTTTCCTTCGATTAACTTTGAGTTTGGTTTGCCCTTGCACTTCTAGTTCTTTAAGATGCGTCCTTAGATTGTTCATTTGAAGTTTTTCCTCTTTTTGATGTAGGCACTTATACCTATGAACTTCCCTCTTGGTACTGCTTTTACTGTATCCCATAGATTTTGGTATGTTGTGTTTCCATTATCATTTGTTTCAAAACATGCTTCAATTTCCTTCTTAATTTCTTCATTGATTGATACGGGTTGACTGTGTTTTCACCCAAATCTCATCTTGAATTGTAATCCTCATAATCCCTATGTGTCTAGGGAGAGATCTGATGGGAGGTAATTGGATCATGGGGGCAGTTTCTCCCACACTGTTCTCGTGATAGTAAGTGAGTTTTGATGGTTTTATAAGGGGCTCTTCCCCCTTTGCTACTTGTTCTTCTCTCTCCTGCCACCTTGATCTTAAGTTTCATGAGACCTCCCCAGCCATGCAGAACTGTGAGTTGATTAAACCTCTTTTCTTTACAAATTACCCAGTCTCAGGCAGTTCTTGATAGCAGTGTAAGAATGTAATACAGTACATTACAATACAGTAAATTGGTACTGAGGTAGTGGGCACTGCTATGAGGATATCCAAAAATGCAGAAACAACTTTGGAATTGTGTAACGAGCTGAGGTTGGAACAGTTGGGACGGTTCAGAAGAAGACAGGAAGATGCAGGGAAGTTTGGAACTTCCTAGAGACTCATCGAATGTTTTTGACCAAAATGCAGATAGTGATATGGACAATGAAGTCCAACCTGAGGTGGTCTCAGATGGGGATGAGGAACTTGTTGGGAACTCAAGTAAAGGTCACTCTTGTTATGCTTTAGCAAAGAAACTGGTGGCGTTTTGCCCCTGCCACTAGAGATGTGTGGAACTTTGAACTTGAGAGAGATGATTTAGGGCATCTGGCAGAAGAAATTTATAAACAGCAAAGCATTCAAGACGTGAGAGAGCACAAAAGTTTAGAAAACTTGCAACCTGACAATGCAGTAGAAAAGAAAAGCCCATTTTCTGGGGAAAATATTCAAGCCTCAAGCCAGCTGCAGAAATTTGCATAACTAAAGAGGAGCCAAGTGTTAATCACCAAGGCAATGGGAAAAATGTTTCCTGAGACCTTTGCAGCAGCCCCTCCCATCACAGGCCAGGAGGCCTAGAAGGGAAAAATGGTTTCATGGGCCAGGCTTAGGGTCCCCCTGCTGTGTGCAGCCTTGGAACTTAGTGCCCTGTGTCCCAGATGCCCCAGCCCTGGCTAAAAAGGGGCCAAGGTACATTTCAGGCCATTGCTTCAGAGGGTGCAAGACCCAGCCTTGGCAGCTTCCATGTGGTTCTCATCCTGCAGATACGCAGAAGATAATCACTGAGGTTTGGGAGCCTCCACCTAGATTTCAGAGGATGTATGGAAATGCCTGAATGTCCAGGCAGAGGTGTGCTCCAGGGGGTGGATCCCTGATGGAGGATCTCTGCCATGGCAGTTCAGAAGGGAAATGTGGGGTTGAAGTCCCCACACAGAGTCCCCACTGGGACACTGCCCAATGGAGCTGTGAGAAGAGGACCACTGTCCTCCAGACCCCACAATAGTAGATCCACTGATGGCTTGCACTGTGCACCTGAAAAAGCCATAGACAATGCCAGCTGTGAAAGCAACCAGGACAGGGAACTGTACCCTGCAAAGCCACAGGGGCAGAGCTACCCAAGGTCGTGGGAGCCCACCTCTTGAATCACTGTGACTTGGATGTGAGACACGGAGTCAAAGGAAATTACTTAGGAGCTTTGAGATTTATTGACTGCCCTGTTGGATTTTGGACTTGCATGGGGCCTGTAGCCCCTGTTATGGACAATTTCTCCCATTCATTGTGGGAGCATTTATCCAATCCCTGTATCCCCCATTGTATCTTGGAAGTAACAAACTTGCTTATAATTTTACAGGCTCATAGGCAGAAAGGACTTCCCTTGTCTCAGATGAGACCCTGGACTTGGACTTTTGGGTTGATCCTGGAATGATCTAAGACTTTGGGGATGGTTGGAAAAGCAGGATTGTGTTTTGAAATGTGAGGACATGAGATTTGGGATGGGCCAGGGGTGGAATGATATGTTTTGGCTGTGACCCCACCCAAATCTCCTCTTGAATTGGAATCCACATAATACCCATGTGTTGTGTCTAGGGAGAAACCTTGTGGGAAGGGGAAGTGATTGGATCATGCGGGTGGTTTCTCCCATGCTGTTCTTATAATAGTGAGTGAGTTCTCATGAGATCTGATGGATTTATAAGTGGCTCTTCCCCCTTTGCTACTCATTCTCTCTCCTGTCACCCTGTGAAGAGGTGCCTTCTGCCATGATTATAAATTTCCTGAGGCCTCCCAGCCATACAGAGCTGTGAGTCAACTAAACCTCTTTTCTTTATAAATTACTCACTCTCATCCAGTGCTTCATAGTATTGTGAGAACAGATTAATACATTGACCCGTTTGCCATTCCAGAACATATTGTTTAATTTCCAGTTTATATTTGTATAGTTTCCAAAATTTCTCTTGTTACTGAATTCTAGTTTTATTCCACTGTGGTCCAAGAAGATATTTGATATTAGTTCAAGTTTTTTAATATTTTAAGACTTATTTTGTGACCTAACATGTGGTCTATTCTTAAGAATGATTCACGTGCTGAGAAAAAAAAAGTGTATTCTATAGCTCTTGGATGAAATGTTATGGTAATACCTATTAGATCTATTTGGTTTATAGTATGGGTTAAGCCTGATGTTTCTTTATTGATTTTGTGTCTGGAAGACATGTTTAGTGCTGAAAATGAGGTGTTGAAGTCTCCAGCTATTATTATATTGGATCCTCTCTCTTTAGCTCTAATAATATTTCCTTTATGGATCTGGATGCTCCAGTATTGGGTGCGTATATATTTAAAATTGTTATGTTCTCTTGCTGAATTGATCTTTTTATCATTGTATAGTGACCTTCTTTGTCTCTTTTTATAATTTTTGTCTTAAGATCTATTTTGTCTGATATTACTATAGCAACTCCTGCTCTTTTTTGATTTCCATTGGCATGAAATATCTTTTTCCATCCTTTATTTTCAGCCTATGTATATCTTTTTTTTTTTTTTTTTTTTTTTTTTGAAAAGGAGTCTCGCTCTGTCACCCAGGCTGGAGTGCAGTGGCACGATTTCGGCTCACTGCAGGCTCCGCCTCCCAGGTTCATGCCATTCTCCTGCCTCAGCCTCCCGAGTAGCTGGGGAATACAGGCGCCTGCCACCAGGCCCAGCTAATTTTTTGTATTTTTAGTAGAGATGGGGTTTCACCGTGTTAGCCAGGATGGGCCCAATCTCCTGACCTTGTGATCCGCCCACCTTGGCCTCCCAAAGTGCTGGGATTACAGGCATGAGCCACTGTGCCCAGCCACCTACGTGTATCTTTATAAGCGAAGTGTTTTCTTGTAGGCAATAGATAAACAGATCTTGTGTGTTTATCCATTCAGCCAGTCTATAGCTTTTGATTAGAGAATTTAGTCCATTTACATTCAATGTTATTATTGATAAGGACTTACTCATGCCATTTTGTTATTTGTTTTCTGGTTGTTTTATGTTCTTCTTCCCTCCTGTCTTTGTCTAGAGAAGGCATTTTCTCTGGTGATATAATTTAGTTTCTTGCTTTATATTTTTTGTGTATGCATTGTATATTTTTTGGTTTGAGGTTACCATGGGACTTTCAAATCCTATCTTATAACCCATTATTTTGACCAAATAACAACTTCACACCATTTGTATAAACAAGCAAAAAGAAAAATAACAAAAACTCTATGCCTTAATTTCATCCCCTCACTTTTTAACTTTTTGTTGTTTCTATTTATATCTTATTGTACTAACTACATCTTGAAAAGCTGTAGTTACTATTTTTGATTCGTTCATTATTTAGTCTTTCTACTTAGGATAAGAGTAGTTTACACACCATGTGCATTTAAACAACATTTACAATGTTATAAAACTCTGTGTTTTTCTGTGTACTAGTATCAGTGAGTTTTGTACCTTCAGGTGATTATTTATTGCTCATTAATGTCCTTTTCTTTCTGATTGAAGCACTTAATTTAACTTTTCTGGTAGGTAGGACAGGCCTGGCATTAGTAAAATCCCTCATCTCTTGTTTGTCCAGGGCAGTCTTTATTTCTCCTCCATGTTTGAAGAGTATTTTAGCTGGATGTAGTATCCCAGAGTGAAAGTTTGGTTTTTTTTGTTTTGTTTTGTTTTGTTTTTTTCTTTCAGCACTTTAAATATGTCACACCACTCTCTCTTAGCCTGGAAGGTTTCCACTGAAAAGTCTGTCCAGATGTATTGGAACTCTATTGTATGTTATTTGTTTCTTTTCTCTTGCTACTTTTAGAATCCTTTCTTTATCCTTGACCTTGAGGAGTTTGAGTATTGAATGCCTTGAGGTAGTCTTCTTTGGGTTAAATCTGCTTGGTGCTCTATAACCTTCTTGCACTTGGATATTTATATCTTCCTCTAGGTTTGGGAAGTTCTCTGTTATACATTTGAACAAACTTTCTATGTTGAATTTATTTGAGTTTTCTCATCATAGCTATTTTGAATTCACTGTCTGAAAGGTCACTTTTCTCCTTTTCTTCAGGATTTGTCCCTGGTGCCTTATTTAGTTCATTTGGTGAGGTCATGTTTTCCTGAATGGTGTTAATGCTAGTAGATATTCTTCAGTGTCTGGACATTGAAGAGTTAGGTATTTATTGTAGCCTTCACTGTCAGGGCTTATTTGTAGCCATCCTTCTTGGGAAGGCATTCTAGATGTTTAAAAGGACTTGGGTGTTGTCATCTAAGCTGTATTTGCTTTAGGAGGCACTCCAAGCCTAGTAACACTGTGGTTCTTGTAGACTCATAGAGATACCACCTTGATTGTATTGGACCTGATCTGATAGAATTCTCTAGATACCAGGCAGAGACTTGTATTGTCTTTTCTCACTTTCTCCCATACATGCAGAGTTTCTCTCTCTTTGTTTTGAGTCACATAAAGCTAGGGGTGGAGTGACACAAGCACCCCTGTGGCCACCACTACTATGACTGCACTGGGTCAGCAGTGACCCTGAAGCCAGCACAGCCCTGGGTCTCACCCAAGGCCTGCTGTAACCACTCCCTGGCTACTGCATATGTTCACTCAAGGCCCTGGGGCTCTACAATCAGCAGTTGGCAAATCCAGCCAGGTCTGTGTTCTTCCCTTCAGGTCAGCAAGGTTCTTCAGGCCCTGGGTGGGTCCAGAAGTACCATCTGAGAGTCAGGAACTAGAGCCAGAAACCTTAGAAGTCCACATGGTATTATATTATATTGCAACTGAGTTGGCACTCAAACCACAAGACACAGTTTTTCCCACTCTTCCCTTCCCTTTCCAAAGGTAGAGGAGCCTCACCCTACTGCCACTGCCACCCTACGCTATGAGGAGTACTGACAGATTACTGCCCGTGTTCCTGCAAGGCCTCTTAAGTCGCTTGTCATGAACGCTGCCTGGCCTGGAACTTACCTTTCAGGACAGTGGATTCCCTTCTGGCCCAGGGAAGGTTCAATATGCCATCCAAGAGTAAAGTTCTTGAATTAGGGACCCCAAGAGCATATCTGGTATTCTCCTTCCCTGTGGCTGTGCTGGTATCTGAAGTCAGCAAGTCTTAGAGCCTCATCCAAGGCCCTTCATGTAGTACTTGGGTATTGCTGCTGCTTATTCACAGCCCAAGGGCTGTTAACAGGGGATAAATGCTGCCAGGACTGGGTCTTTTCCTTTAAGGTGGTGAGTTCCCTCCTCACCCAGGGTGTGTCTAGAAATATCATCTGGGAGCAAAGGCCTAGAACAGGGGCCCCATGACCCTGACCAGTGTCCTTTCCTGCTTGGCTGAGCTGGTATCCAAGATGCAAGACAAAGTCCTCCCCAGTCTTTCCTCTCTTCAGGTAAAAGGAAGTGGTATCTTTTGGAGCCTCAAGCTATGCCATGTGGGGCTAGGGGAGGGGTGATGCCAGCACTGCATTGGTTTCCCCAGCTGATGTCTCAGTATGTCAGGTGCAATCCCAGCCCACTGTCTCTGGACCTAGTTCAGCACCAGGACTCACCTAAGAGTTACAGTCCTTATGGCCCAGACTGCCTTTCAAGTTTAGTTGGAGATACAGAGCACTATAGCCTTCAGTGGTGAGGTTAATGGGAGCTCAAGCTCAAACCACTGGGATGCACAATTCCCTTTTGGCCAGGGCTGGTTTAAATGCTCCCTCAGTGGGCAGCATCAGCTGAGTTTGGTCCAGGTTTCCTTTCTGCCCTAACAGGACAGCACTGAGTTCAGTGCCTCACAATTGCTCTTTTCTCCCTCCCTCAGTGCCCAGAGATGCTCTGCACACCAGGCAGCTGCTGCCGGTGTCAGGGAGGAGTGGTGTTGGTGATTCGGAACTATTTTTTTTATCTCTTCAGTGCTTCTTTCAGCCATATGAAGTTAAAACCAGGTAATGTAAGTGCTCATTTTATCTTTCGTTCTTGTGAAGGCGTTTTTCTCTGTGAAGGTAGTTGTTAACTTGGTATCCTTGCAGGGGGTAAGGCAATCGGTGGAGCTTTCTGTTCTACTATCTTGCTCTGTCTCTCAGTATTACTTTGTGTGTTTTCCAATTTATATAAACACTGTCATACTTTGTCACCTGAAACGTTTTTTTTCCCCTTCCAATATTACATGTCCAATAAATATCCTTGTTGTTACATATCCATCTAGGCCATTCTCCTTAACATCTCTATAGTACTCCATCACACAAACAATGCTTCCTTCCTCTTTGATGGAATTTAGGTTATTCATGTTTGTAACTGTTATAATTGACTCTAAAATTAGCATTCTTGAACATGTTTCCTGGTGCCCATGTGCAATGATTACTTTAAAATATGTATGTAGAAACAGAATCCTAAATATTTAGTGCTTCGTGTTTTCAATTTTACTAAATATCTTCCTGGTCACTAATGAGACTGAGCATATTTTCATGTGTTATTAATCATGCAGGATTCCTTTTATGTCAATGACTTATTTTACCATTTTGCTTGTGTGATGCTGCCTTATTGAGTTGTAGAAATTCTCCATGAAAACACTATTTACAATGTTAGAAGACAGACTGGAAATTTATTCCCTTTTCATCTTTATTGAGATATAACAGACAATAAAAATGGTATATATTCAAGGTGTACTGTGATGTTTTGTTATACATATACATTATGAAGTGGTTACCACATCAAGCTAATAAACATATCCATTACTTCACATAGTTACTATTTTTTGGTAGTGAGAATACTTAAGATCTACTCTGTTAGCAAATTACAAGTATACAATACATTATTATGAATTATAGTCACCGTGCTATACATTAGATCTTCAGAACGTATTCATCTTATAACTGTAAGTTTGTACCTTTTGACCAATGTCTCCCTACTTCTCCCATCTTCTCACCCCTGGTAATCATAATTCTACTGTTTCTATGTATTTGGCTCTTTTGGATTCCACATATAAGTGAGATCATCCCAGCATTACTTGCAGTAGCCAAGACATAGAAATAATCTAAGTGTCCATAGACAGATAGATAAAGAAATCATGCTACACACACACACACACAGAGGAATATTATTCAGCCTTGAAAAAGGAGATTCTGCCATTCACAACAATGTGGATGAACCTGATAGACATTATGCTAGTAAAGTAAGTCAGGGTGGAAATTTAAATAGTTGATAGGTCATTATTGGTAACTTAATTTTGAATCAAAAACTATTTAGCTACCCCTTTTTCAAGCTTCTTGATTAGTTCACTTAAAAATATAATAAGCTTGAAAGAAAACTATTTTAAAAACTGCTTCCACTTGGAGCTTTGATCTTTAAGAAATCAGACCTCTCTAAATATTGTTCAACCAAAACCAAATTATTGAATAGAAGAATAAAGCTGGGCAAGGTGTGGTGGCTCACACCTGTAATTCCAACACTTTGGGAGGCCAAGACGGGTGGATCACAAGGTCAGGAGTTTGAGACCAGCCTGGCCAACATAGTGAAACCCTGTCTCTACTAAAAATACAAAACATTAGCTGGGCGTGGTGGCAGGCACCTGTAATCCAGCTATTCGGGAAGCTGAGGCAGAAGAATCACGTGAACCCAGGATGGGGAGGTTGCAGTGAGCTGAGGTCATGCCATTGCACTCCAGCCCAGGCAACAGTACAAGACTCCATCTCAAAAAAAAAAAAAAAAAAAAAAAAAAAAAAGAAGAAGAAGAAGACTAAGGCTGGTATAAGACTATAGTTGTCATTCCTAACAAGGTTTTAAAATGATTATTTTATAATTGTATAAATAAAAGTCCTAAAGTTCAACATATACATTTATGCTAATGTAATCTTCATTGACATTCTCTTACATATTTACACTTCATACTGAATTTTATTTGAATAACATGTCTTCCTCTAATTTAAACCTCTTGCTTAACAGACAAGGAAACACAATCCCAAGGATTTACTTAACTTGCCTAAGATCACAGAGTTAATTAGTCAAATCAACTTGCCTGATAAAATAAAAATATTAAATTTATTTGTAGGATGTAAGTGTTTCTAAAGTTTTCTCCTTCATTGTTTAATGTCATTAATAACCTCAGCATTACAAACACTGAAGTGAAATGATAAAGTGTAAGTGGATAATCTGGTTTACGATCATGGGTATGTACAGTTATTTAACCGCCAACAAAATAGATTTGTGGAAGTCATTAAGGTTTTGTGGCAAGAAATATGGAGAAGAAAATGAGGAGACTGGCAATGTCTCCTCATTTTCTTCTCCATATAAGATTCTATTCTTATTTGAGCTTTGAAACAGTGGAATCAATCACCTTTCCTTTCCCTCTAGATTCTGAACAAATTGAGAATTACATACAGGAAACAGATGAGAATCAAAATATCAACTTAATTATTAATAAATATGGACCAGAGAAGGCAACTTGGATATAAGACCCCAAACTATGCCTCCAAGAACTTACCCCTACTCAGTCACAGCTGTCAGTAGGGCACAGAATCTCTGCTCCAGGGAGCTTCTCCACAGCAGCAAGAAAAGGAGAATACAGGCTACCGGTAGACATGCTGATCCCAGAGCAAGACCAAGCAAGACACCAGGCAGTGCTCACACGCTAAGACTTCCCCATCTTTCTCCTGTGAGGAGATAGAATAAATGAACAGAAAAATATATCCACCATTTCTCTTCTGAGAAATAGTACTGAAGATCTCTCATGTTAAGGTTAGTGACAAAGGGTGTTCTTTAATTAGTTGAAAGCAGAAAAGCAATGTAGCAAGAAAGCAATGACACACTTCAAACGGTAGTCTGAAGGGATTAATGGAAAGACTATTCATAATGCTAATACAGTGTTAAAGGAGAGAAACAAGGGGCAGTGATGCAGCCTGAAGCTCCCAAGAGCAGGTTGTATGTTGACATCTCTAAGGCCTAAGCAGCAAGGGGAAGCAGAGGGCAATGTTGTTGCCAGAACATGGCAGTAGCTGTGGCTTTAGGAGAGAAGAACAAGCAACTGTCAGACCATGGCCAGAGAGGGAAGGAACCAGGAGAACAAATACTTCAAGCTCTCTCTACTCATCATTGATTATCCTGCCAGTACCACCCATCCACCACTAGCAACACCACCACCATCACAATCAAGGAGAGCATGGTTGATGTCATCCAGAGAAGCCAGTTTCCCAGAGTGGAGGGCAGAGTGGAGAGTGGTAAAAGTTACATCCAACCCAGCCCCCAACACATATGAATACATCAACTTGCAAAAGAGAATTTGTACAACAGCTGGATTACATCATAGCTACCTGTCTTCAGTGCTCAACTGGCAAGGGAAATTTGTGTATCAGATCTTTGGACACCAATAGGAAGAGTAATCAGATTGATTAATTACAAGAAACAACTTATTGACAGAGTTGTCTAAACTATTAATTTAAGTGTGGACAAGTGTTTCTAATTAACTTTTATCACCCAACACTAAGTATCTTCTGATGCAATTACATGAGTGTTAGAAAATTCATGAAATAGTCATGGAGAGAGATACATTATTTCAATGCAAATGACACTAGATAAAAGTGGTATAGGGAACGTCTGTCTATTACACATATATGTGTGTATGAAAACGAAAGTCTCTGAGAAAAAAATTAACTTTGATGCCTGGGAAAAGAAGGAAGAACATGGAAGCAGCAGTGGGGGACACATTAAACATCCAGAGTTTTCTTCTAAACTTGATATCACTTGGACCCAGCTTAGCTTTCTTCCCAAAAAATGTCAAGTCAAGCACTAAGGCTTGGATTCCACATTGTCATTTTACCTCCCAGAAGTGTTTGACTAAAAACTAGACTTCTGCCAATATTTTGTCAACATTTGAAATCTTCCTCTTCAGGTAAGTCATCGTTTAGAAAACCCCAACAGATGTTTTCTAAAAGAGGAAAACTTTTCCCCAACAGATTAAAAATAATGGGGAATGTAATTATTCTTTCTTTTAGGCAATGTCTATGCAAACCCAAGTCCAAGGAAAGCATGGACCATTCCCATCATTTACTCTGACAATCATGGTCTACCCATGGATCACAAAAGCATCAACCAAAGAAGCTGCTTGATGGCTGCTATACCTCTTTCCATGGTCTCCCAACTGTCTCTGCATGTACACCATTTGTTTCATTGCGTATGTGTGTGTGTGTGCGTGTGTGTGTGTGTGCGTGTGTGTGTTTTTTTTTTTCTAAAAGACAAATTTAGAGTGTATTCATTTTGGAACAACGTCTGAGTTGTGCTTCCGGCAGTTCTAATTCAGTAGTCTTTTTTTTTCAGGCATTGTGTATTTTTTTTACTCTCTGAAAGGACGTTCAGTGCTTTATGAAGTTTCACAATAAAATCTGAGTTGATAATTTCAAAATGTAGATTTAGATAAAACAAAAACAACAACAACAACAAATGCCTGTGGTCTTAAGGATCACTGTCATCCATTCAACAAAACTGTACTGTTTCTGCAATATGCTAGGCATAGAGTATATCGAGGAGAGATGCACAGATGCAACATAGAACCAGTCTACCAGGAGAGATAAACAGGTTTAAATAATCAAAATACACACTGTTAAGCATTATGTGTAGACTCTGCCAGGTGGCTAACTATTTTTAATATGCTTTTTCTTTCTTGCTGGTAGACTCTCAATTTTAATTAACATAGCAATGCAACCAGCTAAAAATGCTTGATTTCCCAGACTCCTGTGCCTACAGGTGTGTGCAATAGATAAATGAGATTAAAGCAGAAGATCATTGCCTTCTGAACAGAGGCAAAATCTTCCTAGGATATATTCCTTAGCTCCTTGCCCCTTTGCCCTTCTCCCATCTTCCCAAGAATGTGGATAAGAGTCAAGAAGTACAGCAGCCATTGTGCAACTGCAGGGCAGAAAGCATGAGAAAAAAATCCTAAATCTAAGGACAGTAGAGTAAAACTATGGAAAAAGATAGAATTCTTAATGATATCAATCAGTAACCCAGCATGGCCTCTACAGAATTTTTATTGCATAAGACAAATAAACTGCAATCTGTTTACGCCACTACTAACTGATACTGGCTGTGATATAAGAACACTTCATTTCCTATAAAGCAAAAAGAGAGGAAGCAGAGAGAAATTTTCACAAGAGATGCTGGCATTTAAAATTTGAACATCCTCTAGGTGGAAGGAAGGAGGAGACAGTAGTTTAAAGGCTAATGGGAACTAGAATCAATATGTTTGCACCCACACTGAGTTTCTACAATATAGAAAACTACACTTTGCACATGGGGGCAAGTTTAATTTCTCTCTATCTGTTTTCTCAATAGTGGAGTAGTTATTGTACTACTTTATAGCATAATTGTAAATGTAAAAGAGTGATCACTGGTAAAGGTACTACTGAAGCAATGCTGGGCACCTCACATGGCAGATGTGAATGGAATACAGAAGATTCAGCTGCTTCCTCACAGCTACCCTCCCAATGGCAGCTGTACATTGTGCATACTGGCCATTTGTTATCAGATTTTTCTAGATGGATCTGCATTATCTATTAATTCATTTAGGATTAAGCAGAGCTAATTTTAAGTCCTTCCCTCAGGATTTGATCGAGGAATATGCAGGTTGAAGTCTGTGCAGTCATCAGAAATAGCCCATAGATGGATGCCTGAATAGACCTGGTTTCCATTTCTATGACTATTTATCAATGCATGTACTTTTCCTCTGTCACCACCATTCTGTTACCAGACAATTTCTGTTGGATTGCTCACTCCTTATTCAGTTATTTTCTCTACTTGACCAAATGTGTTCCTAACCCACTAAGGCTTCTGACTTCCCCCTAAGACGGGCTTCACTCATGTGACTTTGTTTCTGAATGTACCTGATATTTTGTTTTTATTCAGGTATGACGAGGCCAACAGTGGAGGAGGCAATTGCATTAAGAATAGTTTGTTACAGCTCCCAAGAGGAGAGGGATCCCATGTGCAAAGGTTAATTTCATGTATCAATTTGACTGGGCCACAGTATGCTGAGATAGCCGATTAAACCTTCTTTCTGGTGTGTCTGTGAGGGTGTTTCTGGAAGAGATGAGCATTTGAATTGGTGAACTCAGTAAAGCAGATGGCCCTCTCCAGTGTGGGTGGGCCTCATCCAATCTGTTGTGTGCCTGAATAGAACAAAAAGGAGGAGAAGGTAGAATTCGTGCTCCCTCTGCTGACTACTTGAGCTGGGACATCAATCATCTCCTGCCTCCAGAGCTCTGGTTCTCAGGCCTTCAGACTCAAACTGGAACCTACACAGTTGGCCTCTGGCCCTGAAGCCTCCACATTACATCATCAGCTTTTCTTTGTGTCAAGTTTGCAGACAGCAGATTGTGGAACTCCTTGGTCTCTATAAATGTGTGAGCTAGTATTGGTTCTGAGGCAGGAGAATAGGGCCTGGAGGCAGGGAACTTAAGAACTTCCCAGTACTAAATCAAATGGAAACACTTCAGCTATGAAAAGAAATATCCTCTTTGTTTACATAGGTCTTATACTGAGTAAGTGATTTTGTAACTTTATTTCATTCTCTTCATTTACATACAGTGTACACTGAGAAAGTGACTTTCACTTTAGCCTCTTCATTTACATAGGGTGTACACCAAGTACCCAGTGGAAGCCTCTAGAGGGTATTTAAGCCCCAGGAGATTCTATAACCCGGGCCATTCAGCCGCTTGCTAGGGCCCCTTCCTGTCCTATGGAGTGTGCTTTCATTTTCAATAAATCACCGCTTTTGTTGCTCCATTCTTTCCTTGCTGTGTGTTTTATCCAATTCTTTACTCAAAAAACCAAGAATCTGGACACCCTCAATGGGTAACAGTTCTGTTTCTCTGGAGAACCCTAACTAACGCACCACACCATGCAGAGCCACACAGGGAAGCGGCAGGCTCAGTCATGAGGCAGAAGGAGCAAGGGGAAAGCCTTGACGGTGGTTTTCCTGGGCAGGGATGAGAGAGGTAGTGTAAGCTGTTTAGGCTTAGCAGTTTGAGTCATTTTGCAGAGCTCCATAGGGGTAGTCCCTAGTTGCCTGGTACCTTGCCCTGGGATGATTAAGGCAGAGGAATATTGTCGCCTGGAGTAGAGAAGCCAGATAGAGGAGGTAGTACAGAGTGTGGGCTCTGGATTGGTTGGTTTGCATATCAAAAGTTTGTTCACAGGTAAATCCTTTTACTATCTGTGGGAACTAGTTAGCCTTGAGGTCAGTGAGGCTTCAACATGTTAAAGCATCCTAAAATACAGAAAATGAAAAACATGACTAATACAGATTTGGGCCCTGGTTTGTTGTTTTTTGGTTCATGGTATTTCAACTACGTCTATTTTTAATTTTCTTCTGTGCTATGTGAATGTCCAGTTTTAATAATCTTACACACACAAAAGAAACGCAGACTACACATTGCTAAAAATATATGTTATTCAAAATAAAAGTATTCAAGTGTTCAGATTGTTTTGCCTGGATTCTTTGGAAATCTTTATTTTCCAGGTACCTGCTGTCATTTTTCACTCTCCCAGACATGAGAAAACGGATGCTTCATCAGTTAAGACTTTGAATAATGAGATACTCCACAGTTTACATTTAAGCAAGAATAACTGTAGTGCCTACACAGTTACTACAACTAGTACAATATATAAAATTATTCTGTATCACACTCCACACCCAAGTACTGATCATCTTACCATCTCACTCAAAATAACAACGTCTAATAAAAATATATATTTATATATATAAACATACATGGTATATTTATATTTATATATACATACATGGTATATATATATGGTATATATAAAAATATACATAAATATTTTTAAAGATGCTGTTATTATATATACACACATTCTAAGCAATACATATTTTTTCTCCCCATATATATGTATATGGTCTCTTAGAATGTATGTGCATATATGGGGAGAAGAAAACATATATATATATACACACACACACAAGTATAGAAAATCCTAAGAGACAAGAGACAACAGAGTGTTTTTCCAGTGAAATTCTATAATTTTTTTCAAATGTCATCTAACCTTCTTTTTCTCTAGACTTGTAAACACTCTTTGAATAGGAACTATATCTAACTTAATCATTCTCCATTTCTAGCACCTAACTCTAGACTGTCACATGGTAGAAGCTCAATAAATATTTGTTGAAATAATGAATAATGAAGAACTTAATGCAAATAATATGACATACGAACATGGGCATATTTTCAGTCTGTAGGAAAAAAATTTCTGTGGAATTCTTCTGCTAAAGTAAGTCCCTACGACTTACTTCTCCATTTCTTGCAGGCATAGGAAGGTATGTCAAGAACAGTCACATTAACCTCTAGAGTACTACAGAAATCTCTGCTCCTAAATTTTTCCTACCAGCCCTCGAGCCAAACTCTCAAATTAAAGACTGGTATTTATTTGAACTTGCACTTCTATAACTCAGTAGAGTTTGTAAACTTCTGTTAGTACATGGTACCATTTAACATTCACAACTACCGGAGATGTAATTAGGATGAGCCCATGATCCCATCATCTCAGATGTTTACACAATCATGGCCTCAGAGATTCTGTAGTTTAAAAGGGAAAAAACAAATCAAATCACTTGAAGTGAGTGGGAATTTTAGCCATGGCACTGGGCACTTCATTAGGCTACTGTACTTAGAAATGTACAATCTCAAAGACACAAGAGGCAGCTCAAATTATCCTGTCCACTTATATTTTACATAAAAAAGAAATACTTTGCTTTAAAGGTTAAATGACAAATCCAAACAGCCAGCAAACACCGGGGCAATGATTTAAGTTCCAATGGCCTGTTTGCTTCTAACCTGTCTGCTTAAAAGGGATCCGTTTGAATGTTAATGTAATAACAAAATTGCTAAACTGAGGTTCTTTGAAGTCATTGACCTAAGGAATGAGCTATTTTGTGACCTCACTCTCTGTATCTTTCTCACGTTAGGGGATTCCCTACAGTCACACGCATTTAGCTTTCCACTCCTCTCCATATATATATACACACACACACATATGTGTATATATACGTACGTATATATGTATATATATAAAATTATTGCTTTTTTTCTTTGTTTTTTCTTTTTCTTTTTTTTGAGACGGAGTTTCACTCTGGTGCCCAGGCTGGAGTGCAGTGGTGTGATCTCGTCTCACTGCAACCTCAGCCTCCTGGGTTCAAGCAATTCTCCTGTCTCAGCCTCCCGAGTAGCTGCGACTACAGGCATGGACCACCACGCCTGGCTAATTTTTGTATTTTCAGTAGAGACGGGGATGCACCATGTTGGCCAGGATGGTCTCAAACTCCTGACCTCAAATGATCCACCTGCCTCAGCCTCCCAAAGTGCTGGGATTACAGGCATGAGCCACCGCGCCTGGCCCCACTCCTCTCCATATATTTTGAAGAGCAATCTAATAAGTCTATTTACTTCCAGGCACTGGGGTACTGGAAAATGTTTTGAAACTGACTTTCCAGCAATAAAAGTCCTGCTCTGTAGCATTTGCCAATTTCTGTGATGTTGACACTCCCCCCATTGCCAGTTTTAAGGATGACTGTCTTTAACAATGAGATTACAAAAATCCTGCATAATTAACAATCAGTGACTGATTGTTAAAGACAGCCATCCTTAAAATCAAATCAAAAAGGGCAATAAATTAAACTTTATCAGTCAAATCCCTGAACATATCTTGAATGCTTGCATGAAAGATTCAGTCAAATCACTGGTGAAGTTTAATTTATTGCCCTTTCTGAAAGGCATTTGTATTTACAAAGCCAATGCTAGTCAAAGTATGGTCCCATGGGAGCATCCCATTACCTGAAAGCTGATTGGAAATGTAACTTCTTGGGCCCCACTCTAAACTTACTGAATCAAAATCTCTGGCAGTGGGGCTCAGAAATCTCTGTTTTAAAGAGTATCCAAGTTACTCTCGTGCATGCTACAGTTTGAGCTCTGAACTGAAGAATTTCACAATTATCTAAACATATAGTTGGTATCTGTATTAGCTGCTAGGACTACCATAACAAAGTTGTTAGGGGTACCATAAGAAAGTGCCCAGATTGGGTGGCTTAAACAACAGAAATGTATTGCCTCGCAGTTCTGGAGGCTAGAATTCCATGAGCAAGGTGTCAGTAGGGTTCCTTTCATTCTGAGATCTTTCCTTGGCTTATAAGTGGCCCTCTTCTCCCTTTGTCTGAGTGTGGTCTTTCCTCTGTGTGTGTCTGTATCCTAATGTCCTCTTCTTATAAGGACAACAGTCATTTTGGACTAGGGCCCATCCAAATGACCTCATTTAACCTTAACTACCTCTTTAAAGATTCTAGTTCCAGTCACATTCTTAAGTACTAGGGGTTGGGACTTCAGCATTTGAATTTTGGAGGAACACAATTTAGCTTATAACAGTATCTAGTAAATATTTGTTATATAAATTAATAAACATAAGATGGGAAAGAAAAATAGAACCGATTTGTTGAAAGGCAAGTACCCACCCACTAATTACTTTTGGATATGGAATTTATCTAGTGAGTTAGTCAGCTAGGAATAGTAGCTATCAAATTCATTCAGTAGTTATATGAAAAAATGCTCACAAATATGTGATTTTAGTGTATATTAACTACTCTGTTTGCTATTCTTATGAAGTCTAGAGTTAAATACATTACTTGGAGATACCTGCCTGGGCAGACCTAATAGATGTTTGATGTAATCATCTCAGTGCCCAAATTCAGCAGATCAGGTAAATCAGCTCCATTACAAAATGTGCGTAAAAGACAGCCTCTCTCTTCCGTGACCTTCCTTCTGCAATGTTAGATGTTATAAGCTGTTTTACAATTCATAATATTGAGCAATGGTTTACAGACCCATCTATTACCCATACACACAAATACATAAAATAAATGTGGGAATGTAATATATTCTCTCTTTTTTGATATAATGATGTATGCTATTTTGGGTCACCCAATTATTAAACACTAATTTGAGGGTGTTTAATAATTCTACTTTGTCAAATTCATTGAAATGTGTCTAACATGAGCATCTGGATGCTTATCTTAAATGAAACAATACTTTAAGCTTATAAATAGTATTCTCTCAGAAATCTCACATTCTGAAACTGTTTGTGATAAAGCTATATTCTTGGAGTTTTCTAGTATATTCTTAAAGATTTTTGTTGTGAACATATCTTTTTTTTTTCTTTTTTTTTTTTGAGATAGAGTCTCACTCTGTTACTCAGGCTGGTGCAGTGGTGTGATCTCTGCTCACTGTAACCTCTGCATCCCAGGTTCAAGTGATTCTCCTGCCTCAGCCTCTTGAGCAACTGGGACTACAGGTGCATGCCACCACACCCAGCTAATTTTTATATTTTCAGTAGAGATGGGGTTTCCCTATGTTGGCCAGGTTTACCTCGAACTCCTGACCACAGGTGATCTGCCAATCTTCCAAAGTGCTGGGATTACAGGCATGAGCCCCCGTGCCCAGTTGTGAACATCTCTTGAATGTTTGCGTGAAAGATTTAGAATCACTTTTAATCTTTCTGCCATTCATATCCATATTTTATACATGAAGGAGGGCAAGTGTGAAAATAATAATTTATTTTTAAAAATTAAGTTACAAGTGGTAAATATTATTCTAGGATCTCAAAATTTGTCAGATGGCTTCAAAGGGAAAAATAACATATCATCATTAGCAAACTCCCAGGCAGAAGCTAACATATCGCCTTCAATTAAATGTAATGGATCACACGTTCTTTGTAACTGGATGTGACAGAGAGTTCCCATGGCCTATCAACCCAAAACTATTCAAACGCTCTATGCAATGCAACTTGCCTTTCTGAATTTAGAGCAACAAATTTCCTCAAACAAGAAGGATAAAAGGCTTTCTGATTCTCCCTAGAAATTCCTGAAAAAGAACTGCATCATCCCAGCGGTGAAAGGGATATGGTTGCTCATGTAGCTCCATTTTCTACTTACAAGGGATTTCCCTCTACACTATCCCTAACAAGCTGTCACCAGACTTTGCTTGCGCACTTCCTATGACAATGGATTTGTTTTCTTGGCAGGATCTCATTGGTCCTATTCCGCACTCTAGAACTGCACTAAGTTGCTGACTCGCGCACAAATTAAAAAGCAAATATTTGAATTCCACTTTCAGAATATTTTACATCTTCTTTTCTTCTGAATAAAAACAAATCCCCAAATATTCCTCAAATAAGTTAATTTGCATCTTTACTCTCAATAAAGACACATTTGTTATGCAGCCATTTAAAAATGAGAATAAGAAAAACAAAAAATATTTCTTTCCTTGAAACTATGCTTTCTCCAGCTATTGTCTTAGTTACCTTCTTTCTTTTTTATTTTTTATTTTTTTGAGACAGAGTCTCGCTCTGTCGCCCAGGCTGGAGTGCAGTGGCCGGATCTCAGCTCACTGCAAGCTCCGCCTCCCGGGTTTACGCCAATCTCCTGCCTCAGCCTCCCGAGTAGCTGGGACTACAGGCGCCCGCCACCTCGCCGGGCCAGATTTTTGTATTTTTTAGTAGAGACGGGGTTTCACCATGTTAGCCAGGATGGTTTGGATCTCCTGACCTCGTGATCCGCCCATCTCGGCCTCCCAAAGTGCTGGGATTACAGGCTTGAGCCACCGCGCCGGCCGTCTTAGTTATCTTCTTAAATAACATCAAGTTTCTGGAAATGTGCATTGTATGCTTATTTCTACTTCCCCACTTTCCATTAACTCTGGAGATAATTGGGCCCTCATCCCTGCAACACCACTAAAACTACTATTCTCAGTTGTATCACTCCACCTTTCTAAAACTTCTAAACACTCCTGATCACGCTTTCCTTTTGAAAACTCCTTTTCTCCTGTTTCCTTGGACTCATTCTTTACTGATTCTCAGCCATCTCTCTGGTCAACCAGTTACAATCTTCTTGGACTTATCTGCTTGTTCACGCCTTGATACTTATCCAACTTTTTCTCCCCCATTTTCTTCTCAGTCCTAAGGGGACAGAAAGACTTCATGATGTCTGTGAACCCCCTTAAATTGTCTTCAAACTTTTGTATGTGTATGTGCATATTCTTAGGACTAAGAGTATTTACTGAATACTCAAAGGCTTCTTGAACTATGAAATGAAGCTCTACATTGCTCCTGGGATAATCTCATCCACTCTTATGATATCAGCTACCTTCCGAATGCCATCACAAGGCAGCTCTACTGATGCCTCTCAAGTGCCTCAAATACAACACAAAAGCAAATCAGTATTTTGTCACCACCATTAAATTTGTCTCTCATACAATATCTGCTATCTTTGTGAATTCCACCACTACTCATCTAGTTTTCCAAAATATCAAACAAGGACTAATCCATATCTCCCCTCTTACTCTCCATATCCAAGCAGATGAAGTCTTCTCAATTTGACCCCATTAACATCTTCAGAATTCATCTCCTTTTCATCCTTACAACTGCCTTATTTCATGGTGACATCATTTCTCCAGTCAATTAGTTTAACAGATTTCTAATTGGTCTCCCTGTCTCAAAAATTGTTCCTCTCCAATTATTCTCTAAATTTCTGCTACATGTTTTATGCCAAAGTCAAAATCTGATCCAGACACTTAACTATTTAAAGCTCAATTCCGATCCAGACACTTAATTATTCGCTTTTTACTTTCCAAGGATTTTGAGGGTAAAATCCATACCTTTTAGGACAATATGCAATGCTCTTCATTGCTTCTGCCTGAGTGTTCAGCTCATCTCTTCCCACTCTCATATTTCTGCCTTTTGTATGCCTCCATCTGCTGTCCTTACTCCCAGTACTCCCTATGGCTCTCCTCATCCCCACTCACATGGCTAACTCCTACATATTCTTCAAAACTCAGCTCAGCTATCACATTGTCCATTCCTTTATTCATTCATTTAATAAATATTTATTAGGTGCAATCTCTTTGCTAGACATCATGCAGGTCCTGAAGACATAGAGTGAGTAACATGGACATGATCTCTGCCCTCCTAGAATTTACCTTCTAGCTGGAAAAGCATTGATATCCATAACAGTAAACCAATTACTACATAAGTGTTTTATTAAAACTACAATAAGTAATTTTAGGAGTAAGCATAAGGCATATTGAGAATATGAATATGGTCTTGATCTAGACTAGGATACAAGGAAGGTTTTCCTGTGGAAATTATATTTAACCTGAGACTTGAAAGATTTATGGATATTTCTGGGTGAAGGAGAGAAGGGATTCAAGGTAAAGGGAACAGCACGTGCCCTGCACAGAGGTCCTGAAGCAAAAACATTCATGTCATATTGGAGAACCTAAAAGAGGGTGAGTGTAGCTGTGGCTCAAAGTACAAGATATAGCCTGACGCCAGTTGAGCCCAGAGACATAGGAAATGGTCAGGTTATACTGAGATATTAGAATATCATCAAGGATTTAAGTCTTATGCTAAGAACATCAAGTAGCCCCCAACAGGCTTTAAATGAGCAAGCGACATGATTTGATATGATTTTGTATCACTCTGACTTTTGTTCACAGAGTGGATGGGCTGAGTAGAAGATGAGATGCAGTGAAAGCTTTCAGGAAATTTGTGCAATACAGATGGTGCCTGACTCATGATGGTTCAACTTACTATTTTTCAGCTTTACGATAGTGTGAAAGTGATACACGTTCAGCAGAAACCATACTTCGACTATCCATACAACCATTCTGGTTTTCACTTTCAGTACAGTATTTGATAAGTTGCATGAGATATTCAAGACTTTATTATAAAGTAGGGTTTATGTTAAATGATTTTGCCCTACTGTGGGCTGGGCAATTTAAGGTAGGCTAGGCTAAGCTATGATATTCGGCACGGTAAGTGTATTAAATGCATTTTCAGCTCATCATATTTTCAACTTACAATGGGTTTATCAGGATGTAACCTCATTGCACATCAAGGAGCATCTGTAGTTCAGGCAAGGTGTAATGGAGGGCTTATTGATGTTGCAGTTAGAAAGCAAAAAAGTACAAATGTCTTTTGGAAGGTAAAGCTAACAGGACTTGATGAAGGACTTATACGGCAGTTAAAAGGAAAGAATATTAAGAGTGACACCTATGTGTCTAGCTTGTACAAACCAATAGACAATTACGGCATTTATTCATATAAGGAAGACTGTAAGAGGAGCAAGTTTCAGGGACACACAGGAAAGCAGTTTCCAATATGTTAAGCTCAGTGATGATTTTAAGTGAGCAAACCTGGAAGGCAAAAATAGTAATGTCAAAGTTAAAGACATTCAATTAGGAGTCATCATACGGGGAGTAATTAAATTCATAGGTGCAATATTTATATTATTATTATAAAATAATAAATAACAATAAAATTAGTAACAATAGCTAATAATTATCAAGATTTTACTACATGCTTATCACTTTCTTAATGCTTAGCAGTTATTAATTCATCAGATTCTCACAAAATCTTATATGATGGGTGTGACTCTTATCCCCGTTGTACAAATGAGAAATAGGAAGCTCAGAGAGACTGAGTGAATTGACTCAAGTCAACTCATATAGAGAATTAAGTGACAGAATGGCAATGGTGCTCCAAAGACCAAACTCATAAACGCTAAGCTAATTATGACATATGAAAGACGCTCAAGAAGTATTTTCTGAATGGCTGAAGTAATGTTGCTTTCAAATCACTCACCATCTTGGTTTACACACCCTCACAATCGTGTAGTAGTCTCCAATCATGGTATTTGTGATCAAATTAAGCCGCTAAGTTTTTCCAGTGAATTATTGCCAAACTTGGTCTCACCCTCCTGTACTTATCTAATTATAAATTTAACCTCTAAGAACAAGTTCATAATGAGGACTGTTCAATGTTCTTGCCTTGCTTTTGCCTGCTGCCAAATAATCAAGTTCACTTTGATTCCACATTAAAGGGGACCCAATCCATGCACCCTTTTTACTCTTTCCTGGTTCTGATTCAACTACCATGGAATTCGATTAAAAAATTCACACAATGGGAAATTTAAATAGCACTTTTATTTCTGATAATACATTGCAGATGTGGCTTACTTATGAAGCAACATTATCAGGATATACATTCTGATAATGAACCCCAGAATAACATAGACTTAGCTGAACCATTGTAGGCAGCATTAGACAATGAGTAGCCAGCCTCCCTGCAAAGAAGTCTGCCCCTTTAAAACTTACAGCATATACTCCACGGAATACTATGCTTCCATAAAAAGGAAGGAGATCATGTCCTTTGCAGGGACATGGATGGAGCTGGAAGCCATTATCCTCAGCAAACTAACACAGGAACAGAAAACCAAACACCACATGTTCTCACTTATAAGTGGGAGCTGAACAATGAGAGCACATGGACACAAGGAGGGGAACAACACATGCTGGGACCTGTTGGAGGGGGAGGGGGATGGGGAGCATCAGGATAAATAGATAATGTATGCTGGGCTTAATACCCAGGTGATGGGTTGATAGGTGCAGCAAACCACCATGGCACACATTTACTTATGCAACAAACCTGCACATCCCGCACATGTATCCTAGAATGTAAGATAAAACAAAATTAAATTTTAAAGAAAATAAAACACCTTACAGCATGGAGAAGGAGAGTTGAATGCATCCCTCTTACAGGTATCTGAGTTCCTAAAGGAAGAGGGAGGATGGAGTGATACCACTCCTACCTAGGTCCTGCCCCAAACTTAACAATCAGGAGTCTTGCTCCAGCTCCACAGAAAGAGGTAAGTAGTTAAGGAAAAAAACAAACAAACAAAAAAACACTAGAGTGTTACAAAAATTGATGTCCCTCTTGATAGAAGATGTCTAAATGTAAAAATGAATTATATTTATCCACAAATGTATAAACGATGTTACTCAGTCTCTCTCATAGGATTGCTGTGATAATTAAATGACAGGATGAAAGTAAAACATATTTGAGAAAGATAGGTGAGTTTGAGTCCCACCTCTGCAAGCAAATGACTGTGCAAACTTGGGCAAGTTGCTTAACTTCTCAACTTACTCATCTATCAAATAATATTCAGCTCAGAGTGTTTATGAGGTTTATCAAAATAGCATGTGTGACATTTGATATACAATGCTTGCAATATGGGAAGCCTGGAAGAGTCATAGAGGTAGTAATGGCAGTGGCAGTCATTATTACTATAAAGAAAAAGTATTCACCATATCAAAGTAAAGCTTTCAAAGAGCATAAGAACACTAGTGAAGGCATTTTACTCCTCTGTAAATTTACACTTAATACATAAAAACAAAGGTCTACCTCATCCTTCAACACTCCAGTTGAATGGTGATATTATAATTTAATTATAAATTCCCTACAGAGCCTCATTTAAATGGATATAAACAAAGGTGTTATGAACAAACATATACACACATCTTTGCTCACCTTTCCAGTTCTTTCATCTTGATAAATGTCTTGAGGAAACATCTATTATTAAAGAGGTATTAGGATCAGTCTTGTAAGTCTTGCATTTTTGATAACTCCTATTAGTAGACATACATACTAAAAATATCCTATATTTTTTCAAGGCCCATCTGGGTCTCTGTCCTTTCATGAAGCCTTCTTGGATTATAAAGGAAGCAGTGTAGCTTTTGTTTATATACTCATTTATTGTTCTGTGTCTCATATACCAACAAGTTTAACTTTCAAATGATTTTGCAAACTCCTCAAAATTATAAATATAAATTCATACATATTTTTCCTTGTTACAACCCAGGCAGATTAAGTACATTAGTCCAACATTAGGCCCTATTGGAAAGCAAACAAATTAAGTCTAAAATCACCTTCCCAAACTGGCACTGCTTGCTTCTCTGCCCTTTTATCTTGCTTATTAGCACATTCCTTGGCAAAGAAAAAGTGAAGCTTTAAAATCTTAAGACAAGGGGCTATTTTAAAGGTTAACCAATCAATAATGCTAAAGTGCATTTTCTACAAATCTGTTTTCTCTGTGGGAATGATATGTATACAGGCCCACAGTGGATTTAGAGAGAACCAGATCACCCATGGAACCTTGCAAGGGGCTGCTAGTAGACTTGAAGCCGTGTAAATACGCTTACTGCAGATTTGAGGGACTGTATGCATTTAATTCATTTAGCATTCCTCTGAATACATGTAATATTCTTCCACATGGGCAATTGTAAACATTGTATAGACACATAGTTTCTCAAATTTTACTAAAATTTCATATTCTATGAATCATGGTGCAAATTTACACTGTGCTCCCAAGTTTGCTATAGAATTGCAATTAATTAACTTGTGGAATCAGCTATACAGATTAAAATATTATGTCATAAAGTTCTAAACATAAAATTTTAAAATAATATTGTTTAAAATAATGCCAAGACACAGGAGAAATCAATAAAATTCAATTATTGTGCCTAAGCCACATTATTCAATATTTTAAGAGTTTTATGCAAAATTCCTTTATTTATACTAAAAATGAAGGAATCTCAATTATATAAGATTTCATGGTACCTATATTTCTAAGGAAGAAGATCACGAGATGCTTTTATTTTTGCCTATAGTATAGTTTAAATATGGTTTGTGGGCTTGTAAGTGGTACAAGTACGATAACTGATTGCTTCTATATCCAGGAGGTGGTGTATTTAAAGTTGGTCTTTCTGTGGAGACAACTGCTGATAAGCAAAGCTGTTTCCTTGGAAACGTCTAAGTACCATCTGACGGCTTGCTGAACATCTAAAATTCACAATTGATCCTTGGTAGCCTGTACCTAGACAAGCTGACTTATGAGGAGAGAGATGTAAGCTGGGGTGAGGAGCCTAATCTGAATATTCATTGGACAGAAAATTGCTTGCTGTCAGTCTTCTTCTAAAACTCTATTCTGGCTCATTTTATTATCCTGGAATTCATTCAGTGACTGAAATATTATATTTAAAACTCAATATAGAGCTAAATGTTAATTTAGGATATGGTAAGATGTTATCTGGTTTATTTTTTTTTAAATATGAATTTCTAGAATATCTATTGAGGATCTAGTCTCTCTTAAATGTGGAAGCCAGTTGGAGTCCAATCAGAGTAGACCATGGGCCTCACTGAAATAGAAAACATTTACCACGATCACTCAGCTAGCCTAAGGAAAAAAAACTGAGGAATTTTAGGGGTCACTACAGAATTGTAACTTACCCTAAAGTAAGTACAGCAGCCCTCATTTACCCATGGGAGATGTGTTCCAAAATGCTCAGTAGTTGCCCGAACCACTGATAGTACTGACCTCAAAATATATTACATTTTTTGCATATATAGGTACCTATGACAAAGATTAATTTATAAATTAGGCATAGAAAGAGATTAATAGCTATAATTAAATAGAACAATTATCATAATACACTCTAATAAAAGTTATGTGAATGTGGTCTCTGTCTCTCACTCTATCTATCTATCTATCTATCTATCATCTATCTATCTGTCTCAAAATATCTTGTTGCACTATCCTCACTTATTTTCAGACCATGGTTGACCTCAGGTACCTAAAAACCACAGAAAGCGAAACTGCAGATAAGGAGGGACTGCTCTACTACGAATCAATGTAGTCTTACTGTAAGTGAGCAAACAAAAATATATTCCAAAACTTGCTTATCATATGTTCATCTGAGCTTTATAAAACACTGCACATCTGTGTCACCAACATTGCAAAACATGTGAAGAAGACAAAATTCAACAATGAGTTGGGAAACAGAGAGATTACAAGCCTGGATGATGACCTCACAGTCTAGCCAAATGGTCCTCAGAGTATTGTGCCTAGACCAGTGCAGCAGCAGTATTACCCGGGTACGTGTTAGAAATGCAAATTTTCAAGCCCCATTTAAGAACTCCTAAATCATAAACTGTGGTGTAGTGCCCAGACATTTGTGCTCTAACAAGCCCTCCAGGGAACTCTGATACAGTCCCAGTTCTGAGAACCACTACTTTAGCATATAAATTGTGGAGTGGTAACACTTGAAGATAGTCTGCATTGGTTGCTTGGATGGCTACCTACAGATTGTTAGACATGAAAGTGCCAGAGTTGTATTGGCAGAATTTTGAAGGAGTCAGTAAGTTCAGAGCAGTGGGCAAACAAGAATGTATTATTATGTGAGACCAGAGAACTTATCAGGTGTATGATCCTGAGGGAGAGGTAAAAAAAAAAAAAAAAAAAAAAAAAAAAATCAGTTGCTTCACTGAATCAATAAGGAATGCCTTAATGAGGCAAACACTGACATTACTGAGAATCTTGGTAATGTCTGTCTCTTCAGCCAAGGTCGATGGCAGGAGACGTTGCCATGAAACTGCACTTCTTACTGTCAGTGAGGCAATGGGGATGATAATACTGTAAAATTCCAGAGGTCAGATATCATCCTTAATCATCAGAGAATGATAGAAATAATTATTACAGCAGGTGGCAGAAACTAGGATGGCAACAAGGGGCTAAAAGACCTTTGTATTCCTAAGAGCAAGATGACTTAAGCAGCCCACAAGGGCATAGCTTGTCTTACAAGAACAAATTGGTCAAGAGCTGATGAGCAGCTGCTACATTGGAAAACCATGATCTCTCTTAGACCTACCAGACATGAGGTAGTTTTCAGTTCCAAAACCCATCAACTAAAGGGGAAGCTGGAACCCATTAAATAAAGACCTCATAATGCTATAGAAAGTATATATGATTAAGATTCTCAAAATCATTCCCCAAAGCAATCTACAGCCATTTACTATGTTAAAGTCAAAATCAAATGGAGGCACGTGTGTTAAAACAAACAAACAACACCATCAACAAAAACTCTGACAAGTAGAGCTGAGGAAAGTCAGTAAAGAGAGGGTTCTCACGCTTATATGTTTGTATGCCCGATAACAAAACTAACACAGAAGACTGCAAAACATACAACTTTGGGCAAAGGTCACCGCAACCTCACACACAAAAAATTCTTCAGCAAAGACATCTGCCCAGCAACTGCCTGTCTAACCTCAGACTGGCTTCACCCATTATTGATCCCTGATGCCTGTAGCCAACAACAATAATTTCAAAACAAGTATATAATCCTCCTCATTTTTCCTTTAAGATCTTTGTCATCCTTTACTTCCCTGAGCACACACATAATTTACTATGGCACATATATTCCTATTGCAATACTCTATTCCCTTTTTTCTTCAGGGAAGAAAAAAGTACCTTTTTCTTTTAGAGAGTTTCTCGCAGTTTATTATTTAGTTAATAACTAGATGAACCAAACGGGGGAAAGAAAAGTATTTTTTTTTTAGACTGCTGGATACAGCATCTGAGTGGTGATTGACATCAACCAAATTAAAATATCACTATGCCCCATCTGTTAAAAAATAAGCAAATGGAGGCAGAGTATAAATGGAGTCCTAGCTCAGGTCCGCATCACCGTAGGTCTAAGAAATTCAAGGATCTATTTTGTTACCATTTTTCTAGTCCCTGAGTATATTGGAGTGGATACATGTAGCAGCTCTCCCAATAGATGCCTGATCTGTGTAATAAGAGTCATTATGATAGGAATAGCCAAACTTCTGAAACAGTCCCTTTTCCTCTGTGAATATTGTAAATCAGAAGCAATCGCAGATACCAGGTAGGATAGCAGAGAGTAGCAACACCCTCAAGAATTTTAAAGGATACACAGCCTAGACCCTGCAAAATCCCATGAGATCGTGGTGGATGGCTGGCGATTACCATAAACTTAACCAAATGGTAGCCCTAATTACATCAGCTGTGCTGGATGTGATGTCTGACTATGTCCCAGCTGATCTGGTGAATGCATTATTTTCAACACCATCAGGAAGGAGGATGAAAAGTTTGCATCAGCATAGGTCCATGGCAGTTGACATTCTCTTGCCTCAACTATGTTCCTCCTCCCTGACAAGTTATTGTCTGAAGGGAACTCCATCACCTCAATCCTAGGCAAAATGTCATATTGGTTCAATATAACGGATCAAGTTATCCTTTTATTGACTGAAAAGTGTAATCAAAACATTGTACTTGGGCTCTAATGTCTTGGACTGTAGCAAACTGATTCAGCAGACAGAAAGGGGTGAGGATATCCCAAAGGGACATCTGTGATAGACTCATGAATATTTGCTGCCCTCCTCTATATAAAGATTCTCACTCTAGTGAAACTAGATGAAACCAATTGAGTTACGACTTTTCCACTGAAAACTTCAAGAGCCAGTGCGGGCTTCTCTACGCACTTTGCCTTCCGCCACAATTGACAATGTTCTGGGCATAGGATGATTCATCAGCCTGAGTCCCAGAGTGAAGGTGATATAGAACAACATCATGGTGGATGTGTCCTTGATGGCCATTGTTCTTGTAAGCCAGAGATATTTTGATGTTGTCTGTTGATTTTGTCTTTTGACATCACTGTATAACATAACCTCTCCTGGCCAAATCAACATACTTCTGTGATGAAGTTGACAAAGACCAATCCTACCCCCCAACAAGAATGAAATGAGATGTTTACAGGAAACCTTCCCAACTGTAACCATCACATAATATTATTTGCTTTGGTGAAGTTAAGAAGCTCCTTTATGCTAACTAAAGAGATAATCAATGTAAAATAAATTTGTAACACGCCATGAAAGTCTGTTGAAATGATAGATGATGTTGCAAGTCATTACAGACAAAAAGGAGAAACACTTCTGGAATCTAGAAAGAGTCAAGTTGGAGGGAGATATTGTTAGTTCTTCCAAAAACATGACTTGGGGAGAAGTTTCTATATCTAGCTCATAAAGAACATATGACAATACTTTAAAAATTTTTCCATATATTGGAAAACTATAATTCACTGGGCTCCCATAATCCTGGTAAAAACAACCTTGAAAATCATCTTACTCTTTTTCCCCTCATCATATATTTCCAATTATACATTCCAAATCAATGTCAATGCTTTCTGTTGATTATGAGAGACAGAATCCATTGATGTGCCAAAATGAACATTTTGATCACTTGGCAGTCACATCTCATTACTTATTAATGATTAGCATTCTGATCATAACAGAGGCAAAGACTCTTAAAAATAGTAAAACACTTCTCATATTTTGCATCCTCCCACCTGCTAACTGGTGGGTTCCCAAAAGAATTTGTCCTTGGCTTCTAAACTTTCACTGTCTCCAGACTTGGTAACCTCATTGCAAATAATTTATCAAATGAGGACAACTTTCAAATTTGAGCCTCCAATCCCGATAACCTTTCCATTCTCTAGTTCTAGTTGATGTCTCATCAACATTTCAAATGTATATAAGCAAACTCCATATAAGGTAAATAAAAATCATTTGTTTTCCCAGGCAAAACCAATCCTATCCCTTTGTTATTATTTTCTGTCTTGGCATGAACCAGATAATCATCATCTTCTCCTGTCTCCTCCCTGCTCCCTCTTATCCAAAATAGTAATTGCTTCTTTCCCCACTTTCTACTGCCTTTTTTAGTGCTGCCTAGATTTTTACTGCTGAACCCACAGATATCCTCGCCAATTCTGCAGTCAATCTCAAAAGTTTAGAAGTGTGTTAAGTCTCCAGATAACTCTTCTTCTATAATACAAGGGATCTTAAAATTCGTACTCTTTTTTGAGACAGAGTTTCACTCTTGTCACCCAGGCTGGAGTACAATGGCACGGTCTCAGCTCACTGCAACCTCTGCCTTCCCAGGTTCAAGCAATTCTGCTGCCTCAGCCTCCTGAGTAGCTGGGATTACAGGTGCCTGCCACCATACCCAGCTAATTTTTGTATTTTTAGTAGAGATGGGGTTTCATCATGTTGGCAAGGCTGGTCTTGAACTCCTGACCTCAGGTGATCCAACTGCCTCAGCCTCCCAAAGGGCTGCGATTATAGGCATAAGCCAGGGTGTCTGCCCAAAATTCGTACTCTTTTTACACCCAGGGTCAGTACCCAGGCATAACTGCTAAGTGTTCAGATTTCTTTCTTGCCAAATAGACCTAGGACTCAATTATGCAATGCTGATCCCGGAGTATACATGTGACCTATTGGTCAAGTCAAAGCACTTATCCTCTTTCTAATACTCCTACCTTGTGGAACTGACATCTGTCCCATACCTTAATCCCAGTGAAATGGGTTCTGATAACATCGCTTGGGTCTTCTCAGCTCCCTTCCATGGAACTCGTTATTTATTTCCCTGTTCCTTTAGAGCATATTGATATATCTGCCAGAACCCTACCATTCCCCTTGTCATATCTAGATTCCATATTATTAGGCTCAGTCCGCATGCTTGGATACTCTAACAACAGCTACAACCAATTTTTAACATCGGTTGTAATACTATTGTTTTTCCTAAGGCTGCAAACCTCAAACAGCCAAAAACTCTCTCCAGGGCATCTGCATGAGTCTCCCCTCCCCCAGCTTGAGTTCCCTCATGGGAGAGTATGTTTCTGCGCCAACCACGTTTCTTCACCTTCTACATTGCCAGAGTCCCATCCACTACTTCTGCTTGAATTTACCCAAGTTCTAACAATTTATTCTATTCTACATCCATAATGCTTAATAAATGGGGCTCACTCTCTCTTTTGAAAACTACCACAAATTATTCAGACCAGACATGCCCAACAGAAATATCATATAAACCACATATATAATTGCAAACTTTCCAATAACCACATTATAAAAAGTTTCCGAAAACCAATTCAAACAAATTTTAATAATATATAATATTTAACCTAATATGCCTAAAATATTATAAAATGTAATCATATAGTTACTAATGAGGTGCTTGACACTTTTAACTATGTATTTTTAATACTTGGTGTGTAGTTTTACAACCACCACTATTTGAGTTCAGATGAATTTCATTGGAAATTGATTACATTGAGATTTCGTAAGATTTATAGTTGAAAAAAAATAGATTCACATATTCATGTTGTTCCACTTACATATGAAAAAAATTCTAATAACTGAATTAAGTAGCAGTTTTTAAATTTAAGTTGAACTAAATTTAAAATTCAATGCCTCAGTTGTTCCAGCCACGTTTCAGATGCTCAACAGTCAAATGTGGCAAGTGGCTACCATATTAGACAGCACAAGTTCAAACTCATCACCCTCTCAGATAATTGTCAGAGCCTTCTGATTCATTACTCTCCCTCTCCAAGTCCTTCCTACTTTAATCCTTTTATATATAGCTGGTAAATTAATAATTCTAAAGCAACTTTTTTATTATTTCTTTTTGAAGATTTTGAAAGCTTCCCAATGCCGGAAATCAATTCCAAGTTTCTTAACTTCTGGCCTTCATCGTCTTCGATGAGTTATCTTCAACAGCCTTTCCAAACTTATTTTCTTCCACTCTTGGGGCATCTCTAATCGTAATCACCTGCTTATTCTTTCTGCTTACACCCAAGATTTCCTATCCTCATATCTGCTTATATTTGTTCTCTTTTATAACTTTCTTATATATTATATAACTTTCTTCTCTTCTACATCTTCCTACTATAACATTTCCTTTTATAATTCTATTACAATAATGTCTTACATATAATTTATACAGACTATTGTAATTCCATATAAAGATGATGTGCACTTACCCCACCATAACTTCATCTCCCAAAATGTCACTGAGATGACAATATAGAAATTTTTTTAAATAAATAAATGCTTAAGTACAGGGAAAACTGGAAAAGAAGTGACGACAGATGAGAAAAGTTAACAAAATTGGAAAGCAGGTGTCTTAATCCTTTTGAACTGCTGTAACAAAATTACCATAAAGTGGCTTATAAGCAACAGAAATGTGTTCTCACAGTTCTAGAGGCTAGGAAGTCCAAGAACAAGATGCCAAAAAATTTGGTGTTTATAATGAGGACCTGCTTACTGGTTCATAGAGGGCCAGTCTTCATGCTGTGTCCTCAAGGTGGAAGGGGAAGGAAGTCATCTGGGGCTCTTTTTATAAGAGCACTAGTCCTATTCATGAGGGCTCCACTCTTATTTCCTAATCACCTCCCAAAGATCCATCTCCTGACATCATCACACTGGGGATTATATTTCAACATAAGAATTTGGGATGGAAATATTCAGTCTATAGCAAGTGGGAATGGGGTGTGAGTGATGACTGATTTTCAAAAGAAAAGAATTGTGTCTGCCAAAGGGAGGCCAACTATAAGTAAGCCAGTTTGCTCTGCAGAGCCCCAGAAAAGCTTGAAAATTGGAGGTACTGGGTACCTCTGAAGACTGGGTAAGAGGTACCCAGACTGCAGACTGGGGGATTAGTTGAAAGTCTGTGTAATAAGAATATAAATTTCAGATTCCATCCTTTCACCCCTCAATCCACTTCTCAGGCAATTATAGCCCCAATATGGTTTGGCTGTGTCCCCACCCAAATCTCACCTTGAATTGTAATAACTCCCGTGCGTAAAGGTCAAAACATGATGTGTAAAGGAGATAATTGAATCACGGGGGTGCTTTTCCTCATCCTGTTCTCATGGTAGTGGATAAATCTCACAAGATCTCATGGTTTTATAAACGGGAGTTCCCCCACACAAGCGCCCTTGCCTGCCATCATGTAAGACATGACTTTGCTTCTCATTCACCTTCCACTATGATTGTGAGTCATGTGGAACTTCGATTCCATTAAATTTCTTTCCTTTATAAATTACCCAGTCTCAGGTCCATCTTTATTAGCAGCGTGAGAACAGACTAATGCAACCCTTTCCCTAGCTTAGCGGGACAAGAGCAGTTTCTTACTGTTTTATTTTCTATTGATGCCATGACAAAATACCACAAATTTAGCACCCCAAAACACCTATTTTTACCTCGCGGTTCTGTTGGTTATAAATCCAGGTTTGCTCAACAGTTTTCTCTGTTCTGGGTTACATAAAGCTGAAATCAAAGTGTCTACTGGCAAGACTCTTATCAGGAGGCTCTAGGAAAAACCCACTTCTAAGCTCACTCAAGTTGTAGGACTGAGGTCCCATTTTCTTGCTGACTGTCTCCTGAATGCTGCCCTTGGTGATGCCTTCATCTTCAAGCCAGCAACAGTATCAAGTACTTCTCACACTTCAAATCTCTCTGACTTCCCTTCTGCTGCATATCTTCTGTCTCTTCTGCTTCCCTCTTGTGCTCTCATTCATTTCTCTTCTGTTCTTATGGGTTTATATGATTACATTGTGCCCACCAAGATAATCCAGAATAATCTCTTTTTCTCAAAATCAACTGATTCATATCTTTAATTCCACCTGCAAAGTCCCCTCACAGGAGTACCTAGATTATTGTTCATGGAATAACCAGAGGATGGGAATCTTTAGGGACCATTTCTCCAGTTCGGTCTCCCACTGTTATTCTCCAGGAACATTGAACCAGAGAGACGCAAGAACCAAGCACAACAGAAGGCAGGGAGAAGGCATGGACTGAAAACGGGGGGTCAGAGAAAACCTTCTCCTGGATGGAACAGCTACCTCTGTTCATTCAGCTCCCAGAACACTGGAAGTCAGGCTTTCATACCCCAAGCAAGTGACTGGAGGATTTCTCTTGGGTGAAACTAACTGGCACAATAGAAAAAAACCTGCAGTTATTTGAAATCTTTCCAGTGAACTCATCACTCCCCACCCAATCAGCCTATGATAAATTTCACCAGTCAACAAGCTGTGGCCATGCATCCAGAGTGTCCAAACAGCTTTTTAATCCTCTCTCTCAAATACGATCACAAGGAAAATTAAATAAAAAATAAACTTTAAAAATACTCTGCAGCATTCAGGACTTAAATGTCCCTTTTCTAATAACAACTTTCCTGGCCCCCTTAGCTGTAAGGAACAACTTCCTGAATGCCACCAGCACTTTGTCTGCAAATCTTTTCTCTCACTTAATTGCTGTGGGTGCCTGTTATGTTTTGAATATTGGTCCTTTCCAAAATTCATGTCGAAATTTAATCCAATGTGGCAGTATTGGGAGGTGAGGCCTTTAAGAGATAGTTGAGTCATGAGGGCCCTGATAATTGAGTCACGAATGAATTAATGCATTCATGGATTAATGAATTAATGGGTTAATACATTATCATAAAGGTGTTATTGGTAACCTTATAAGAAGAGGAAGAGAGATCTGAGCTAGGACATGAGCATGTTCAGCCCCCGTGCCATGCGATGCTCTGTACTGCCTCAGAACTCCGCAGAGAGTCCCTACCAGCAAGAAGGCCCTCACCAGAAGTGGTCCCTTAACCTTAGATTTCTTGGCCTTCAGAACAGCAAAAACTGAATTCTGCTTCTTTATAAATTATCCAGTCTCAGGTATTCTGCTGTAAGCAACATAAAATGGTCTAAGAATGCCCTGTCACTCTTTTACTGAGCTGTAAAATCTAAATATCTATTTTATTTACATTATTCAAAATTTTCTCACCCTGTTTTTTGAAGAGTAATAGTAACATTTCTTTCCTTCCTTCCTTCTTTCTTTCTTTTTTTTTGAGACAGAGTTCTGCATTTGTTGCCCAGGCAGGAGTACAATGGTGTGATTTCGGCTCATCATAACCTCCGTCTCCTGGGTTCAAGTGATTCTCCTGCCTCAGCCTCCTGAATAGCTGGGATTACAGGCATGTGCCGCCATGCCCAGCTATGTTTGTATTTTTAGTAGAGACGGGGTTTCTCCATGTTGGTCCAGCTGGTCTCAACCTGCTGACCTCAGGTGATCAGCCCGCCTTGGCTTCCCAAAGTGCTGGGATTACAGGCATGAGACACCATGCCTGGCCTCAATAATAACATTTTTTGAACCTCAATACTTTACTTTTTCTTATTATATGCCTTTTATCCTCCATTAGAGCATGAGCTAATTGAATGCAAGAACCACCTTGCTCTTAGCTCCTGGCACTTATTAAATATCTTTAAATGAAGGAGTAATATAAATAACATGTCTAGTCCTCTGCTGTTTCTTTGGAGATTCATATTCAATCTCCTTTAATTCTTACAACTCCATATACAAGTAGATCAGTCATCATAATACCTGCTAACATTTATTAGCTATTTAGTCACACGAACTTATCATCAGCCCATTCTACAACTAGGAACTTAGGTGCAGAAAACTTAAGTAAGCTGCACAAAATCACACAGCTAGTAAGAAGTGAATTGAGATTTGAATGCTGGTAGTCTGCAGCCTGAGACCTTGCTATTGGACTAATATTCTATCTTGACTCACTCTTCAAAAAACGAACAAAATAATCCATATTATAGGAAACAGATCAGTTCAAAAGTAGTCTAACTCAAGATCTTAAGTAACTTATGTCTTGGTGCTTCTCATAGGTAGATGGTTATTAATAGTGTTATCAATGAGGGAATAAAGATGAGATCCATGAAGACAGAGATTTTGTGTGTTGTATTCATTGCTATATCTCGGCAACAAGACCAGTGGACTTTACAAATTTTTGTTTAATAATTTAAATAAATTGTCATTTGATTGAGAATAACATTATAAATATCCCTTGGGTAAATTCAACTCTGGAAAAATTGGTCATCAAGTTCCTAGATCTCTTAATAAGGGAGATAAATCTGGAAGCACACAAAATTACAGCAACCTAGGATACTTGGAACGAACAGTCTGCCAAATCCTTAACCAATTAAGTTTTTGAGAGAGATGGTGCGTATCCAACCACCTAAATTATCATCTTGCTGTAGTTATGATAAATATTATATGAAGAAGGAAAATTTACATTCACATATACTACAAGGTAGCGCATGAAGTAATTATCTGGAAATTCAGATTGAGTGATTTTTATATAAAAGGCTTTTCACTATCTTTAAAATTGATTAGTCTATCATTACTCTGCCCTTTGTATGGAAAAACTCAGGCTGGAGATTTGCTCCCATTCAGGGCCCCTTTCTTCTCTGTGTTACCCCATCCCATACAAATAATAACTGTCTGTCCTCAAGCCACTTGACTATCCCTGCAGCTTCTACAATTGATCTTTTCCTCATTGTTTCTACAGCAAGGATGTAACCTCTACCCTGATGTCCAAGGAGTATTGGTATTGTCTCCCTGAATATCCTGTTTCTGCTCTTTGAGTCCTACACTAATAGTATATGATTCTTATGCAGCATAAAACACACCTAATCAAATAAGAGATATGTTTTAAAACACAAGCAATGGATGGATAAAATAACCTCACTTTTCAAGAATTGCCTTTTAGCCAATGCTTGCTCAGTTTCTCCATGAAAACAGCATTTTCCATTCAGCAGCTCCTTGGGAGAGAACTGGTCACCATGCCTTGCATTGTTAAATTCACTGCAGATTCTTATGCTGTCTTTTACCAAAAGCAAATTTCTTTAAATGTCTGTGTTAACCAATTGGCAGGCTGACAGCAGGCTGCCTGGCTAAGATAAATTTTGCAGGCTTAGTCACTAACCTCTATTGCTTTCCCTTATAATCTGGCCCTACCACAAGATTCTTTCAATGGATAAATAATATATCTAGATTTTTCCAAAAGCCTACTACTTTATTTTTGTTATAAAAGCTTATGAAAGTATGCAAAAACAGAGCTCTTAAAAATCATAGCCAATTTTATGCATATTATTTCCCAACAATGTGTGTCCTTTACAGACTAGTAATGAATACCTGTCAAAATATTTGTGTACCTCTTTATTTCTATTCATGGAGAGAAGATATAACTGCATGGATGCGCTTTACTCTCCCTAAGGGAAATGTGATGCCCAAGTAAGGAAAAAATATTTTCTACAAGAAGAGAGATTCTATATAAGAAGCTCAGCTGTAATTTAAGGCTTACCAAAGAGCGTATACATTTTTAAAACATTTTTTATAGAAGTGGAAAGTAAACCTAACAAAGAAATCCATGCATAGTTTTAAACCTTATTACTTGTTTTTGTTTAACTTGATTATTACTGTTTTTTTTTTCTATTAAGGACATTGTTTATTTCTAGTTCTTCTTTAAATATCTAGAAGGAATAGACTACAGAACTCTTGGATTTTTTTTTTCTTCCATTTCTCAGAAGTTTTCCCACAAGTGAAATAACAGAAAGAACTCAATTTTTTCAAAAGCACATCTCCAGAAAAACAGAACTCCCTCACTACTTATAAAGGACCAGCTTTGTGCCAGCCACTGGGTTGAGCTTTGGGGACATAAAACTTAGGACACATGATCCTTGCTCATGGTCTAGTGTAAAAGACCCAGCTCAGCTCTGATAAAACGTGAGGCATGTGCCAGTATCATTTCCAAAGTCCTGTAGCAGCACAAAAGGAGAAGCTCTTATTCTTCCCAGGGGGCTGAGAGGCAAGAAAACCACTAGTGAGATTTCTTTGCCTTGGAGAATGAGTATAATTTTGCCAACCAGGGGGACAGCACTTCTCAAACACAGACTCCAAAAGAAAAACGTTAAGAAGGAGTAAATGAAGGGAAGTAGGAATGGAAGAAGGGAGGTAGAAGAAAGAATTTTTATTTCATCCAAATTCTCTACTCATTGAAGGTTGATTTTCCCTAATAAAATCTCACGATTTGAATGTGAAAAACATGTCACACTGATCATTAGGCATCACCTATCAACAGAAAATATTTTTGGAGAAAACAATATTTAAGCAAAGCCATTTTTATTTCAACAAAATGCAATCAACCTGATGTTTGATAGATTTTGATAAAGTTTCCCTCACAGGATGATCTTGCAAGGTATCCCAACACTCTCAAAAGACAAGTGGGCTGAGCGAAAGTGAAGGAAAAGATGATGTACCGGAGCTGCTCTCCCTACCCCTGGAGACTCTGCCTTTCACCCCTGATGTCTCCTCTGACTCGTAGCATCAAAATAATTCAAGTTTGATATTTGTAACCTCAAGAATACCTTAAAGACTTACAACCCAAGTACTTTACGATCAAGTACTTACAGCAGCCAGAATCAGGCTTACATAAGCAGCTTAGCGTAGCATCTCAAAACTCTGATATTCACACTGTTGGGAAGGGGAATGTAATAAGACGATAGTGAAAAGAATTGGATCTCTTGGCTTTTAAACATCCTTGCTCATATGCCACTGCCTCAGTTACATCTCCTGACCTCAGTGAGCAGAACAGTAGGAAAGTCAGCCATACAATTACCCAGTCAACATCCTTCACTGGACCAGGTTGAATAGGAAGGTTGTGCATAATGGTTATATCCACATTTCCATTAACTTTCTGGGGTTATCACTTCAGTAAACAGATACAAAAGCCCTCACAGAAGCTACTGAGCATTATTTCAATAAGAATGTTGGTAATTGTGGAAGTAATATATGATCATTGAAGAAATTTTAGAAAATGTATAAAAGAAAAAATGAAAAAACAAATGTCCAGAGATACTCAGGAAACTGCAGAAAGATCAGTCTCTTGTTTTTTCCATTACAGAACATCATTATTTGGAAATATAATTTTAATGACTTATAGTCCTTTAATAATATTCCATAATCTATATATCATATTCTCCTAACTTTTAAAAATCAGGGCCAGATCCAATATTTGCTGTAATAACTTGTGCCAAAATAAATGCCCTTATTTATTTACCTTTGTCTGTACCTCTACTTATTTCTTTGTGATAGATTCCTAAAAGGGAAATTACTGAGTAAAAAAATAGAACAATTTACTCTTCTTGATATATATGGACAACTGCTTTTAAAAAGCGTGTACCAGTTAATGCTTCAATCAGCAGAGTACAGTATCAGTCTGTGCATACTCTTATTAGCATTGAACAGCACCATTTTGAATCTTTGCCAATTGGATAAATGAGAATTTATAACTCATTTACATATGCATTGCTGTGATTATTAGTGAATTATACATTGTGTTACAGTTATTCACCAGTGGTATTTCAGATATGGCTTTTTGCCAATTTTTAGGGTCTTTTTATTTTAATCTTGATTTGTAAGAATTTTGTATATTAGGAATTATAACAATCATATTTGGTATAGATATTTCAGTTTTTAATTTGTCTTGAATTTTTATTGTAATGAAAGGTGAAGTATAGAATAATTTTATATAAATAGTCAAATATGTTCATGTTTTTAAGTTGACTTTTCAGATACTTTCTTTTTCTTTTCTTTTTTTTTTTCTT
>NW_012116154.1:6091995-6219186 GCF_000951035.1 Colobus angolensis palliatus | reverse complement strand
TTTTTTTTTTTTTGAGATGGAGACGCGCTTATCAACTAGGCTGGAGTGAAATGGTGCGATCTCGGCTCATCACAACCTCTGCCTCCTGGGTCCAAATGATTCTTCTGCCTCAGCCTCCCAAGTAGCTAGGATTACAGGCTCCCACCACCATGCCCAGTTAATTTTTTGTATTTTTAGTAGAGACGGACTTTCACCATGTTGGACAGGCTGATCTCGAACTCCTGACCTCAGGTGATCCACCTGCCTCAGCTTCCCAAAGTGCTGGCATTACAGGTGTGAGCCACTGCGCTCAGCCTCAGAAATGTTAAAAATGAAAAACTCTTCCTTATTTTGAATCAGATTTTAAAAATAGGAAGTAAAAAGGTAACAACTTTTTTACTCATATTCTTTGATCTAGTGAAGCTCAGTAGTTTTTCTCATTTAATAAGATTTCAACAGATTATCATTATTGTCATAATTGAACTATTTGGTCTTATGATATCTTGTTTTATGCTTTTACTTTCTGGGCTTTTTTGCTATTTTGAGGAATTCCTAAAGGATTTTTTCTTCTCTAATCATTCAAAAGTTTCAAATCCTGTTTTGTTTTGTTTTTCTTATAGATTTTACCATTAAACTATTCCCACATTTTCTTTAGTCAATATTCAAAGATCAATATCGCTAAGAATGAAATAACTTTTTCCCCCAATCCACCATATGTCCTAGAGACTTTTGCCTATGTTAAATTCCCTCTCCATCCAATCTTAATTTTCAGTATACCTTAAAACAAATTGGAGTCGACATTTTTATATACAACTTTTGTTTCAATATTTATATTCAATTTTGCAAACTTATCTATACTATGAAAAATTCACAGAATAATTTTGACAAGAAATTACACTGATTAGAGAGAATTTTTTGATTAGATACTATTTTATATTTTTAAAGTATCAGTTTTTTAAACTTTTTTACTGATACTTTTAAAAGTTCAGATTGAATACATATTCTTTTTTAAATATTTTATCAGTTTTATCTCACTGCTTCACAAACAATTCCCAGCTGGCAACCAAACTTAGCTGGGATGCTGGGCTACTAATGGTTTATAACAGAGTCTTTGTGCCATCCAAGCTATAAAGAGCAAATAAAAAGCTATAAAGAGCAAATGCTCAAGACCAACACGTGAACAGTCAGGATGAGATCTGTCTTTCCATTCAAGAGTTTGAGGCTCTGAACACCCACACCACATAATCCTTTCTTAAGATTTAACACCTGCAAGTTTTAGAAATTAAAGTTACGTTTTCATTGTGCTTTTTCTGAATTCTCTTAGCTCTGTATATCTTTGCCTTTCCATAGAAGATGCTAGCAATCTAAAAGTCATAACAATTTATTGTTTCCTTCTGGGGGAAAGAGTTTAGTATTATTTGTTATTACGTAAAGGGCAAGCTATGGAAAGAGTGACTGTTTCCAAACACAATTTCAGGTGCACCTTGCTTTACTTAATAGATTTATACCTGACCAACAGTAAAAATTGAATTTGTATAAATCAAGTTAAATAAATGTTAAATGCACTAAGGAAGCTTGTTAATTTAAATTCATCACATGATGTATCCTTTTATAAAAGTATTATTAATCATCTTTTCACATGTTTTATATATATGAACTTTCAAATATTAAGGTCACTTAGTTCTAAACCAATGTATCCTTCCCCTTTTATAATATGTTACATTTTATCAATGAAAAGCGTAGTAATTCCCCTAAACAAAAGCAAGAAATAATTACAATACATCAAGTCTTTTTGTTTTTGTTTTTGGTTAAATTAGTTTTTGACTATCAAGACAGAGAGAAAGTGAGTATTGATTTAAATATATGAAAGAAAAAGAATCCAGATAATAGGGTCTTTAGGGAAGTTATAAGGAGATGAGGGATGAGATGGAATATTTTACCCAAGTAATGCGTGAAATGAATACATCAAGTCCTAAAGGGGTATGAAAGGCATAGCTGTAGAAACTGTACCAAATCAACTATCAAACATGTCAAACAACAGCGCTAGATAAAGGATAGAAGATAAAACATAGAGCCAACATGAGCATTGAAACTGAGAAACCAGGAAAAGTGAACATGAAGAATGATAAACCACAGGGGGATAGGTAGGTGTTATTTGGAACAAACAAAGCAATGAGTTAACCATAGCTATGCAAAGTAGAATGGAAGAATACCAAAACAACATCGAATGAGAAAAGAACATCACAGAAGCCTATATGCAGTCTGCTTCCATTTATTTATGTAAAATATACAATATTTAGCATTGATTGTTTAGAAACAAAATCGTATATGCTGAAGCATAAAGGAAAGCAAGAGTGAGGGAAATTTTGCTTCCAATAATGGTATATTAAGTAATGACATATTAGTTATCCCACTGATAAGGTACTTAGAAAAACTGGAAAATAGGATGTAAATTTTCAGCTGGAGAACATTGGCACACTGGCAATTTAAATAAGTATTACTGTAAGAAGACGGAAATCCAGACAGAGGAGCGCAGAAGTTGGGGCTTTTATGGATAAAGGATCCAACAAGAAAGACCTGGCACATTTGAGTGGCATAATTGAGGAACAATCAGTGAAGGTACAATTCATAAGAGTGTGGATAGGATTAAGGGAAACCAGTGAGAGATGAGGAAATGCCTCAGAACTAACAACAGGTTGTTTGCTTGCCATTCCCAGCCTTAGCACTAAAGGAGCAAGGAAAGGAAGGAGTTACAGAGCTAAGAGAGAGCTGTAGGAAAGGGCTGCCTAGCAGAAGTTTGGGGCTTTAGTCAAATGTAGCCACTACTAATTTAGGAGCCAGCTGAGTGGGGCTGAGGGAATAAACCCTGCTCTCACATTCCCTCCATCCTTCTGTTGGCTGAAGGTGCCCCCACTGGCCAAACCCAACCAGAATCCAGAGGAGAAGGAAGCTCACTGATGCTTCCACTTTTCAGGACAAAAAGTAGAGTGGAAAGAAGTGGGATCTGGGTCTGGAAGAGCAAATATAGAATAGCCAGCACAGTAGATCTCAAAGAGCTTGAACAAGTTTTTAGGTGGCCTCAAGGGCTAGAGGGACAAAAGTTTCTGGGAAGAATCTGATAACTTCCATGTGGTTTTAGTTTGGACTCTCAATGGTTGCATTTAGAAACAAAGGTGAAACAGAAGTAAGTCATTTCTTGCCTGGCCTGCATGACAGCTTTGTATCAGTTGGGTGGCCTAGAAAACCTAAATCACTGAAATTGGATTAAGTTCCAGACTGACAGTTTTCTAGGCAATGAAGGAAGAAAACGTAAATTCCCTATCATGTAAGATCACATTTTACTAGGTTTCAACTTACTTCTATAAACTGGTCTTTGAATATAATGTTAAGCACACAGTCCATGGTAACCACATAAATGAGGAAATAAAACAATATAAATAAGAAACAACAGAAATATTAGCCAACAGAGGCAGATCCACAAATACTCCAGCTATTGGGAACTATCAGGCACAGACTTTAAACACAGATAAGCTTTCAATGGTCATTAAGATAAAGAGAAGATTGAAAATAAAACTCAGAGAACAGGTAATGCTAAAAATGGACAGAAATTTGAAAAAAAAATCATGTAGAAATTCTAAAACTTAAAAATACAATAATTACAATTAAGAATGAGACAAACAGCGCATTAAACACAACTGAACCTCGCATTAGCCCACCATTTCAAGTTGGTCCCTTTCTTGCCTCTTCTCCTTCAATTCATGCCTTTGGCCTCCAGGGGGAGCTACTAATGACTAAGTGACTGAAGAAGAACTTGAGCTCCAGCGGGGCGTAGTGGCTCACGCCTATAATTCCAGCACTTTGGGAGGCCTAGGGGGGCAGATCACCTAAGTTCAGAAGTTCGAGAGCAGTCTGGTTCAATATGGTGAAATCCCATCTCTACCAAAAATACAAAAATTAGCTGGTCATGGTGGCGGGCACCTGTAATCCCAGATACTCCGGAGGCTGAGGCAGGAGAATCATTTGAACCGGGGAGGTGGAGGTTGCAGTGAGCCAAGATTGTGCCATTACACTCCAACCTAGGCAACAAGAGCAAGACTCTATCACAAAAAAAAAAAAAAAAAAAAAAAAAAAAAAAAATGTTGAGCCTGCTTTACAAATGTTTCTGTCTATGTAATATTTAGGTACCACTACAAAGTGAACAGCTACAATGCTATAACCCCCCCTCAGGGGTGACCCTGAAAGGCATTGCCAAAGGGAAATCCTCTCCTTGGGCAGAACTTCAAGTAGTACTTTATTATTCCACTTTGTCTGAAGTGAGAGATGGCCAGAAATACAAATCCACAACTCATTCATGGAAAGTTGATGATAGTTTTTCTGCCCAGAGACTTGGAAGGAATAAGATTGGAAAACTGGTGCCAAAGAATTCTGAGAAATAGCTATATGAATGGAAATGTTAAAATGGACACAAACTGTGAGGATATTTGGGCCCCTTGTGTCCACAAATGAGTTCCTACTGCAGAGTAGGCTCTTAATTAGGTGGATGAAATGATGTGTTTAGTGGGTGTGAGTAAGCCCTTTTCCCAAGACACAGTGCTTTCCCAATGGGCCCAGGAACAAAGTGGCCATGGTGGCAGGGATGAAGGTTATGTCTATGTTAACCAAAGCTGACCTGGCTAATGCTACTGATGATTGTCTAATCTGCCCAAACTGGAGACCAACACTGAATCCCCAATATGGTAGCATTCCCAGGGATGGGGAGGACTGGCCAGCAACCTAGTAGCAGATTGATTACACTGGACTGCTTCCATCATGGAGGGGGCACGGATTCATTCTCACTGAAACAGACACACATTCTGGCAATAGATTTGCCTTTCCTGACAATAAGGCTTCTACCAGAACTACCACCGAGGGAGTCCCAGTGAATTAGATAGACCACCACCTGGCCATTGGGGCTCTTTATGCTACTGACAAAATAGGCAGGAAAGTTAACTCTGCTCCTAGAGTGATTGATTCTAATTTCCAAGCAGAAATCAGGTTGTTGTTTCTACACAACAACAACAACAAAAATGTGGACTATACCTAGAACCCAGGCATTGCCAGGACACCTTTTAGTAGTTCTACACCCAGTAATAAAAATTAATGATGGAAAACTATGGCAAACTTAAAAAAAATAAGGCAGGACAACTGATAATTCAGACCCTTCAAAAATGAAGATTTGTATCACTCTACCAGAGACCAAGAACCCTGGCCAGCTGAAGTTCTGGCTAAGAGGAAGGGAAATAGGTAGTGGGTAGTAGAAGAAAGAAGCCAAAGATATTAACTGCAGCCTCATGAGCAACTACAAAAATGAAGACTCCTGTAGTCCCCCTCATGCATGGGGGATATGTGCCAAGACCCCTAGTGGATGCCTAAAACCACAGATAGTAGAAAATCCAATTGCCATCGGTTGGAACATGTCTCTGATCATGTCTTCCACCCACAAATTTAAATCTTTTTCCTTATTAACTAAGCACTTGTCACTCACTATGACTATAATTTTTGCAGTTTGAGGTGTACATCAGTCTGTTTTCACACTGCTGATAAAGACATACCTGAGACTGGGCAATTTACAGAAGAAAGAGGTTTAATGGACTTACAGATACACATGGTTGGGGAGGCCTCATGATCATAGAAGGAGGCAAGGAGGAGCAAGTCACATCTTACATGGATGTCAGCAGGCAGAGAGAGAGAGCTTGTGCAGGGGAACTCCCCCTTACAGAACCATCAGATCTCATGAGATTTACTTACTAACATGAGAACAGCATGGGAAAGACCTGCCCCCATGATTCAATTACCTCCCACCAGGTCCCTCCCACAACACGTGAGAATTCAAGATGAGACTTGGCGGGGGGACACAGCCAAACCCTATCAAGGTGTAGCAGCAAAACTAGGATGAATTTCCTTCCTCACAATGTCACAGATTTGTTCTTACTGTAGATCTTAGCAACCTTAGCATACAATTTTTTTTCTTTCCTTATTAAGTCAACAACCTTCATCTTTTCACTTAAAGTAAGCACTTTAAGGCTTCTCTTTGGTATATCCAAACTGCATGCATCAGTACTCTTGCACTTTGGAGTCACTATTAGGTAAAATAAGGATTACTTGAACAGAAACACTGCAATACCATGACAGTCAATCTAATAACAAAGACAGCTACTAAGTGACTAACAGGCAGATAGTATAGACAGTATAGATACACTGGACAAAGGGATGATTCACGTTTCGGCCAAGATGGAGCAGAAAGGCATGAAATTTCATCATGCTACTCAGAAAGGTGTACAATTTGAAACGTATAAATTGTGCATTTCTGGAATTTTCCCATTAATATTTTGAACCACAATTGATCACAGGTAACTGAAACCACAGAAAGCAAAACAGCAGATAAAAGAATACTGCTATATAGTAGTTTTGCGTATTTTCCCTTTGCTTGTGATATGAATAAGTTTATTTGCATTTGCTAATCTTTCCTTATCACAAGTCCCAGTCCATGGTACTCTGCTCACTAACCAACTGTGGGCCAACTTAGGCCCAAGGCTACCCAAAGACTTTCATGACCAGCCAGTAGTCTGCAGCAATATGCTTTTCAAGGCTAAATTCTAGTCTTGGGTGGGGCAAAGCACGGAGGGATGCAGTCTACCAAATGTGTTGTTCCTTGGATTCTCTCCTCAGCCCTAGGGTAAGCTTTAGAGTTCTCTTTTATTCTCTACTAGTAGCTAATCCTCTATAACTAGTTTATGCTTGATGTTTAATCTTCACTATTCAATTTACTGCACAGTTTCTGTTTCTGGATTGGACCTTGGTTTATTCAAAAGCAAATAAAATAAACACTGTAATTAAGACACAAAAATTATCAGGCTTAATTTTTAAAAAGTAACATATGCCATTTTTAACATAAATATCTAAAGCTTAAGATTACAGAAAAGTTAACATATCTCATGTAAAAAAAAGCTGGAGTAGTCATGTCAGTATCATATAAAATGGACTTTAACACAAATGCATTTCTAGGGATAAAAAGAAATTTATCTTTAGTCAATAATCAAAATTTCAGTTGCTTGAAAGATACTTCACTTTTTATTCACTTAAAATAGCATCGTCCTAAACATATATACAACTAAAACAAACCCACAACAAAAGGAAGTTTTAAGGTACATCTCTCGGTAATTAGTAAGACAAGCAGACAAAGAATTCAATAGGGACATGGAAAACTTGTATAGAATGAGCAAACCTGATCAGATAGACACTGCATACAACATCTGCACAATATATATGCCTTTTAGCAGCAAAATGGAATATATATATATTTTTTAATTTATCAAGTTCTGGAGCAAAAAGCAAAACTCAACATAGTTTAAAGGTTTTAAAGTACACATCTTGTTGCCTGCCAAATCTATCTATCATCTTCGGACCTCATGCTGAGATCCAGACCTGTATATCCAACCAATAATGTGCTGGAATGGTCTTGTAAGAACAGACAACAGACTGTGCCCATCTCTTCCCGACTCTGCATTGTTGACATCACATTGGTATTAAACTTGGACATGGTGGGAGTATGTGCTCCATGGGTATCAGCAAATGCTACAGAAAAAAAAAAAAAGTTTTCTTCTTTATTGTTTGAGAATAAGTGATTAAATATTTACCAGCACACCACCATATCCAACTCATTCTGAACCATCTCCACATAGATGTTGCAATGGCATCTCAATCTCAGTATGTCTAAGCATATTATCTCCCTTCTCCAAATGTATGTACCCTATATCTCATTTCTAGTTAATGATATCACCAACCATGTACTTATACAAACTAAAATCCCAGAATTTTTAACTCTTCTCTTCATTCCCACAGTAAATCAATGATCAATTCCCTACATTTTATGTTCAAAATGTATCTAAAATTTGTTCCCTCTTTTTCTTTCCTCCTACTATTGCTATAGACAGAATAATCTATGATCGGTAATGTACTTCCAAGATTAATATATAAAATCTATAAAAACTAATTATGGCTAGGCTCAACCAATCAGAGCAGAAGCCAGCTGTAGGGCAGGTCAGAGCCCTGCGATATCTAAATGCTAAATCAAGAGGTGGTCCTGGGTTCCTAGGGGTGCATCAGGTAGCCAGAGCTGTGGCAGTGGGTGACAGTTGGGATCTCAGGGCAGCAGCTGTATAACAACTGGTAAGGCAGTATCTCAATATTGGAACAACTGGGAAGCCATCCTAGCTAATATTTGTCCTGAGCGTGGTATGCATACCATGGAGATACACGGGATAGTTTAAAGAGGGACATAGATAAACTCTTTAAATATGTATTTTACTGTGTTAAAAATATAACATACTGAGTCTAAATTTAAAAAAATATACTTAATGTAAGGCGGATAGATAGATAGAAAGATAGATAGATATAGATAGATAGATAGATAGATAGATAGATAGATAGATAGATAGATAGATAGATAGACAGACAGATAGAACCCTTGACAAAAATTAAGTGAATGACAGGAATTTGGAAGCCATGGTTCCCTGCCTCCACTTTCTCTTCTTTTCAAATGTCTCCTCCCGTGCTGCCAGAGTATTTTTTCTAAACACAGATTTGGTCTTTTCAATTCCACAATTTAAATTGTTAGACACTTCTTCATTGTGTATGGAATAAATCCAAACTCCTCAACAAAGTGTACAGCAATCTTGCAAATACAGCATCATAAAATTCCTTTTACAATCTCACCAGAAACTCTATACTTTTATCTACATGTTTCCATGTCTTTGTTTAGATTTTCTCCAGCTGGCAAATATACACATGACACTGAAACCTCAGTGCAAATGCCACTTTTTCGCTGAAGCTTTCCTCAACATTTCACACAGAATTCACAGCACTTTTTCTTCTCTTCTGTGGCACTTTTTAAACACTATGATTTAGAAGGAACAGTACACTAACTTGAAGATCCTTGTACTTCCAACTGCCTTTGTAGAGAGGATTTTATTGCTCGTTGACACCCTTCTCCAAAAGAATCAGCAAGAACCATTAGAATTCTGTATTAAAAATGGCACAATCAAGTTATTATAACAAAGAGGATACAAACTACACAGGCCCAACAAGATAGAAATTTCTTTCTTTCTCATGCAACAACCCAGGAATGAATGGTCAAGGTGTAGAAGGGAAGCTCCACCACTCTCAACATGCCACCTACATCTTTGCTTCTAAGGTGTACGGTCACTCTGGTCATCATGACTGCATCCAGCAAACAGGAAAGAGTCAAAGAAAAGTGCAAGCAAGCATCTTCATTTACAGGGCATTGTTTGCCAGTTGCACAGATCACGTCTGTTCACATCTCATTGCCCAGAATGTAGTTAGATGGCCCTATCTAATCACAAATGAGGCTCAGAAATTCCATCTGCACAGGTCAGCAATGTGCCCAGTCAAAACCTGAGAGGTGCTGTTACTAAAGGAAAATAGAGAGAAATGGACACTGAACATAAATGATTAGTTGGTGCCTCCAACACGAAATGCAAATTTCTCCTTTTTACTTGCGTGTTATATGCAAAGATAAAAGGTTTTCTGGGGAAACTGTTGGAATGTTCGTCACAGTGATGTTTCTGGTTACTTTGCTATTTTAGTCATTTATGGTTTCCTTTACTACCATTAGTGCTGCTGCAGCTTATTCTATAAAATCAGACATATCTATGATAGCAGTATCTCAGCCAACATATAAATCTTATTATTTTATGGGATCATTAAACTCTGAGTCAGTTTGTGTGTCTCCCTTTTTTATATGGATGAGAGAGTAAACTAGGTCAACTTTCTTTTCTTTATTTTCCACTCCAGCAGTACAAACCTGGCTTCCTACAAACAAGTCTCTCTTTCTAAAATACGATTATCATATTCCCTTTTAAAATGTGTACATAGCTCCACAGCGATCTACAAGTTCCCACCATAAAGTGTTTAGATGACTTACAGCTTTTGCAACTTGACTACTCTTCAGAAAATGAAACACTAAACCTGACCAGAAAAGTATTGCCATCAACGTGTGCATTCAATCTGCTAAGCGTCAGGTAGATTTCTCAAACAATGCTCTCTTGGGCATGAAACTAAAATTTATCAAGCTTTCCATCTGGCCTCAAGTTAATAAACATTTGCCTTCTGCACCGAACAAGACTGCAGTGGAGCTGGGGTTAAAAGAACCGTAATGAGATACAGTTACGTTGATAAATGAGACAAACACTTTAGGTGTTTGACTTGAAGCAATAATACATTTTATTTTTTGTGTGAGAGAAGAATGCTTCCATTTATCCTTGTGGGGGTTCTCCTAAACTACTGAGTACGAATTCCTTCTAGAGGCCTAACATGTCCCTCAGTAAGCATTTAAGCATGACTGAGAGCTGACTCGATGAGCCTGCCTACATTAAAATAATTCTCCAGTGCAAAATAAAATTTAAACTAGCAGCCTTTCATGACTCTGTGGATAATCAGAAACTGAGAACTTGCATTTCAAAGAGGGCAAACTGGTCTCCCAGCGCCACCACAATGCTTTCTACACCATATGTGAAAGCAGTGGCTCTACCCACTTTGAGCCCTCCCTTCCAACCTCTTCACGTGCTGGTGGTCAACAAATACTTTTATGGTGGTGGTGGGACAAAAGTTATTAATGTTAAGAGTTTTCCCAGACTTCTTCCTCATGTAGACTGCTAATCAGATTCAGCCTTGACTCTCTTACTCTTTTTGGGTCCTCCACTATCAAAGGGTACAGAACAAGGGTTAAGAGAGAAAGGACAAGAGCATGTAGACTTGGGCTAGAAGTGAAATCTTCAAGGGAGTTTTGAAATAAGAGGCACAGAAACAGCTGCAGGATATGAAAGCAGTACTTGCAACAGGAAATTGGAGATACTTAGAATTGTGTGGGGATTCTAAGAATCATGATGCTTAGGAAACATAAGAATATGTATAAATGACTTGGACTGCTTTGAAACTACTTTTGGTTCCTGTAATTTTGTCTGTCTATGAGATTTCTCTGGCATTAAATGAAGTGGGTACTAGCGTAAAGGCATTATAACTCTTTTCCCTTAGCACCCTGTCTTTCAAGAGGAATGGAAGAGGCCAACTTTGACATTCTATTTCTTAAAAGGGGTCAACTCCTGATCTCAGTATTCATCACTTTTTAAATCACATTCTGGGCAACTAAGAGAATGAAATTTTGGTTGGTTCTGTTGTATCTGGGAGTGAAATTCATTGTCAACCGGAGTGGCCAAACAGGAGGCAAAGAAATTAGGACCAAGAAACGACCAGAGAAGCCTCCATGTTGATGGGTTTAATCAAGACAGCCTCAGAGCAAGCTGATTTTACATAATTTAAACTCTCCCACGTCTATACCCCTCCCTTGACTGCTCCAGCTTTATTCCTTTGCTGTCTCATGTCTGATCTCTCTCTGAGGAGTCAAAACACTATTGCAACCTCATTAACATAGAGATGGTACAGCAAAGCTGGGGGAGAAGGGGAGAAACAGAATTCATAATCAAGCAGAGCTGGGTTCAAATTGTGAGTTGACCATTTACTTTCTTGCAAAAGTTACTTAAACTTTAGAAATTGCAGTCTTCTTTTCTGTAAGGTGGGGATAATGATAGGAACTGTCACATGGGGTTATTTTGAAGACTAAATGAGACAGCAGTGATAAAGCACTTAGCATGGAGTGTGGCTCTTAACCCCAAAGACACAATCCTGAACACCATAATCCCAAATGTTGAAATCCTAAAAGATCAAAATCCCTAATGTCTAAAATCCCAAAAACCACAATCATAGGATGGTTGGATCAGGATGAACTATTACCTTGTTACGGTTGTTATCTGGAAATTAAGTGTGGTTTAAGGAGCTAGGAGTGGCTATGTATTTTGTCTTTCCATCATTTCCAATACTGGAGGTATACATTATGCAGAGACTTTTAGAGAGTTCTAATTTATTTCATGCATTTTTTGCAAATTTCACTCCACAAAAGTGCATTACCACAAGGTTGCCTTTGTGTATAAGCATAGTGCATGTATGTAAAAATGTTGAAACTTCTTTAATAAGTGAAGAGATGTCTTTTTTACACATCTGCATCTGCATTTGCAAAAGACAAAATTTCTCAAGATTTTGGCTGTTTGGGCAACTGCATATGTTGGTGACCTATCGCAGTTTTCAACCAGTCTTGTCAAAAGATTTAGGTTGTGTGTTACTATTTCAGATGACCACATTTCTGAAGATGAGTGCACACAATCACCAGCCATAGTGACATGTGTTTACACATCTCCCTTTTTGACCTATTTCTTTATGAATATGGTTCATCTGCTGATAACTGTTATACTTACGTAACTCTTGTTGGTATACCTAATTGTTTATATACCTGATTGTTGGTATACCTGATGTTGGAATACCTGCTTGTAAAAGTATGTATGTTATTATTGACTATTCTGTTGTGTAAAGTGGACTATGAAATGGTCTGTCATGTTTTCATACGTTCCTTAAATAAATACTCTTTGAAAATGGAAATAAATATCTTCTAAATAATTTGTAATTTTTTTTTCAGAATTACATTTTCAGGATTTTGATCTTTTGGGATTTCAATATTTGGGATTGTCTTTTTTGGGATTATGATCAGCTCCCCTTAGAATGACACCCAACCCATACTAAGTTCTAAAAAAAGTTAGCCATTAGCACATTGTCATTAGGATATTGTTGTAGTTCAGTGTTTCTTAGCTGTAATTATTTTTATTATTGTCATCCTGTATCATCCTCCAACTCTTCTTTCTCTCTGCACCCTTGCCTTCTTTAAGGACATTTTCTGAACCTAATCTGCATGGCCCAATACAAGCTACTGCATTTGGATGTGATTACAACCCATCACAGGCTCATCAGAAGTCTTCAAGGAATCATCCCTGCCGGTATCCATCCAGCCTAGCCAAAAGTTTTTCACCTGCATCTCTTTGGTGTTTGTTTCTGCTGAACTCATGACTCTTTCCAGGCACCACTGAGCCATACTTCCAGTAGACGAAGCAAGTCTGAAATTTAAACAAAATGTCTCTTTACTCTAACCTGGTATTCAAAATCCTCCCAGAAGAAAAATGAATTCAAATATTAATATTTATCACCATGGTTTTCTACAGACTTCTAAGAAGAAAGAAAGTGCGATTTTCTCTTTAAGTCTGAAATAATTTAAAGAAACACAAAAGCTTAAAAGAAGAACTTTTAGAAAAAACTTTTTAAATAATTATTCTCATCCTGAAAAATCTAAACTATCTTACCCACAAATACTCTCCCTGCTGTGAAAGAAGAAACTTACAAGGAACAGGAGTGAGCACTGATAAGTTCTGAATCTCTTGCAGTTGTCCATCATCGCAGAAATCTTGTGAGATTAATGGTATCATCCCCTCCCAACCCTACTGCACAGATGAGGAAACTGAGGTTTAGGAAGGGGAAGTGATAAGGCCACCCAACTAGAAAATACCAGGGCTGTAACAGAAGTTCCGACTGTGAAAATCATTACAGTACAAAACTCAGCAGCAGATCTAAACCTCTGATAGAGTTGCTTTTTCCCCACACTGCTCCTCACTTCCTTATAACTCTCATTGAATATCCATAATAACCCAGAAGAGCACTATATATAGAAAAGCACATTTTATTGGCTGATATTTTCACAGCTGGAGTCATTTCCCCTGTAGTATGTGACAACTTCTGCATTGAGTTCACATGATAGCCTGGTGTTCTGAGTCACGGTTCAACTCAATTCCATTTACCAAACACCCAGAGTCTTAAAAATCACTTTACTGGAGTTACAATCATGAGAAAACAAGTTACACAGAAGGACCTGCTGAGAGGGCAGCTGGGAAGTGTCCTGAGCAATTACAGATCAGCGGCATTCCTTTCTATTTGATCTTTAAAATCACAGCAGATTTTAAGTAGGGAGGAGAAAAGTCAGAGCACACGTGGAAAATAACCGGTGGGTGGATGAGAATGTCTCCAAGTTCCATTGTGTCATGCCCCTCTTCCATCCATCTCACTTGCTTCCGTGACAGTTACTGGCAAACTCTGCTCTGAACCATTACCACGTAGGAAACATAAGGGGATTTTATTATCGACTGGGCTAGGACAGGGATGTGGACTAGGCCTAGATTAGGACTAGGACTAGGAATATGGTTTTTCTGCACAATTATTTTATCAAACTATCCTAACATCTTTGCCTGATCTTTGTTTTCACATTTATTTTAGGTTCAAGGGTACATGTGCAGGTTTGTTATATAGATAAATTGCATGTCACAGGAGTTTGGTATACAGACTATTATTTCATCACCCAGGTAATAAACATAGTCCCCGATAGGTAGTTTTTCAATTCTCACCCTTCTCCTACCCTCCATCCTCCAGTGGGCCCCAATGTCTATGTTCTTTGCACCTATGTGTGCTCAATGTTTAGCTCCCACTTATAAGGGAGACACACAGTATTTGGTTTTGTGTTATTGTGTTAGTTTGCTTAGGATAATGCCCTCCAGCACCATCAGAGTTGCCACATTCTTTTTATGGCTGAATAGTATTCCACGGTATATATGTACAACATTTTCTTTATGCAGTCTACCATTGGTGAACATCTAGGTTGATTCCATGTCTTTGCTATTGTGAATAACGCTGCAGTGAACATACGTGTGCATGTGTCTAAATGATAGAATGATTTCTGTTTTTCGGGATATATATCCAATAATGGGATTGTTGGGTTGAATGGTAGCTCTGTTTCACGTTCTTTGAGGAATCACAAAACCATTTTCTACAGTGGCTGAACTAAATTTAACTTCCCTCCAGCAGTGTACATGTATGCCCTTTTCTCTGCAGCCTCGCCAGCATGTGTTATTTTTTTACTTTATAATTGTACCCATTCTGACTGATGTGAAATGGCATTCACTGTAGTTTTGATTTGCATTTCCCTAATGATTAGTAATGTTGAGTATTTTTATATGCTTGTTGGCCACACGTATTTCTTCTGAGAATTGTCTGTTCCCGTTCTTTGCCCCTTTTTTAATGGGGTCATCTTTTGCTTGTTAATTTATTTAAGTTCCTTATAGATTGTGAATATTAGGCCTTTGTTGGATGCATAGTTTGCAAAACATTTTCTCTCGTTCTGTAGGCTGTATGTTTACTCGGTTGATAGTTTCTTTTGCTGTGCAGAAACTCTTTAGTTTAGGTACCATTTGTCAATTTTTGGTTGTGTTGCAATTGTTTTTGACATCTTCATTATGCAATCTTTGCCAGGGCCTATGTCCAGAATGATATTTCCTAAGTTTTCTTCTAGGAATTTTACGTTTAAGTCTTTAATCCATCTTGAGTTGCTTTTTGTATATGGTAAAAGGAAGAGGTCCAGCTTCAATCTTCTACATATGGCTAGACAGTTACCCCAGTATCATTTATTGAATAGGAAATCCTTCTCTTACGGCATGTTTTTGTTGACTTTGTTGAAGATCAGATGATTGTAGGTGTTTAGTTCTGGGGTCTTTATTCTGTTCCATTGGTCTATGTGTCTGTTTTTCTACCAGTACCATGTGGTTTGGATTACTGTAGTCTTGTAGCATAATTTGAAGTTGGGTAATGTGATGTTTCTAGCTTTCTCTAGTTCTTTTTGCTTAAGATTGTTTTGGCTATTCACAGTCTTTTTTGATTCCATGTAAATTTTTGAATAGTATTTTTCAACTCTGTGAGAAATGTCATTGGTATTAGTTTGACAGGAATAGCATTTTTTCAGTAACATCATTCCTTTAGTTTTCAACTGACAATGAAGATCTTTGATATCTTCAGTAGACTTCAGTGTTGCTGACCAATGTTTTCAGGCTCCTCTTTCAGGTGTGCAGGGATATTGTTCTTCTCTATACTCTTGATGTTAGTCCTGGCCTGGTGAGTGGGTTTGGCCAATGATGTGTGTCACTTCTGGCCAGAGTATTTAATTGCACTTGTTTTAATCATTGTCTCTGCTTCCTTCCCCTCTCTTGATGATCATGGGAGCATGTGTTGACATGAAATTGCCAATAAGAGCTCAGCAGCCTGGAAGGCTGAGCTAACAAATGGGTATTTTAGAGAATGACCTAAAACCCCATCAGGCCTGCCACAAGAAATACTCTTTTTATGTGTAACTGCTGAGATTTCCAGGTTATTCATATACTGCAGTATGAGCCAGCCTATCTTATTGCACATGATGTATCAGTTCTATTTGGCTGATAGGAATAGAAAACTCAATTGTAATGGCATATACACGTAACAGGCCCATTTGGCTTGCATCATAAGAAAGTCCAATGAAAGCAACCAGAAGTGGATGGTTCAGTGGTATCTTCCATAATTCTTCCATCTTCTTATTCAGTCATTTCTGGCTATGGTTTTAGTCCTTGTGGTGTCAAATGGCTTCTGCTCCTACAGGCATTGCATTCGTGTTCCAAGCAGGAAGAAGAAGCAAGTCTTTGTCCCTTACCTTAGGAGGGAGATTAATAGGAGAAATGAGATACAAGTCTATTAATGTGCACACAGGGAAGAACCAATGATTACCCCTGTATTAGTCCATTTTCATGCTGCTGATGATGATATACCTTAGACTGGGCAATTTACAAAAGAAAGAGGTTTAATGGACTGACAGTTCCACATGGCTGGGGAGGCCTCACAATCATGGCGGAAGGCAAGGAGGAGCAAGTCACATCTTACGTGGATGGCAGAAGGTAAGGAGATAGAATGAGAGCCAAACAAAATGAGTTTCCCCATATCAAACCATCAGATCTCATGAGACTTAATCACTACCACAAGAACAGTATGGAGGAAACCATCCACATAAATCAATTATCTCCCACCAGGTCCCTCATACAACACATGAGAATTCAAGATGAGATTTGGGTGGGGACACAGTCAAACCATATCACCTTGTCCCTGGCCCCTCCCCTCCCAAATCCCAAGCCTTCACATTTCAAAACCAATCATGCTTTCCCAGCAGTTCCCCAAAGTCTTAACTCATTTCAGCATTAACTTGAAACTTCCACAGTTCAAGATCTCATCTGATACAAGGAAAATCCCTTCCATCTATGAGCCTGTGACACCAAAAGCAAACTAGCTACTTCCTAGATGTGATGGAGGTACAGGTATTTGGTAAATACAGCCATTCCAAATGGGAGAAATTGACCAAAACAAAGGGGCTAACAGGGCCCATGCAAGTCTGAAATCCAGCAGGGCAGTCAAATCTTAAAGCTCCATAATGATCTCCTTTGATTTCATGTCTCACTTCCAGGTCATGCTGATGCAAGAAGTGGGTTCCCATCATATTGGGCAGCTCTGCCCCTGTGGCTTTGCAGGGTACAGCCTCCCTTCTGGCTGCTTTTACAGGCTGGTGTTAAGTGTCTGTGACTTTTCCAGACACTCAGTGCAAGATGTAGGTGGATCTACCATTCTGGGATCTGGAAGACGGTGGTCCTCTTCTCATAGCTCCATTAGGCAGTGCCCCAGTAGGGACTCTGTGTGGGGGCTCCTACCCCACATTTCCCTTCTGCACTGCCCTAGTAGAGGCTCCCCATGAGAGCCCCGCCCCTGTAGCAAACTTCTGCCTGGATAGCCATGTGTTTCCATACATCCTCTGAAAAACTAGGCATAAGTTCCCAAACCTCAATTCTTGACTTCTGTGCACCTGCAGGCTCAACACCACGTGGAAGCTGCCAAGGTTTGGGGCTTGCACCCTCTGAAGCAATGGCCAGAGCTGTACCTTGGACCCTTTTAGTCATGGCTAGAGCAGCTGGGATACAGGGCACCAAGTCCCTAGACTGCACAAAGCATAGGGACCCTGGGCCTGGCCCACAAAACCACATTTCCTCCTAGACCTCTGGGCCTGTGATGGGAGGGGCTGCCATGAAGACCTCTAACATGCCCTGGAGACATTTCCCCATTGTCTTGGGGATTAACATTCTTTTCCTTGTGACTTATGCAAATTTCTGCAGCTGGCTTGAATTTCTCCTCAGAAAATGGGGTTTTCTTTTCTACCACATTGTCAATCTGCAAATTTTGCAAACTTTTATGCTCTGGTTCTCTTATAAAACTGAATGCCTTTAACAGCACTCAGTCACCTCTTGAATGGTTTGCTGCTCAGAAATTTATTCTGCCAGACACCCTAAATTATCTCTCTCAAGTTCAAATTTCCACAAATTTCTAGGGCAGGTGCAATATGCCACAAGTCTCTTTGGTAAAATGTAACAAGAATTACCTTTGCTCCAGTTCCCAGTGAGTTCCTCATCTCCATCTGAGACTACCTCAGTCAGAACTTCATGGTCCATGTTGCTATCAGCATTTTGAGAAATGCCATTCAATAAGTCTCTGGGGAGTTCCAAACTTTCCCACATCTTCTGATCTTCTTCTGAGCCCTACAAACTATTCCAACCTCTGCTGGTTACCCAGTTCCAAAGTTGCTGCCACATTTTCAGGTATCTTTTCAGCAGCACCCCATTCCTGGTACCAATTTAGTTGGCTCTCAGACTGCTGATAAAGACATACCCGAGACCGGGCAATTTACAAAAGAAAGAGGTTTAATGAACTTACAGTTCCTTACAGCTGGGGAGGACTCACAATCATGGTGGAAGGCAAGGAGGAGCAAGTCACATCTTATGTGGATGGCAGCAGGCAAAAAGAGAGCTTGTGCAGGGAAATTCCTGTTTATAAAACCATAACATCTCATGAGACTCATTCACCATCATGAGAACAGTGCAAGAAAGACTTGTCCCCGTGATTCAATTACCTCCCACTAGGTTCCTCCCACAACACATTGGAATTCAAGATGAGATATGGGTGGGGACACAGCCAAACCATATAAGTTTATATACATGCATACTTAACCATTGTGTTATACTTGCCTACAGTATTCAGTACAGTCACATGCTGTACAGGTTTGTAGCTTAGGAGCAATAAACTCTACCATACAACTTAGGTGTGTAGCAGGCACTATCTAGGTTTGTGTAAGTACACTCTATGATGTTCACACAATGACATCACCTAGCAATGTATTTCCCAGAATGCATTCCCTTTGTTAAGTGATGTATAACAGTACATACAAAGTACAGTTATAGTTCTGAGGACGGTATCCTCAAAGTAGGGAGTTCATAGAGAATGGGAACTGATTAGGGAACATGGTGTTCAAGCTGAATGTTGAAGGATTGAGTAGGAGCTTGCCAGGAAAAAGAAATTGAGGGAGAGATCCTCCCAAGCAGAGGAAACAAATATTCACATATTGGTTCCCAGAACCACAGAATATGATTTTCCAAACTTTATATGTTTCCTAACTCCCATTTTATACATTTAAAATGTATTTCAGCAATATTATGGGGCAATTGTATATGCTTGTTATCACTAGATTTTCCTCCAATAAATTACACAGAGCAATGAAAAAAGAGATATAACTAAGGTGTGAAAATAGATACAGCCTTCACTTTCAAACATCTGGCTCTCTCAAATGTGCAGCTATTATTAGGAAAGCCAAATGTCCTATTGCTTTTATATGTCCTCCTATAAAATAAAATGAAAAACACACATTTGTTCTACAGGAGCTGAGGAATGCTTTTGTGAGAACATGTGATATAATTGAAAACAGTAGGATTTAGTGTTGCTTGTGTGCTTCAACTTAAAAAGATCCCTTGAACAATTTAATCCATATATGAGACCTCCATTTCACTCCCTCCTTCTCTCTCCACAATAGCCACTGGGATAGAGAAGAAGAAAACCCATAAAATATACAGGTATCAAATCATCTAGTTGTACTCAATTAAACCATGAATGGTTAAAAAAAATGGGCAATTTCCCTGCTATGATAATACACATTTAATTCATTTGCAGCAAATATAGTAGTCTTGACTTCTAACCCTTTAGGTGAGTGAAAATCCTGAATAAGATAAGTGTCTTGTAAGATTTATGAAAATATAAACCATGTTGTTGTTGCCTTTGTATGCTGCCCTAACTAAAGTAATGCATGTATCAGTTGCATCATAAAAACTGATTGGCTAATTAGTTGAATTAGTTCATAAATGAGAAGAGAGGTTGTAGAGTTTATGATAAAGTGCCAGGATGTAATTTATTCCAATGATTTGTGTTATTCTAATATCTTACAGAAATTATTTTAAACAAAGAAAATATAGGTTTGTTTAACAACAGTACTTATTAAATGCCAGGCAGGCATTGTTCTAACTGCTTTGCATATAGTAACTCGTTTAGTCTTCGCAACAACCCCATGGGAGTATCTTTGATGCTGTACTGAGATTAGTTGACCCAAACCACATATTTTAAAACAAAGGAACTTTACATTTCCAAAGGGAAGTTATGGTCCTGAGTAATAGATGGTTGGGTAGAAGCCAAGAGGTGCCCATCACACTTGCAGAATGAATAACTTCATCAAGCCTGAACCCATCTCTTCTGTCTCAGAATAAGCTCTCACTTCACTCTGCAACCCTCTTCCCGGAATAAAAGCATACAGTATATGATGAGTCACCAATACATTAATGTCTATTCTCATTAGAACAATAAATACTTCATTCAACTAACTTTATTGAGCAAGATTATTGTATTCTTTACATGGATGAGGAAATTATGTCTCAAAGACATTTCTTGGTAAGATTACCCTACATGGCAGAAAGGCTTTTGGGAGAAATTCTCCAATTTACTGAAGCCTCATCTTTTCTCCATGAAGTTCTTTAAAATGACTCCAATTTCAGCTCAGAGGTATTTGGGAGATTATGTTTACAAATATAAGATCATTATTTATAAAAATGTAGGTAAATTTAGGCAAGTAAAAACTTAATAAGGCTAGCATCTTATAAATCACTTGAAAGTGCAAATCATGTTCCCTTTATTTTTTAAAATTTTTAAAATTTTTGTGGGTACATAGTAGGTGTGTATATTTGTGGGGTAAATGAGATGTTTTGATACATGCATGTAATGTGAAATAAACACATCATGGAGAATGGGGTATCCATAGTCTCAAGCATTTATCCTTTGTGTTATGCACAATTACACATTTTTAGCTTTCTTAAATGTATAATTAAGTTATTATTGACCATAGTCAACCTGTTGTGTGATCAAATAGTATGTCTTATTCATTCTTTCTATTTTTTGTACCCATTATCCATCTCCGTCTCCCCCGAAAGTCCACCACTACCCTTCCCAGCCTCTCTCTTGTAACAATCCTTCTAATCTCTATCTCCCTGAGTACAATCGTTTTGATTTTTAGATCCCATACCATAAAAACAGATGCATAGACCAATGGAACAGAATAAAGAACCTTCATTTTTGTACACTATTGAATTTTATGTGGGAGACATTTTTTAGTTATGTTAAATATATGTTAAACTATGAGGGCTGAGAAAATCTTTGGAGAGAAAATTATTTGTAGTCCTATGTAAAAGCTGCCTGTCAAGGTACCGAGGTCCAGAGGCGAGAAAAGTGTGGAGAGGACCCAGACGGATGAAGAGAAAAAGACCACTACAACCGGGTATTCATAATCAGCTCATACATGAGGCAATATCCAGCGCAGGAGATAAGACCCTTCTGAAGGTCACCTCAGAATGAAGGGCTTCACAGCCTTCCTCTCAGTATTACATGAAAAACAGTCCTGACTGTGAACCCCTCTGTGCTATTGCAACTCATCTGTATTAGTCCATTTTCATACTGCTGATAAAGACATACCTGAGACTGGACAATTTACAAAAAAAAAAAAAAGGAGGCTTATTGGATTTACAGTTCCACATGGCTAGGAAGGGCTCACAATCATGGCAGAAGGTGAAAGGCACATCTCACATGGCAACAGACAGGAGAAGAGAGCTTGTGCAGGGAAACTCCCCCTTTCAAAACCATCAGATCTCGTGAGACTTACTCACTATCATGAGAACAGCATGGGAAACACCCACCCCATGATTCGATTACCTCTCACCAGGTCCCTCCCACAACACGTGAGAATTCAAGATGAGATTTGGGTGGGGACACAGCCAAACCGTATCATCACCATAGCATCTGCAGAGGGAGATCCATCCTTCAAACCACAAACAAGAAGAAATAGTCTTGTGCCCTCTCTGGCACCTTTAAAAACTCCATTCCCTGGGTAAAGGGAAGTGCAAGGGGGCAGGGGAAAATGAGACTGGAATAAACAGCCTGTTAAAGAATCCTCACCTCTCTCTCTTATTTTTAGACCCTTTTCCTTCAGCAATTATCCATCAAGTACCTAACATGTGGCAGGCGCTATTCTGCATATGTGAACAAAAGACACACAAAAATGTCTGCCCTTGTGAGACCTATGTTCTAGTGGACTTCATATTCTAGAACTATTAGAGAAAACTGGCTGGAGAAATAATAATATTGGAAGGCTCTATTAGGGCTTTTGGAAAGTCAAACTTAAATTATCAAATGTTAATTCTCAGTCTCAAAATGTCATAAACAGGGCTCTCCTCCCTCCCTCCACTTCCACACTACCATGATGGTAGTTTAAGAGAATGAAAACAGGCATACAACAGGAATTTCATAAACACTGATCTGAAGGCCTGCCTTGAATGTCGATAATTTCAAACTTACCTGAAGGGAAAACTGGGGAGCAGTGGGCCTTTCAGTCAACACTATGCCAACCCAAGAATTAGGTACAAAATAATCCAAAGTCAATAGTCAGACTTAAAGTGTTTAAAAGAGAAAAAGATGAAGTCAGATATCCCAGTGGAAATACGTCACCCAATAAAGGAAAACTGAATACTGAATTGTATCATGTAAAAATAACTTTTGATGAATTAGATGTCAGGGTAGTTTTGGCTCACTGCCTGTTATTGCCCCCTAACAGCCCCTGTCTAGACATGAAGAGCTGGTCAATTGTCCAGACCATGTCAGAATCATATTCTTATTCTGAAAAGATGCCTCATTATGCAGGATAATTTAGCATGATCAATGAAAGAATTAACTAAATGACTCATGGCATTTGTAATGTACTCAAGAGCTTTCACCTATAATAACTACAGCAAGCCCTCAAGTTGGGCTTTGAGTTTGCTAATAAGCATGTGTTATTAATCACAAGGCACATATGTACCTGATTTTAGGCCTCTGAGATAAAAAGGTCTTTAATTTTTGTGAAGCCAAAGGGTAAATTCTACGGTGATTCGTTAAATATAGGCTCAGTGTATCCACAGCAATTCAGTAATGTAACATTTGCTAAGAAGTTATTGTCATTGTAATAGAATGAATACATGTACATTTTATTCAGGCACAATAAATCCATTATTAGGCATTTTTCCCATCAAATGTCTACAAAGTAAGAAAGGAAAGAAATCTGTATACTGAGTGACTCCCTTCTGACAGGTACCCTTCTCTCATTTAATCTTTACAGAAACTCCGTTTAGTATTATTAGATCTATTTTGTACATAAAGAAACTGAGACTCAGAGAGGCAAAATAACTTGAGTAACTTTTCCTTGTTCTCACAGTCAAAAAGGTGGTAAAGCCAAGATAGTAAACTGATGTGGTTTGGCTCTGTGTCCCTACCCAAATCTTAACGGGAATTGTAATCTCCACGTGTCAAGGGAGGGATCTGGTGGGAAGTGATTGGATCATAGGGGCGGTTTCCCTCATGCTGTTCTCATGATAGTGAGTGAGTTCTCACAAGACCTGATGGTTTTATAAGTGGCTGTTTCCCCTGCTCCCTCTGTCCCTTCCTGCCATGTAAGATATGCCTTGCTTCCCCTTCGTCTTCCATCATGATTCTAAGTTTCCTGAGCCATGCAGAACTGTGAGTTCAGCCATGCAGAACTGTGAGTCAATTAAACCTCCTTCCTTTAAAAATTACCCAGTCTCCAGTAGTATCTTTATAGCAATGTGAGGATAGACTAATACATAAGCCAAATTTTACCTCTCCAGATGCTTACACTTGTGCAGGAAACTGCTGAGCACTATCCAGTTTCCCCCAGTGGGTGGCAGGCAGCTATAATCCCTATGTTTGGTGGATTTATAATTCAGTTAAAGGGATGGAAGAGATAAATACAGAAGCTAAAAAGAGATAATAGATACATCAGCAAAAAAAGTAACAATGCCATACACACAAACACACACACACACACACACACATATACACGCAGTATTAGGCTGTTCTTGCATTGCTATCAAGAAATACTTGAGATGGGAATTTATAAGAAAAGAGGTTTAATTGGCTCATGGTTATGCAGGTGCACAGGAAGCATAGTGCCAGCATCTGTTTCTGGGGAGGCCTCAGGAAGCTTTTATTCATAGCCGAAGTTGAAGCGGAAACAGGCATGTCACATGATGAAAATAGGAGCAAGAGGGAGATAGAGGGGGTGGCAGTGGAGGTGCCACACACTTTTAAATGACCTTATCTAGAAAGAACTTACTATTAGGAAGATAGCACCAAGCCATGGGGGATCTGACTACATCATCAAAACACCTCCTACTGGGCCTCACCTCTAGCCTTGGGGGTTGCAATTCAACATGAGATTTGGGCAGGGACAAATATCCAAACTATGTATCTCTCTTTCTCTCTCTCTCTCTGTCTTTATCTCCTCTCTCTCTCACACACACACACATACACATATACATACACATACACATACACATACACATACATATAGACATACACATACACATACTAACACATACATACACATACATTCAGTGCTTTATAGTTTTCAGGATGCAGTGTTGGTTTTTCTAATCATCAAAAAGCTCCTGACGTGTGTGTGTGTGTGTGTGTGTGTGTGTGTGTGTGTGGTGTGTGTGTGTGTGTGTGTATTTATATATATATATATAAATGTTTTTTTTTAATTGAGATGGAGTCTCGCTCTATTGCCCAGGCTGGAGTGCAGTGCTGCAATCTTGGCTCACTGCAAGCCCCACCGCCCAGGTTCACACCATTCTCCTGCCTCAGCCTCCCAAGTAGCTGGGACTACAGGTGCCCACCACCGTGCCGGGCTAAGTTTTTGTATTTTTAGTAGAGATGGGGTTTCACCATGGTCTCGATCTCCTGAACTTGTGATCCGCCCACTTCGGCCACCCAAAGTGCTGGGATTACAGGCTTGAGCCACTGTGCCCGGCTGACATATATATTTTTAAGCAAGAGGTATTTCCATGTCTTTGTCTAACATTTTGTATTTGAAACTAATCTTCACAGTCGTAAAACTTTAGTGTTTCCTAAAACGTATTGCACATTCCAAATACACTGGCCTAAACCTTTAGTTTTCACACATGATTAGGAGACAGAGCACTCAGGAGCCAGAGACCTCTTTGAGGAAGACTATCAAATATTGTTTCATAAATCCAAAATACCAAAAACAAAATGATGTGCTAAATTGGATATCATATTATGTCAGCATAGATAAATGACAGCAAATGCCAAAGGTTTAAGGAAAATGCAGGATGGAAAACTTAACTTAGAGAGTGGATCTGCCAGTGCTTTTGGTTGACATTTCTGCAAACTTTGAAGTTTTTTCCCAATAGTGGATCACCTTGACCTACTTCATGGAACTCCTAAGTGCAGCCCTGAGAACACACAAGGTGGCAGGCCAGGAACTCTGAAAATAAGCCTCCAGTTTTTAATGCTGACTCCCATCTGAGGTGGTAACAGCAGAGTTTATATCCATCATGGCTGACCGATACTGCCTGGTTAGGGCTACCTTTGATTCAGAGAATTGGAGTTGATGTATGCTGAGTTCCTACTATCTGCAGGCTCAATGCCTAGTGCTTTACCTTAATTTTATCAAATACTGAGGCATGTACTATTATTTTAATGTTTAGATGAAGATAGTGTTATATCCAGAGGTTAGCTTGACCAAAGGCACACAGTCAGTAAATCATAACACCTTACTATACATGATGATAGCAGTTTGGTGAATCTCATAAAATTATATCAAGGATCAAATTAGATAAGCAAAAAAAAGCTTTGAAATTTTTAAATTTTCACCTAAGTTTGTTGTATCATCATTATAATCATAAGTATCATCAATATCGCCATCATTGTCATCATCATCAGTGGGTCACCTTTTAAAGAAATCTGTCACTTGATAATAAATAGTAACATCAAAATGATTTTACTTAACTCATGATCACCAAGACAGTTTTAGTGATAGGAAAGCGTATCTCATCAAAAATGGAAGCAAAAAAACTGGTCTCATTTGGCCTGAAAATAAGAAAAATAAATAAAGGCCCAATAACTATTTAGTGATGACATTTATTTTAGTTATATAAGCAATCTAACAAGAGAGCAGGAATGATAGGAAACAGAAGAAATATTATGCTTAGCCCAAACACAGTAAGACAACCGTTGTCAACATGTTAGTATAACTCTTTCTAGTTTTGTAATATTCATATTCTATGTAGCTATATTCAGCACATGTATAGTTATATATCCTGTTTTGAAGTCACAAATACTATATCACCATTTTAGGAGGCTTTTATGTAATCTTTTTAACCTTTTCTTATAACAGCCTTATAATAGGCCACATTCAATGCTATTTAACAACAGTCTTATTGGTAAATTCTAATTTTTATAATTCTGTGATTTAACAAAACTATTTATACACATATGCTATCATTTGAATTTTCAGGAGACATTAGCAAAACTGTGTACGAGAACAATTTGTGGTTCCAGATTCATTCTAACAAATATTTTTCCCAAAAGTATATACCAATATAGAGTGCCAACAATCCTTAGGAATACTGGTTCATCCAAATACTTGCTAGAATTGCAATATTGTTATTTAAGAATTTCTTTGCTAACTAATAGAAGGAAAATAGTGCCTCTTTGTTCTAAAATAGATTTCTTTGCTGTTAGTGAGAGTAAACTTTTCCCCGTATACTTATTTGTTATATTTGCTGTTTTGTGAATTATCCCAAGATTTTACTTATTGATCTGTCCCATTCTTAGCGATTTTTCCTTAAAAATTTGCACAAGCTCTTTTTCTAAAGATGATATTTTCCTGACCATAAACATCCGCAAACATTTTTCCTCAATCTGATATTAGCCTTTTTGTTTTGATTGCTTTATTTGATATTTAAAGGTTTAGCTTTATGTTTCTATAAAGCTGTCTATTCTAATGTGATTGGTGGGGTGGTGGAATTTGTAAGCTTAAAAATTTAGGGCCTCTATAAATGTTTAATGAATATTTATTTCTTGTTTTCTTAACACCTTTGTAAAACCTAACTCCTTGATAAAGTACAACTCATAGCTCTGTAGCACCGTCTCTCTCAGGTCTTACCACGCTATCTCACCTCACTTTCTCTGCTTTAGTATTTTCCTCCTCTAAGTTTCTTTATGCTCTTCTTGCTCTGCCCAACTCTTACATGTTGAAACTTCTCAGAAATCTGCCTTTGTCCTCTTCGCTTATTCCTCTGCACACTACTGCCCCTGGGCAGTCTCCCCTATTCCCTTACTTGCAATTGTTCCCACTACAGCTTTGACCTTCCGATATCTATGTCCAGGCCCAACTAGGTCAGAAACCCAGACATCATCCTCAACTTTCTCCTCTCTCCTACCCTCGATAACCAGATTCTGTAGATTCTGCCTCCTCATTTTGCCCCTTTCCTGTTGTCCTGTTCTCCATCCCCACTGCCATTCTCCCAGAGCTGGCCCTTGTCACACAGCTACCATTGCCTCTTTACCAACCTTCTTGCCTCCAATCCTGTCCTTTCCAACACTTCCTCTTCGAGCTCTAGGGGATCTTGTTATCATCACAACCTGTCCTGTAACTTCTCTGTCTGAAGTTGTCTGCTCATTGGAAAACAAGTACAGACCACGGGTTATGGTAAAATTCTGCAGAGGAGATCCAGAAAAAGGGGTACCTAATGGGAACAAACACAGATTAGAGAGTTGATAGTAACTGTGGATAAAAAGGAGGCAGGAAGCAAGGAAGTCTTCATAGAAAAGGCTATGGGAATATATAATATCTAACATGTATTGGGGGCCTTCTTCTAGGCAAGACATTTTACCTGTAGCAGCTTATTTAGTTTTCAACAATAGCCATATAAAATAGGTACCATTACCAGCCCCTTCTTATAGATGAGGAACATGAATCAATAGAATATCAAAGACAGTGCATTTAGACACACTGCTGGAGAGTGGAAGAGCCAGTATTTCTCATCCCAAGGTCCCTGCTCTTAACCATGATGCAAACCTGCCTCTTACAGGGGTTGGGAGGAAAAAGGTATGAAGAAAGAGAGACTAAGAGAAAGAAAGAAAAGATTGTGAGAGATATGACACCAGGTATCCAGTTAGGTAAGCCAGGAATCTGACAGTCAGGAATCCTGGGTTATGATCCTACACTGTTGTGTTAACTTTGGAATAATGAGTAAAATTTACTTGCTTCAATTTCAGCATTTGTAAAATGAAGTTATTGCTACTTCCTCTTATGGTTTCTCACCAGCATATACCTTGAATTCCTTTATACATTTATAATAGCGTGGCATTATTAAAATTAAGATCAGATCTACCAGTATCAAAAGATAAGAAAAACTTGCTATCTTCACAAATATTTCAAATATTGTTCCAAATTTTTTAATTCCCAAAGGAGTTTGGTTTCCAGAACCCTTGAGCTCTACAGTTCTGAGAATCTTGTGCAATGTCCCCCAAAACTAAGTCTGCTTTCCTTCTTACCCCAGCTTCTAGAAGCAATAGAGAACTTCTCAAAGTATGTGAACTTCATTATCAAGTACTCTATACAACTTTAAAAAGAAACAACCTTGAGGAGTCTAAAGCAGATTCCTAAAAGCAGGGGCAGACATCTCCAAGGAAAGGTCTTCTAATTGGTATCTTCACCTGCTGCCTTAGTTCATCCAGTTCAGAGCTTGGATCCGGACCATCCTGGAAACAAACACAGCCCATGAATTATTCTGGGGATGAAATGTAGATGGTCTCTGCCTCCAAGGACATCAGTTTAATCCACCTGGTCTCCCAAGCATTAAACTTGCTTTTTTTAATTGAAAGAAAATCTGTTGAGAAACTTTGCTTCAGTGACAAAGTCAGTCTAGAGGTTTGGAGATTTTCTTTCCTTCTTCAGGAAAGTGTCTTTCAACTAAATTGACACTCAGCCACCTACACTGTTTCTATAGTAATCCCTTATTAACCAGGGTCTCTTAAACCCCAAAAATAAAAAAGCCTAGCCCATCAGCCACAGGAAGCATTAAGAATTCTCATTTTATATGTGAAACCACCTTTTTTGTTCTTGTCCCCTTGCCCTAATCATTTAAAATTATTGCTTGGTGACTCAGTGCTTCTCCTTCTAAACTTACTTGTGGGAAAGAACTGCAATATATGCTTTGATTCAGGATAATGTATCAAGATTCGGGAAGAAGAAATTTATGGATCTGGCAATTTCCCCTCACATTTTGGAAATCATGAGTAAATCTATAGGATGTGACTATAACCCCTCCCTGTATCCTATGAGACTTTTGTTTTTCATTTGCTGCTATATACAAAAGAGGCAAAAAGCAATTTGTAGGAAAGCAGTATTGATAATCTAAAAAGAAAATGTCATAAAATAATTGAATGACAGTTAAAAATTAGCGGCATTAAGTAATGAATCAATATGCATTATAAAAGCAAAATAAATCTGAGTACATTGACAAGAAGTTAAAAATATTAAGAGATGGGAACATAATTTGTCATTCTAAAATCATTATATAACTTAGCTCCAAAAGGCTAGAGAAAAATACTACTAGCAAGTAGTACTAGTGAAATTATCCTGTCTTTGAGGATAAAATAATATAAAAAGAGGGAGAAAATAAGCCTTTGAAATTCTGTTTATTATTACCTACATTCAAAACCATCTTAAGTAAACTGCCAAATACACTTCATACCAATTGATCCAACTGTCCTGAGGCCAGGAAGGCAGAAAAGTATCTTTTCAAGATTCCAGTTGATTGGTGGTGTCTGCCTGCAGGGCTAAGCTGAAAAAAACTGTGAGGCTAAGCCTGGACCCAGCAGGCAAGACTACTAGAATTTACTAGTGATGTCTGCCATGGGTATTTAGGATTAGGAGAGGAGATGCTAGAAGACATACTAAACATTTGCCCATCTTAAATCCCAAAGGCATGTTATCCAGACATGAGTGAAACGTATGAAGATTCTCATGTGTGTCTCTTTGTATACATAGGTAAGCAACTGATGGGTTGTAGAGAATGCAAATATTCAGCAACTTTACAAGACAATATCAAATTGTTTTTCAAAGTGGTTGTATTAGTTCATTAGTAACGTTAGTTACACTAGCAATAAGGAAGTTATTACTAGTAAGTTACACCAACAATGAGGAATCTCAAACACATAAATTTTCCCAAAGTCCTACAACTATAAGTGATGGGGACAGATTGGGATACAGGTATATCCCTTCAAAAGCCTGCTTTTTTCACAACTGCTTTAAGAACAGAGAAGATACAAAATTAGCTCATTAGGCCTAAGGAAAAGTAATTGCTAAAGAGGCGTTGGGTAGACTTCAGGATATAATAGAACACTAAGTAAAGTTCTAATGACAATATACACAGCAATGTTGATCAAACTTGAGGGCTGACCTCTGAAGCTTATCACAAAAAGAATGGGAACTCAGGGTTTGAGGAAAACCTTGAGCTGGATATCCAGTTAAAGTTGAAGGAACCCAACTACAGAGAACAAATTATGTGCTTTGTACCTTAACTACCAGTTTCCACCTTGAAGACTGTTTGCTTCAAATCAAAGGAGATTTTCATGTTCAGATTTTTATGGGTAGGTTGAAGTTAAATAGTCCTCAAACAGGAAATGTAAAGCATGTTTCCAAAGTTCTGTCCTACGAGGACATCTCTGATCCATTGGCTGGGCAGAGAGTTGCCCTCCATCTGGGGATATACTGGTTGGCTTGGTCCTAGAGATGGACGGCATAGTTTTAGATGTATTAATTATTGTTTTCACTTAGGTCTGCAACAAGTAAGGTGAGAACACATAAAAATATTTTGACTTGAAATATACTAGTAACAGACAAAAATGGGAGATCATGGGCTAAATTAATTCTTTTTTCATTTAAATCTTACATTTATAAGTATTAACTTCTGTGTATTTAAGCTGAATCAGGACTTTAAAATCTCCTTCTACATGTTACTGAGTTGTCTCTAGATAGCTTTGGCCAGCCCAGTTTCTCGCCTTTCTTCATCTTGCCTCTAGTTCTCAGAACAACTGTAGAAGGTGCTGGAAATGAAACATCCTGAGACAGAGAGGAGCTACCTTCAGCAGCCCAAGCCTTGCTCCTGTCCCTCCTGGAGAATGTAACATGAGTTAGGGAAGAACAAACAGCCAGCCAGAGCCCAAACTTTGTTCCTTCCTCCCTTGGGAATGGTGTGTCCGGCAGAGTTTATCCATTGAGTCCTGTTACCCCTGAGGCATGTAACCTGGGGTGGGCTGTCTTTTGGAGACCCTCAGGTGTCCTACAGATGGGGCACATAAAGGCAAGACTCCATCCAGCTCAGGCAGCTTTTGTGAAGCTTGAAAGACTGGCTTACAATGGATCCTAGGTTTCTTTTGTCCCTTGCTGCGTCTCTGTAAGTAATAAATCTGCTTCATAGAACTTGTCACATGTGAGTGTATTCTGTCTCACCAGACTAAGGCAATCGGTAAAACTGTAGCCAGGATGCAGTGGGTGGATGTGTTCAAACTCCTATTCCTGGTAGTTGGCATAGTGATGATCTTTGCTATCCTTTACACAGTGGGAGTCTTCCCTTGGGACTGGTTATTAGTATACCTGCTTCACACAATGCAACAAAAATAAAAGCGAGTTCTTTCCAAACCGCTCAGTATGTGCAACATTTTATAAGCTGCTTCTTTTGTGTTGGTTTGAGTTTTTCAAAATATTGTAAAGATATTAAACATAAAGACATAAAACATAAAGAAATAAACCTAAAATGTATTCCCTTCTCAAATACATTGATTCTTGCATCTTAAAATGAGTTCTAGGTTTTCAAGCTGAAAAGCCAGACTCCTTGTTAACATCCTCAATCTTAAGGCAACTTTTTACATTTTGTTAACTCACTAAATTTATTTTATGTTTTAGTCTTCAGTGCAATTCGATGTTACATTCCAATTTGATTTTAATGAAATATTCTAGAATTATTAACCTCTTGCTAAGTTTCTATTTTTAGGTATCTATTATAAACGGGGTGACTATTTTTCACTAAAATTGTTACACACAGCAAGTAAATTTTAGATTACAAAAAGTACAAAATCCTCTAAATAATTCCTCCTTAAAAGATGGTATCAGACTGAGGGCTACCATTAGAAGATTTGTTTCCAAAGAAGCCACCATTATTTTGCTGATTGTTATGGTATCATACTCCCTTGATATTCAGCCAGTAATGTATTGTTTTGTCCTGGGTGGTGTTGGTTTTGCTTTACATAATAACGTTTGGTTTCATCTTTCTTTAATCCAGCACCAACCACTTTTACATCCTCACATCTCCTTACGTTGTTGTTAGTGTACGTGTGTGTGTTAATGGGTACAAGGCATCTCTTTCATATTTCAAGTTACTGTTGAAGGCAAGGTTATTATCTATGTGTCCAAATAGGTAACAAGATCCAAAACCTGGAGACAGGACCCCATTCAGGCTATTGTAAGGCAGATCCTTCATCTCAAGTTGTCCAATGCCCATCTCCCAATTGTTAGACATTATAACTCTGCCTCTTCCTCTCATGCTGCCTTTGCACGGATTAATTTGCCCCTTTCCTTTTGAGGCTATAGGTCAATCTATTTTCAGTTTCATACAATTGCATAAATAGGCTCTGTTAAAGTGCTTTAATCAGTTAGTGAAGTGCTTTTGTTTCTCAGATATGTCTTCTCCACTGCCCCAATTCCACTAACCACTCAATATATTCTTAAATATATCCCACACAAACACAAAATATGGAACTATTCAATAGTTTTTAATGTGATTCAAGTGACTCTCCACTCCAGAGCCGATAAATGAAATATAGTGTCCATCTGGGACCTGGTGGTAGTTTGTCTCCCATTAGGTAAAACCTCTATTGCAACTGTTATCACAGAAGTTTTAAAGAACAAGGAGAATGTGCAATTCTTTCCAGCCTCCCTCTGTAACCTTTCTGGGAGCCCTGAGCTGTGATTGTGACTGGTAGGATTTGCTTACCAATTAGCAAAGCAAACTACACTCTGACATGTATAAACGATCCTTTAAACTGGGCAGAATGCCCAGAAATAAAGCTTCTCTGACTAGTTATAACTAATGTTATCACCGTTACCTCTTCCCTTCAATTATTTAGGCTTCCCCTACACATGGACTGGACTCCTGCTGACAGGAATGTGGAACTCACTCATTAATCATTTTCTTGTATCTGGCAGTGGAGGAAGGGAGGGATGCTCACTACCAAAAATAGAATGCCTTCTCTCTCAGATAAATAGGAGAAAACTCTGTAATAAACATGTTATCTTCTCATGGGCAATTTCTCTTGAAATTGTCTTGAGAAAAAGCATATAATATCAGTGCTGTTTATCTATACATCATAGGTATACAATAGTGAAGATGTAACTAGATACTGAACTAAAGTACTTATAAAAAATACAATCCAAACACAAAAACAGTTATGCTAATAACCTCAGGGTCATGGAGTTCTAAATTATCTAAACAATAAATGTCTGGCGTACATTTTGTGTGAAGACTAAAGTTTGTGTTTTTATCACTTATATACATGAAAAAGGCTGAAAGGCAAATAAACCCATTCATGTGTGTGTATATACAGGTGCACAGGAAAAAAATTTATCTCCCTGCATGTGTTTGCAAAACCTATCATGTTAGATCACAGATTTGTAGGGTTTCTAGGAGACTGCCACTTTACACAAATCCAACGGAATGCTAATGCCATAAAGTCTAACTTTGAAAAGAAAAACTGGAATCACTCTTAAAGGCTATCTAGTCCCAAGTCTTCATTACATAAACGAGGAAGCTGAAGCTCAGAAAATTATTATCATAGAGGCCAGAGGTTCTTTCTGACCCACGTTGCCAGTGTGAGTTATTTCAATTTCTTATTCCTTTGTGCCAGTTCGTCCATATTTGTATTTTGGCTTAATGTGAGGTCAGAGCAAAGATATATAGCACTCTCTGATCATCCTTCCAAATCCTGATTTACTGTACTTAGGTTTAATGAAAGAGTGTTACTCTCATTTTTCAGTTGTGGAAGCAAAATTAGAAGTTAAGTCAGTTATTCAGATCACCAAGCTAGTTAGAGGCAGAGGAGGTATCGGTGCCCAGGCTGCCTGACCTCTTACATCCCAAAGCGGGCAGTATTATTGGTACTAAGTGCCTCATATTTAGCTCCATAGATTTTCTTTCATTCAGAAAAACATTTTTTTTTTTTTTTTTTTAGTGTATCTGTAAAAGTGACCAGATTTGTTTTCACACAGGTATACAATAAATGCTGAAAGGGAACAGGAGAGTCATGGGTCTGCACACACCACGTGGAATACTCTCTCAGACACTCTGCCAGCTATCTCTTTGGATGTCTCTGAGAGTCCTGCTGGGATCTATGCTTAATAGAAGGATAGTACTAGAACCACTTCAATTAACTTTTCATTTCGCTGATCACCGTCTCTCATCTCTACAAACTAACACAATCAAAGCAAACAACACTGATGGTTTTCAATATATTGGCCTGTGGATGAAACGCATCAGTTTCTCAATTTAGTTGATATATGCGAAGGGAGAATGGCTTGGGGGTGGTCACTGTCACACTGTAAAGTCAAGGGGGAGGGACTAGACAATCACTTCCTATTTAAAAGACACCGTCTGTTGTGTAAGTTGTTCCCTTTCTTCCTTCTTTCGTCCATCCTTCCTTTCATGTTATAGCTTTCATGACTTTTCTTTTCCTGTACCTAGTACTAACTTTCACAAAGCAGAAAAACAAGAATCTATTTTTAATGTAAATTAGCCTATCGTATTGCCTAAATGAATAACTTATCACTGATGAAATGAACTACAGGTTGACAAACATGGGTATACAGAATACGTAGACCTGGGATTGAGTCTTGGTTCTGTCCAAAATAAGAATAAGTTGGGTCACCTTAGGTAAGGCGCTTAACCTCTCTGAGCCTATTTCTTCACCTGTGCTATGAAATTGATGTAATCAACCAGAGTAATTACAAGATACAAAAAAAAAAGACTACATATAAAAGTTCTTAGTAAATTGGAAATTTCCATATGTTATTATTTTTAACATTATCTGATTTTGATGAGTTTCAATCTTGTTTCAGATGACAAGATAAAGTCGATGATCATACCTCTATCTTGTAACTCTTAAGATTTGTATATTCAAATTTGTATATATATACAAAGAATTGTATATTCAAATCCAATATAATTCAGGATAAGAAATTCTGACGAAAGTAGCTTGAGAAATGATTTTAGTATTTGACACCTGAACCAATGTTAATAACATAAATCCCTGCAGTAGGTAGCTCAGTCCACACCTCTGCTGATCAGTTCCACACTGAGCTGCTGTTAGTTTGGAAAGATCTGCTTGCAGAATAGAAGTGAAGATTAGTGGGGAAATGGGTCCAAGAATAAATTGTGTTTGTGAAGTTTATCTGCCATCAAACTCTACCTAAATTTCAACTAAAATTTATAGCACTCTAGGTTATACCATGTCATCAGCACTCCAAGCCACATTGAGTATTCTTATCTTTGCATGTCTTAACTGATTGGCCACAGAGCAGATAGTGAAATTATGTTCTACTTCCTGCTGTCCTATCTTTCTGAGCTAAAAGGGTCCAGATAAGTAAGCTAAGACATTTGTCAAAAACATTAGAGTATATTCACTGTGTAGAGGTAACCTGAAGAACTTCTCCTGAATTCATCTTCAAGGAGCTCATCATCTTTTTCTTTTATTTTATAATATCAACGTTTATTTTAGATTTCGGGGGTACATGTGCAGGTTTGTTACGTAAGTATATTGCATGATTCTCAGGTTGCATGCAAATGATCTTTTGATCAAGAATATCTTGTAATAGCAACATATCAACAAAAGTAAATGGCAGCACACAGTTCTAAGGGAATTACAGATATAAAGCCAAACTTCGCTAAAAGGCAGATTACAGATTCAGATGTAATGGCAGTGTTTGAAAAGGTGGAGTAAGAAAGGTAGTGAAGGTGAAAATAGAGTTTGTGAAGAGGAAAAAAAACACCTAGAATATTGTTCATGTTAAATGGAGCACCAAAAATGTTTTTTATGTAACTTTCAATGACTCCTCCTTGTCCTCACAACAAAGTCCAACCCCTATGCAAAGCATGATTCATGGAATACCTAGTCTGTGGGAGGCCTTAGCGAACACATGGCTGCTGTAATTGGTCCCATCTACCTTTCCTACATTTTGCCCTATATCTAATACAAACCTCATACATCTAAAGTTCACCACAATCCACTGATGTTTCTACTTCCTTACCTTTGCTCATCCAAGAATGGCCATCTCCTTCCTTTGAAGTTCTTCTTACCCTTCAAGGCTTTTCTCAAAGGCATTGCCTTTGCAAAGCCTTTACTAATCCATGAAGCAAGCCTCCAAAGCATTTTGACAGCCTCTCTAGAATCAATTAATTAATAATCAATTAATAGATAAGTGAATTCATTGGAAAGAATATCATAAGTGGAGAAAAAGTACACTTTGGAGATATATGGAGGATCCCACATTAAGGTGTTCACACGCATACAAAGCATTTTCCTTCTCCTTGCCCTTTCCTCCTAGAGGATGGTATCACAAGTTTGATCCTAGTGACAGCTGAGTCACCAAAGCCAGTGCCCACAGCACTGTGGACAATTGAGGTAGAGGAACTAGAAAAGTGAAGACAAAATGATGAGACTTCAGTCTTGTTCACAATCTAGTTATAAAGCCAGACATATAATTAAATACTTGTCACCAATAAATAGACATCAATTTCTGAAAGATTTTAAGCAGGTCATTTTTACTACAGTATATACTGCTTCTTAGAAATAGCACCAGAAAAAATTTTTTTTAATTTAAAAAAGACATAGCACCAGAGAGGAAGATTTTGGCCAATGGTGGTCAGTGAAATGCATTTCTTTTCTCTTTTCATGGCCTGAGGGAATCTGTGTCCTGAGCCCTTAGCTCATCATCAGGAATGAACTTAGACTCCAAGAACAAAACAACCCCCTAAAAAGAGAGAACCACATTTGAGATTCAGATTCATGGTACATTTTCAGTTTTAACTTGAGAGACATGCATTTTGGAAAAATGAATAATTAAAATTAATATTATAAGATGTATTCTTAAATCCTGTTGAAAGTCTTTCTCAATTTTCTTCTCTCTTACTTTCTTATAATTTATAAGTGTGCAGCTACTCTGAACCCTGGGAACTGGGAGCATGTGTCATATTTTAAATTCTTATTATTTGCTAGACGTCCTCATAAGAGTTAGTTGGGAGGATTTCTTTTTCACTCATTTTTGTGATTCCCAATTGTAGTGGGACAAGTGCCTACAAATATTGCTGATGAGTCAGAAACTTCACATTCTCTGGTAACATCATTTAGAAGCCAAGCACTGAGTGAACACAACCATTTGCAAAATAATTTCTGTGAAATAAATTCTTTCTGTGAAAGAAATTATTTTGCAAATGGTTGTGTTCACTCAGTACGTGGCTTCTGAGTTCACTCAGTGCTTTGCAAACAATGGCTCTTGGGTTTCGCTTTGCCCTATCCACTTGAAGAAAAATCACTTTTAGTAACAGGCAGGGTATGCCAGCCCAGTTGTAGTCCACTGACAAATTCCACTTTGCCTTTTCCTATAAGAACTACATTAGGCATGTTAATAAGCTCTCAGATTCTAGTTTATAATGAAAAGGAGAAAATTTTGTAGAACCTGCAGGCAAGCTTGGGCAAGGGAGAGTCTTCTGAAACCACAGCCTTTAAACTTAATTAGGATTCTCTCACCTCTGACTTCAACCCTGCAGTTGCGTTCCATCAGAAAATGGAGGTATCAGTCATGGTTCTGAAGGAGTCAACAAAAAGAATCAATTGGTTTAAGCAGAAAATATATGTACTGAGGACACTAGATAGCTTTTATCATCTGTGGAAGGATGGAGAACCAGGCTTGGAGGTTTTGTGGCCAAATACAATGTCCACTGTACCTAGAAACATGTCTCCAGCAGAAGCCCCACACTGTATCTGGCATCGGCAATACTGAGCCCTGGACACATCTGCAAAGTCACCTCCTCCACTGCTTCTGGAGGCCACATATCTCTACAGCTGTGCGTGCCATAATGGGTTCCACTCTGCACTTGCTTCTTCCCATGATTCCCTTCTAAATCTATGAGTTCCTTGTAAGCATCTCTGGTTGAAAATACCTAGATCACGTGCTTATGCTACAATTGCAAAAAGGCTGTAAAAATTAGTTTCTAATATCATCCATTGGGATATACAGACATTTAAAATAGAGAATTCCCAAAGTAGGCACACTCAAAGGTCCCAGACTGCTGAAACAAACGGCAAATGTCTACTCCCTTGGTTTCTCAGCAGGGCTGGAGTGCTGGAATACTGGCTGATTCAGAATATTGGCTGACAATCTAGGTCAGGGAGAATAACAGGGTCAGAAGGAAATAGTGCATTTCTCTTTAACTCCTCTACTCTTACTGACCCTCTGCCACTTGTTCTTGATTTATTGGCTGAGGGTCTTTGAGCAAATTACTCAACATCTCTAGTCTAAGCCATCAATCTGCCTGGAGTCTCTCCGATTCCACTATTGCCTGCCAACAGTTCATTGCCACACACCCGCCAGACCCTGCTTTTTATAACATAAAGTTGATAACGTAGTTTCTGGGCCTAAATCTCTCCGATGACTGCCTAAACACCCTACCAGAGCCTGCAGGAAATTGCAAGAATTGGTCTCTACCTGGATTCCCTTTAAGGCATCCAAGACCATCCTTTCCCTCATTAGTCGATTCTTAGTCCTACAGACCCTGCAACATGGGCAAGCTTGTCCCAAATTCAGGCCTCCTGCACTTGCTCTTTTCTCTGCCTGAAATATTCTTCCCTCAAATCACAGCATGAGTGAATCCTTTTCATCATTCAGGTCTCAGCTCAACAGTCACTTCCTCAGAGAGACCTTCCTGACCACCCTCTCTAAATTGGACACTCTGCCCCACAAAAAAAAGAGAAAAACTCCTTATACCATCTCTCTCGTTAAAATTATAGTTCTTATTAATATCTAAATTATCTTAATGATCTATTTATTGAAGCTGTTTATTTTTTGTCTGCTCCACTAAAAAAGTGAGCTTCATGTTCATCTCTGTGTCTCCAGTGCCTAGAATTGTGCCTAGACAATTAACAAGCCTTTTATATCATGTACCAAACTCTTGAACTTCTGGCTCAATTCCTTCCATCCTCTGCCTAATTCCAGGTTTCCCCTTGCCCCACTTCCTCACGACCTAATTGAGTTCCCTGTCATGTGTTTGAGCAGATGGGACCTCCCACTTCCCCTGAAACAGATGACATCCTCCATGGCTAGTGTAGGCAGAGTATCAGTAGCCTGGGAGTTGAGCACATGATCAGAGTCTGCAGGGCTGTGGAGTTTGAAAGGAATAGAGAGGGAGAATGAATAAGAAAGAATAAGAAAGGGATATCAGGTAGGCCAGCAGTCATGTGAGCAAAGGTGTGACAAAGGTGGTCATTGGTTGATAACAAAAGCTGGTGGACTTGCTGTCTGTCTAGGGCCTAACCTCAGCTGTCATTTCTTTCTGGATGAGTACAGCAGAGAAAAGCAGACAGGGCCAGGCATGTGTCTCATCAAAGATCTATTTCTTAGAGACACAAAGACAGCAGGATTAACTAAAACATCCATATGCTTGTTAATACTTCTTGTTAATACAGAGTCCCAAGAGCCAGGCTAATCCAAATGGAAGAGGGGCACATTTGGGCTTCAGTTATCCCAGGGATGTCTGAGTTATCTTTGCTTTCTCAGCTACAGATTTGAAAGAGGATGGCATCATTTTCCCCTCAAGTAAAATCCTATTTTAATTGAGTTTCCTCTTGACATTTAGCTAAACTGACTCTACTTCAAGTATACCTTCCAGTGAGCATGTCCTCAAACAGAAAACAGACATCCCCTGAGAATCCCTAATCATAGACCTTGACCTGAATGTTATGATAAGTTCGGTGTTGGTTTTCAGTCCTATCTACTTTCCATTTAATTATGGGAAATATCTAGACAATCACTTGCATTTCACTCTGCTAATGGACATAGAGTTTTGGTATCTGTATTAGTTATAATCCTCTGCAGTTGTGTTAACAGTCATGGTGGATCCTCTGCTGCCCACTCATAGGGAAACTACTCCACTTGTCCTGTTTAGTTTGTGATGTGATGAGGAGCAAAATGTCTCTTAATGCACCTAACCCCATACAGAGGTCCAAATCTCCTACCATCTAATCAGAGGACTTACCAGATAATGAATGGGTACACAGGCAGGTGCCCAACCTATCAGTCCTTCCACTCTGCAATCCCTGCTCTGTCACTGAAAGTTTTCCCCTTTGTCCTTCTAATCCATTCTTCCTCTCTCATGAGATTGTTAGACGTTTCTGCCTTTTATCTCCCCTCCCACAGGGGCAGCATTATCTAATCACTCCACTGTAGGGAAAGGAGAAATGGAACTTCAGGCATGCTTCTTATCTGTAAATTAGGTACAAGACCTCTTTGAATTATTGTTTCTACTTGGTGTGACTGATGGAGGGAAAAATCCCCTCCTGGATCAAGTAAGAGAGAAGAGGGGGAGATAAATACCCAGAAATAACAAAATGATTGCTTGGAGATCTAACATTGACATGGTTACAAATAACAGAAACTATATGAGGTACTTAGACAAATATGGGAGACTTCATTACAGAGGAAAAGAGTTTCCCACGGAACGGAAAGGCTGGAACATTTGACCTAGGGGTTTGAGCTCTCTGGATTCTTTTCTGCCTCTTTTCTGCTGCAGCTCTTTTGTGTCTGCTGCATCTCTTTGCCTGTTTCAGACTCATTCTTCTTTCCCGCCTTCTAGTTCTTTCTTTCCTTCTGCTGCTTACTGTAGCTCTTAACCCCACTCTGACTCTTTGTCTAGACCAGCTTCCTCTACTTCTGTGGTCCGCTTGTCAGAAACGACCACTGGTGCTTCCTGGATTTACCTATCACAGGTCCAGTGACCCAGATTCCCTGGGAAAGGACTTGGAAAAGTCCACTCGAACTATCAATGGGAGAGGTGCTGGATTAATGTTATATGAACACGGCAACTGAAGCCAGTCCTGCAACCATGAGAATGGAAGTCATGGGGTGGGGGAGCAGGGAATGAAAGGTGAACAACATACATACTCATTCTGCTGATAAAGACATACCCATACAGGGAAGAAAAGAGGTTTAATTGGACTTATAGTTCCACATGACTGGGGAGGCCTCAGAATCATGGCAGAAGGTGAAGGGCACTTCTTTCATGGCAGCAGCAAGAGAAAATGAGGAAGAAGCAAAAGCAGAAACCCCTGATAAGCCCATCAGACCTTGTGAGACTTACTCACTATCACGAGAATAAAATGTGAAAGACTGGCCCCCATGATTCAATTACCTCCCCCTGGGTCCCTCCCACAACACGTGGGAATTCTGGGAGATACAATTCAAGTTGAGATTTGGGTGGGGACACAGCCAAACCGTATCATATACATAGCTGATATCTATTGTATAATTTACTTACAATTCATGGCAAATTATCTCCCTAATTGGTGAGCATCATACAAGTTGCCTAGTGGGTTTCATCTCACTTGAGATCAGAAAATAGCACTAAATCTATAGAAATAGTTGCAAACCTATCTGTCCATAAAATAGAGACCTTACAGAAATCTATATCAGCTATACTTAACTAATTATAGGATCCTGCTCTTATCATTTCAGTTTGAGACATTTCTTGGTACTCTGTGTGCTTGCCCACAGATTAAGTGTCTTATTCTACATTTTTAACAGATGGGGAGCTCACTTCACTTACTATAATTTTCATGTCATTGAGCCAGATGGGAGTAAGATAATTAAAAAATAAGGATGTATGAAGTAAATATCAATGTTGCTCCTGATCTTTTTAAGGACTAAAATTTTAATGTCATTTTTTTCCTCCCTCTGTTTTTCCTCAGTGTCCTGCTTCAATATTCTTTATCCTGTGATGACATGTGCACTTCACAGTACAAAGAAGGTAAAAGATGCTCAAGGAATTCTTGCTGAAATAAACTGTATATCCAAAAGGTACAAAGTGTCACAGGGCTGATTTTGTCATTTCCCCTCTGACAGAACGAGTAAATAGGGAACAGATCAATGTCTAAGCATACATCAATATGCATCGGAAGTCCTATATGGATATTTCTGGAATATTATTCATTGTTGTCTTTGCAACTCTAGGCTGTACGCTATTTTCTTTTTTCAGAATTAGCAGTAGGTGTGGTTCCCTTAGGGAAGTACTAAAAATGTTCTGCTCCACATATGGCTTTCTTGGTGTTACTGCAGGTACATGTGTCATTGCTAGATGCAACAGCCTATCTGCTATTCTGAATGTATTTTGAGATCATTTGCCATAGTGTGGGCAATTCATTGGGGAAGCATTTATTAAGCACCTCCTCTGTGCCAAGTAGTGTGTAATTTCAGTAAATAAAAAGCTACCATAAATGATTATGGTAAGGAAATAGTCTTGCTTTTCACCCCTGGAAGACATTCTATATTTTTCCAAATACTGTAACTATTAAAATAGGAAATATAAATTCTAATTCATGATTTGTTTGCTATTCCTGTTTCAAAATCATTTCTATTCCCCTATTCTTTCCATAATCATAAAAGTAGTTTTCAAAAATGAAATCTGCTCCCATATCTCTTAGTTATTTTTTTCTCATTTTAAAATAGCTTAAACTAAGATTTACATGCACTAGTGGTAAGTGTTGTGTGTGTATTTTTTCTTTCCTGACTTTTTAATTGAAATTCTTACTGTTCCCTTCTGGTGGGAGAAGAAAAGAAATACTTTTAACTGAGATTTTTTTTTTTAAACTGAGGAATAAAAAAATAAGTAATATTTTTATGAGAATTGGTTAACCATTCTCTCCATGTTTACAGTTGTCTGCAAACCAGGTAGTGGAGATGTGGCCATCATCCAGTTAATGTGATCATTGTAACAACCAGAACTGATAATGGACACATAAAAAGGCTTCTTGAGAGAAAATATATTTTCTGGAAGAACTGAAATTAGTGAAGAGAGATGTCTAACAGGAAGATGAAGGAAACAGAGATTCTGATTTCTGCCAGCAATAAACTTTTGCTTGAAATCCCCTATACAATGAAAGAATTAGCCATGACTTTAAAGCACTCTCAACCCTCCTGTTGGTTTAACAACCTCTGCATAATTTAAAAATGACTCAAGTGTATGTATAACTCTGCCGCCTGATAGATTGTTGGAAAGAAGGGGGTCTTCTTTGAAACATTCTGTGAAATCACTGAATTCAGCAGAAATAGGATTTACCTCCAGACTGGCTATTAAATCTTTGATATATGCAGTAACTTCCTAATCACAGAGTCCTGTTTTGCTCTCTAATGGATTCTGCCCACAATACTAATAGCATGTTTTATCACAGATCTTTAAGGTGTTATACAGCTACACTTTACAGTCTTGATTTGCAAACGAAGGTTCAGAAGGGTGAAGTGATTCCGGATCCTATTCTTTTCCGTCCTCATTAAGTGTGCAGGGCTCTGCCCAAGTCATATCTGGAAAGAAAACAAACCGTGACACAGATAACACCATCCATCTGGGTCACTGCAGCAGTTCTTAGTGATCCATCTGTACTGACACAAGAGATATGGATTGGGAACACCGATTACTCAGTCACTGCTGCTCCAGCTCACCTTGGTCTCCTCTTTTCTGAACTCCTGCAATACTCACCCTTGATTCACACATTAGGCTCTCAATCATTCGCTACTGGGCACTGTTGTTTGACTATTTCTCTCGTTCATTTGCTTCACTTGCTCACAAGTATGAAACATTTACTGTGGGGAGAGCACTCTTGTAGACTGACATGTATGCTTTTTAAATTTTTTATTTTAAGTCTTACTCTTTTAAATACCTCCATCTTTTCAAAATGACAAAAAAGGAAAGCGAAAAAGAATGAAAGGAAATCTGGTTTTATATTGCAGTGGGGAAACATGGAGGCACTGTTCTCAGGAATTAAAATCTAGAAAAGAAGATAGGACATTGTAGTGTTCATTAGGACTCTCTGCAAATAATTCAGTTCTTTCCTTTCCCCAGGTATACGGTGGAATTGAAATTGTCTGCTCTCTCTGAGGTATGTCACCGTGTGACTTAATTTGGCCAACGAAAATTGACTTGAAGTGATGTGTCTGGCTTCTATGTCAAAGTTGCAAGGGTCAATAGGCAATTTGCCACATTTCTTTTGTTTTATCTTACACAGAATTACATGATAAAGTAGACTTTCCATCAGCCATGGTCTTAAAGTGTCCACTATAAGCAAAACCTTTCTCCCAACCTTCATTGAATACATATCATGAGTGCAAAATAAATTTTTGCTTTATTAAATCACTGTGATTTTTATGAACATAAATTCTCAATTAAAAAATACACTTTTCCTGTCTAAAGTGTACAGCTTGGTGGTTTCGGCATGTTACAAACTTGTAAAGCCATCAGCAAAATCTAATATTAAAATATTTTCATCAGAGCAACATCATTTAGGAGGTTCCATTCACAAGAAATCTTGTATCCATCAGCGGCCACTCCTCATTTCTCTCTCATCCTTCCAGCCATGGGCAATCACTAATTTACTTTCCATCTCTATAAATTTATCTACTGTGGACATTTCACAAAAATTATCTTATTCAATATGTGGTATTTGTGACTGTCTTCTATCACTAAATATAATGTTTTTGAGGTCACCCATGTTGTAGTATCTATCAGTAATATATCATACTTCATTGCTAAATACTATTACATTGCAGTATATGTGATTTTAGAAATCCATTCATCATCTGATGGATATTTGCATTATTTTCTCTTTTTGGCATTGGTTAATAACGCTGTTGCAAACATTTGTGAACACCTTTTGTGTGAATGTTTTTCATTTTTCTTGGAATTTCTCTAGGAGTAGAATTTCTGGATCACATGGTAGCTGTGTTTAACAATTTGAGGAACCACCAAACTGTTTTCCAAAGTGACTGTACCATTTTACATTCCCAATGTATAAATGTCACAATGTATGAAATTTCCAATTTCTTCACATTCTCATCAACAATTTTTATCAATTGTTATTGTGTGATTTTTTATTCTAGTCATTCAAGCAGGATGCAATGGCACCTTACTGTGGTTTTAATTTGCATTTCCCTAATGAGTAATGATGTTGAGTATCCTTTCATGTACTTATTGACAATTTGTAAATCTTTTTTGGAGCAATGTCTATTAAAATTCTTTGATCATTTTATAATTGGGTTATTTGTCTTCTTACTATTGAATTGAAATAGCTTATTACATACTCTAGATACAAGTCCCTTGTCAGGACTTGGGTTTTTCATTTCTTAGGTTGTCTTTTCACTTTATTGATGACAACTTGGCAGGACAAAGGTTTCTAATTTTGGTAAACTCCAATGTTTCACTCTTGTTCTCCAATGTTTCATCACTTGTGCTTGGGATGTATAACTAAGAAATCATTGCCTAACTCAATGTCACAAAGATTTACTCTTATGACTTCTTGTAATAGTTTTATAGTATTTGCTCTTACATTTAGATCTCTGACTTCTTTCCAGTACATGTTTATGTATGGTATGAGGTAGGAGTCCAAATTCATTCTTTTGCATGTTGATATCAGTTGTCCCAGAACCATGTGTTGATAAGATTATTCTTTCTTCCATGGAATTATCTTGGCACCTTTGCCAAAAATCAATCGACCATAAACATAAGACTTACTTCTGGACTTTCAATTTTATTTTTCCAATCCGATTCTCCCGATGTCTCTTCCTATGCCCATACTACACTGTATTAATTATTGAAGATTTGTAATACATTTTGAAATCTGGTTGTGGAAGTTCCCCCAGCATTGTCATTCTTTGTTCAGGATTGATTTGGCCATTCTAGATTTTTGCATTTTCATATGAATTATATTGTTTTCAGAAATTATACTGAATTATAATTTCTACCGAAAAAAAAAAGCCCAGCCGGAATTTCAGTGGGGGTCTCATTAAATCTGTAAATCAATTTGGTGAATATTTCCATTGTAACAACATATTGAGTCTTCCAACCCATGAACATAGACTACCTTTTCATTTATTTAAAGCTTTAATTTTTTTCCTACAATGTTTTGTAGATTTTGGTGTACAAGTCTTTCACTTCTTTTGCTAAGATTATTCCTAAGTATTTTAATTTTTTGGATGGTATTGTAAATAAAATTTTATTTTTTGTATTCATTATTAGTACATAGAAATGTGATTAATTTTTGTATATTGAGCATGTATCCTGCAACCTTGCTAAACTCATTTACCAGCTCTAGTAGTTTTTCATTGGAGTCCTTTGAATTTTCTACATATAAGATCATGTTGACAATTTGGGAGGCCAAGGCAGGCATATCCACTGGAGGTCGGGAGTTTGAGACCAGCCTGACCAACATGGTGACACCCCGTCTCTACTAAAAAAAAAAATACAAAAATTAGCCATATGTGGTGGCACATGCCTGTAATCCCAGCTGCTCAGGAGGCTGAAGCTGAAGAATCACTTGAATCTGGGAGGTGGAGGTTGCAGTGGGCTGAGATCGCACCATTGCACTCCAGCCTGTGCAACAGAGCGAGACTTCGTCTCAAAAAAAAAAAAAAAAAAAGATTATGTTGTCTGAAAATAAAGATAGTCTTACTTTTTCTTTTCCAATCTAATGCTTTTTCTTTCTTTTTCATTTCCTGATTGCTCTGGCTAAAACCTAAAGTATAGGCTGGGCGCGGTGGCTCACACCTGTAATCCCAGTACTTTAGGATTAAGCAACTGTTAAGCATAAATCTAAGGCCAAGGCAGGTGGATCACCTGAGGTCAGGAGTTTGAGACCAGCCTGACCAACATGGAGGAACCCTGTCTCTACTAAAAATACAAAATTAGCCAGGTGTGGTGGCGCATGCTTGTAATCCCAGCTATTCGGGAGGCTGAGGCAGGAGAATCGCTTGAACTCGGGAGGTGGAGGTTGCAGTGAGCCGAGATGGCGCCATTGAACTCCAGCCTGGGCAACAAGAGTGAAACTCTATCTTAAAACAAAACAAACAAACAACAAAAAACAAAAACCCTAAAGTATAATGCTGTAGAGATTTTGAGGTTAGATGTTACTGCAGCATAATCTTGCTTATATATCAATAATGCAAATATTTGGAACAACGTAGAGATGGATTCCATTTCACCGGGAAAATCAGGGAAGGCTTTTGGAAAAGGGACCTGGATAGAGAGGATAAGCCTTGAAGAATGGAAGAGAACTCTTTCAGTATGAATATGAAGTTCTATACCCTGACTTAGAGTAAACTCTTAAACAAAGACTGGAAGAGAAGACAGGAAATCTAAGTTAGGAACAGAATATTTGCAACAGCTGTACTGGGGAAATTGAAAATGGAGACAGAGAGAGGAGGTTCTTGCAAAATCCTGGGGAGGAATAGCAGGTATGAGAGCTAAAAAGTAGTTAGTGCTGCCTATTCCCAGATCCTTCCAGTGTTCACATTTAAAGCCTCAGCAGTACCTACAACTTAACCTGCCCAGACTTCTCCAAACTTTCACTCCAAGCCAGATAATATTGACAAGCTGTTAAGCATAAATTTAATGATGAGCCCTGCTCCTGGCTCCATTTGCACCTTGGAACCCAGTATGAAGAACAATATTATTTTTCCACGTTCAAATTGCAAGATTGCCTTCAGGGGTCTGTGATGTTCTTTTCTTCTTTGCCAGAGTCCTAGGGACTCAATATGCTTCTCCTGCCTTGTTCATGTGGCTGTAACTTATTTCTTACCTAGATTTTCACATCAATTATACCAACTATGGAGTAGAACTCAATGACTGCAGCTTCTACTGATAATCCTGCAATCCTTGCACACAACCACACAAAAACAAGACACAGGGTTCCAAAATTCCTCAGAAGAAGTTTCTTTGGATTGACTGGTCTGTTTGATTTTGTTTGTTATTAGACTTTAAGGATATAAACAAGATAACACACACTACATGAAGTTCTAAAAATCCAACATTGTTTTGTTGCCATCGTCCCCTTTTGAATGAGTAACTGTGAATCTAGTTCCTTCTAACAGTAATAACACTTGCTAGGTACTAGGCACTGTGCTAGGCACTTTACTAACATGTTTATCATTCACCACAGTGAACTAGGCATCCTGGTGTCCATTTCACAGAGGAGGAAAATGAGGCTTAGGGAAAGAGATTTACTAGGCTGAGGCCATAATTATTAAGTATTCAGGCCAGTATAGAAACAACATTTATTGGTTTTCTCCAAAACCCCCAACCTGCCATGAGTGAATAGAGCTCACCAAATCCCTTTTATTCCCCAGTCCTTATAATGTATGTCACCATGACCTTATACTTACATGCAGCCCTTTTTTCTAGAGTGTCAACTAATGACCTTTCTAGTGTATATTTATCTTATTGGTATTACTCGTGTCTAAGAAGCCTCCAAATTGATTGATGGTCGTTTTAGTAGAGTCTCGCCCCACATAAGCACTATCTTTTTGGAGTCCCATACTTGACTGGACCTCCTGGGAAATAGTTTTTTGCTGGGAACATAGAAGTGTTCAACTAATCTTTGATGAATAAATGAACAGATAAATAAAACTGAAGAATATATGAATAGACAAGTTTTCTAATAGGTCATTCTTGCAACTGTCATTTGCACTGTTCTGAGGCAATGTATCCTGTAGTAGAATTTAAAGCATACACTCAGTCATGGAAATAGAATCCCAGCCGCATTGCTTCCAAAGTCTGTGAGTATGGACACATTACTTAACCACTCTACACCTCAGGCTGTTCATATGTACAGTGAGTAACAATTTACTCTGGCATATGGAAGATCATATGAGATCATCAATGTGACGCAAATTGAACATTCACTGAATATTACTTTATGTCTCTTTAAGACAAATGTTGCAACCCGAGTTTTCTTCTAGTTTCCTTGTCTTGAACTAGCTCTCCTTTGCCTGGGTAATTGTATTGGTATCCTATCTAGCATCTAGAGATGGAGTATACCCTAAAGGTTAAAACCCAGATTCTGGAAACAAAGTGCCTGCATTGAAGTCCAGGTCACACCACATCGTAACTGTATGACCTCAGAAAAGTATATTCATGGCACCTGGCCTCAGCCTCCTCCTCATCTGTAATATAGGGATAATTATAGTAGCTTCCTTCATGGGATGAAAGTTTACAATTAAATGACTTAATGTCTCTAAAACACATAGAACCATATTTAGCCTCATGAAAGGCATTCAATGAATGTTTACTTTATTGTTACTACTGCTAATACTACTACTACTACCAGTACTACCACCAACACTACTTTAGGCACTTAAGCAAAATAGTTCTACAATGTTCTCCTTGGAGGTAAGACTCTACTTGAATCTCTGCCTACTGTTGGTTTCCACCTACTTAGTGGGTGTTTACTACTGGATAGCAGAAGTGCCATTTGTCCATCTGTCTCAACTATCCAGGTTGTTTGCTGCAGAAAATTGCCCCCAAGTACTTGCAATATACTGAAGTTTACCTTTCTCAATTTCAGGGTCTATTTATCCCTGATCTTTCCCATTTTGAGATTTATAGAGTAGCATCATCATTACTTTATGTCTCTTTAAGACAAATGTTGCAACCCGAGTTTTCTTCTAGTTTCCTTGTCTTGAACTAGCTCTCCTTTGCCTGGGTAATTGTATTGGTATCCTATCTAGCATCTAGAGATGGAGTATACCCTAAAGGTTATTAAGTCATCTTAATATGACTGGGTTTTAACCTTTAGGGTATACTCCATCTCTAGATGCTAGATAGGATACCAATACAATTACCCAGGCAAATATGACCAATATTAAGTCATCTCTAGATCACTGAATGTGGTGTGTGTGTGTGTACACGCGTGCACGCGTGTGTATGTGTGAATACATATCACTTCTGCTGTCATATGCTTCCTGACTCTTTGCTATGAGCAATGATTTCTCATTTCCAGCAGTGTGTGTGTTAATAGCAGCCCTTCGTCTTCTGGTTTGGTGTCTCTAATCTGCTGTGGTTCTGCCAACTGGGAAAACCCAGTTTGTTTGAATTGTGCATACAGTAACTGTAAAGAGAGTCTGACAGAGAGCCTCTGGGAATCTCCCATGAGTCAAGACAGTGAGAGTCATCATGTGAACATTGTAACATAGAGTCTGGCTGCTTAGAAGGTTCTTTTTAGCTCACTTTCTTGCTCTTGGTTGTACAGGAGAGATAAGCTTTGCCAGGCATCTGAGTCTTGGAAAGGTCGGGCATTATCATTCTAATTTTATTACTAGGAATACAAAAGACATTCAACTCATCTTTTGTTCATGGCATTGAAATGTTCTGAGTCATATATTAATAAGACCAGAGGAAGTATATCATACATTTTCTGGGGAAAGGTGTGTGAGAATTTTGACAATCTAACCTCTAAAACCCCTTCCAGTGTTCAAAAATCCTGCACAGTCTGAATCTTGGTCTAGGACAGATACTCACTCTCCTAGGCTCTCTGGCCCCAGAAGCCAGAGTAAAGAACTGTGTGGGATAATAGGGATGGCAACATCTAGGGCTCAGTGGCAATAATGCCAGCGGTGGTGCTGGTGGTAATGGGTACAGTGCAATATTCAGGATTTGACAGCAGCAACAGCAAGGCTACCCTACATTATCTGTCTCTGTGATGCTTATTTTGACTGTGGATCCAATCTGCTGACCTCTTCTAGTCCCCTCTCATTTTCCAAGCCTGGTTCTCTAGCTCTCAACATTACCATTATTACCTAATAATTTTCCAGTAAATTACTTATATGCTTGAGTTAATCAGCACCAGTTCTGTTGTTTTCAGCTAAGAACCTTGTGTAGGACACATAGGTGATTCCTTATTTTTCTATCTAAATCGTATATATAAAAAGCACTTGATTTCAAAGGATGGTTGAGCCATACATTGGATTATGTTCAGTAAACTTTATTGTCACATCTTTATTAACACAATTATTCAGAGGAGATGGTGTATTAGTCTGTCCTTACACTGCTAATAAAGGCATACTTGAGACTGGGTCATTTATAAAGAAGAAAAGGTTTAATGGACTCATAGTTCTATGTAGTTGGGGAGACCTCACAATCACAGTGGAAGGCAAAGGAGGAGCAAAGTCACGTCTGACATGGCAGCACGCAAAAGGGTGTGTGCAGGGGAACTCCCCTTTATAAAGCCATCAGATCTCATGAGACTTATTCATTATCATAAGAACAGCACAGGAAACACCCTCCCCCATGACTCAATTACCTTCCACCAGGTCCCTCTCACCACATGTGGGAATTAAGGGAGCTTCAATTCAAGATGAGATTTGGGTAGGGGACACAGCCAAACCATAGCAGGTGGCAAAATTCTATTTTGACTCACTCCTTCCTGCTTAGTTTACACTCCTGAGTATCTTACAACGAGCAAGTAGTGTTTAAATCATTTTCCAAAAATCACTTATTTAAATAAAAAGAAAGAATTACAAAATTCTTTCCAGAGAAAGATTAGTTTGGAGGAACAAACTCAATGATGTCGTTGCTAATATGAAGTACAAGTAATTATTTTTTGATCACAGAGAAAAACAAAAGGTAAAATTTGAGTAAAGTTTTTACGCTAGTATTTGTGTTGGGGTATGCTAACTTCCTGGAAGAGTGGAAAGAGCTACAGCAAACATCAACTCAAAGCCAACACAAGTATGTTTACTCAATTACTTTGCTATTCACTAGTTCCTGAAAAAGATTTCAAAAAAGAATCAGTCTTTCCATGTGGCTCATGAGTATTACCTATCAAAGAAAGTTATGCGGGGGTATGTGTGTGTGCATGCCTGTGCTCACACAAGAGAAAAAGAGAGATTCAAGGGAAAGAGATGTTCTTGTTGCTTAGAAAGAACCAGAGATGAGATCTGGAAAAACAGTAAAATAATGTCCATTTTCCCCAAGGACATTTCCTATTCCTTGTTCCAATTTGTCTTGAGACTCAATTCTTTGCTGGTCAAGTGTTCTGCATAAACTCTTGTATTCTGAAAAGAAACTTGCTGGTTTTGGTTATTTGCCACGAAAAAATCCTGACTAATGCAGGAATAGATCAGGGTCTATAGATCAAATAGGTTAACATCTCTTAAAATGTTATAGATAATTATATTTTATAATAAAAATATATGATAAAATTTGTAAATAAAAAGATACATTAATATACATTTTTATAATATAAAATATAAAAGCTACACTACATTTATTTGGAGAGGAATAATGCCAGTCTCCTAAATTTTAAATTTGCTCTAAATCTTTCAAATGATAGCAGAATGATCTTCCCATACTTACCAAGAAGTGACAGGAGTTAGGAATTTAAAATCTGTTTTTGAATCATTTGATTTGTAAAATGTTTCTCAAGGCTTCAACACAATACAATTGGCTGCCTATCCTCTTCTTTCAACTGAATGTAAATGACCTGTCAATTTCTGCATATGGCTTTCTAAATTTAGGCGATAAGATAATTTACATTTACAAGAGATAACCCAAGAAGATGCATAGTGCAACTGTATAACTAATTCAGGCTAAAGGATTGTGATGGAGACCATTATTTTGTGAAGAAATAAATTCTATTAAATAATAAACATAAAGCATAACTATAAGAATGGTGAGAAAAGGAAGACGGCAAAGTCATAGTAGTTTTTCAGAAAGTAGAATCCAAAAAAAACATATTTAGAGAGACTGTTACAGAATCATCATCTATATTCAATTTTTGCAGAAAATATGCAAATTGTAAAAATATGCAAATAAAACACTTTGTACCATTAAAGTATTTTGAAAAGAAAAGCAAATTCAAAATACATTCAAGCTTCATACTATTCTAGCTAAGTACAAGCATTTAAAAAATCAGAAAACAATGATTGACCTGGACAATATATTTAAGATATTTGGGCCATGTCAATACAGAGTACTGTAAAGGGAAGATTTCCTTTTTATTCATGTGGACTTAGTGTTATATGATTAAAAGACTCCATATAGTATAAGGGTGAGATAAATCTGGTTCACATTTTAGCTTTGCCAACTTATAAGCTCTCTGAATTTGGACAAGTCATTTAAAGTCTCAGCCTCTTGTACTTATCTACAAAATTGAGTGTTAGCAGAATTAAAAGATGTGGAAGTTAGCTTCTGCTCAATAAAAATACGTCAATGTAAATAGGCAAGGTAGCTAACATTGCCATCCAAGTAGTGTTTTATACCCTATATTATTTGGTTTGCCTACCCACCAGTATAAATTTCATAGAGAGGTACAAATGATGTTTAATCAATTCGGCTAAATGGATCTTGTTATACATTGGCAGCCACGTGGTATATTATAAATGATCTACAGCTTCGTGTTCAGAGATCTAGTTTTGACATTGGCTCTGCTATCCAGCAACTGAGCGAACCTAAACATGCCACTAAAATCACTTGAGCTTCATATTAGAAACTGGAGGGGGAGGGAAATAATGCAGAACCTATTTCAGAAGGTTAGAATAAAAATAAATGAGGCAACATGTATGAAGGCGCTTTGTAAAAAGCAGCTCTCCAAATAAGTGTCAGATGATGAAACATGCAAGAAGAGGGTTTTGGAAGGTACTGTATTTGAGATTGTCATGAAGGAGAAAAAAAAAACCTTAGCAATTACAAAATGAAAATATTTAATTTAGAAATACAAAATAATCTACAAACTTTTACTTCAAACTTCTTTAACTTTCTTCTACTTTGTGTGGCATGCATAGTGCTCTGATAGCAATGTGTTTAGAAGGTTGTAAGAGGAAGGCTGCTCAAAAAATTCATTACGCAGATTTGGAAGGGGGTGGAGGTAAAGTTAGAATTTCTGAGTCATTAAAACATCAGATAGCACTTTCTGAAAGGTGTAACTTTATTTAAAACCGTGCTGCTGTGAATTCTACCATGCTGCAGACACCTCTGAATCAACAATCTCTGTTGGCAAATTGTTATGCTGACAAATTCTCACACAGACTGAAAATTTCCATTTTGTAAACAAATAAGTGGGTTACTAATGATCTAGCTTACCACCTGGAACTTTGAAAAGTGGGGCGCTGGCTTGAGTGACCCTGAATAATCTATTTCTCACATTAGCAAAGCAGACTCAATTATTTATCACCTAAATCAGAGAGCCACTGTATGAACGTAATATTAAGTCTGATAGTCTTCTTCAAGCTAGGGAAGCACGAACAGCACATCACTGACTTCATTGGCTGGAGTCCCTAACATTGGAAGAGGGGCATGATGTGCTAATGTGGTCTTCTTCATACCACTAGGGGCTCTGTTTCACTTCTATCCATAACAGAACAAATTTATTTCACAGAAGAATGATCCACAGGTTTCCTGACCAGGATATTTGATGTACACACACGGGAATGCACCTGCAGGCAAATACAGGTTGGGTGATGGGCACTCTTTCTCCTGGGTCACAGTCAGTCACAGGGGCTCTAGTTTTGTGCCTTCTGATCACTACCCCCAGCATCTACAAGGAATGAACTGGACATGTGACATAGCCATGCAGCTGGGTGAAAAATCATCAGCCATCACAGTGAAGGGAAGTAGGTGAGATACACGTGCATATCATCGACTTTGGAGCAAGCAAAGTGCACATATGTTACAAAAGGTAAAGTGTGCACATAACAAAAGATATACAGGAACAGTAGTGTCCAAGAAGGGATGTCAGACGTGGAGATAGGAGGTGCTGGGCCCAGACCCTAGATGTAGTGCAATTAACTGAGATGCCTATTAAAAGCTTAACACCGGGTCTAGAATATGGGAAATCCTCATATCTCACTCTTATTAGGAATTAATTTTCTTTCCACTCATTTAATAAAATTACAATTTGGGCATCACCTACATATTAAAGGGAGTTTCATTTCATGATCACAAGGCTCCTTCTAGCTCAGTGAGTAGAATGAACCTAGTGGTAATTTTACCTTTGGGCAGCCTTGTTTTATAAAGGGCTAGGACCCATTGTTTTATAAGGATAAGGCACCTCTCTAGCTTACTAATTGGTGGTAGGGTGAGAGGATGGAGAGGGGAATGCTTGTTTTTTATCTCAATTTTGGTCCCAGTCTCATTTCTCATGTACTTTCACCTTCCCAGTTCTAGATGCTTTAAATTCTCCAGCCCATGTCTGGGATGGTACAGATTTACCTGTGGTCTCATGAAGAAAGAGCAGGACCCAAAAGAAAGAAGGAATCTGGAAGTTTTGTCATCAGATCAACAACCTAGAAGTTAGAAGAGTTTAGTCTTGTGTGATCATGCAAACAATGATCTTCTTTCCTATCTAGAAAGCAGAAATGATATCCAGCCTTCCACACCTGTGAACACAGGCCTGAGCACCCATTGTCCAGGTTAACAAAGATGTCCTCAAGGGCCAGACCTGAGCAAAATTAGAAAATAGAGGTGGTATGTTGCAACAAGCACTGGAACAGAAGCCGTGATACCTGGATCCTGGCTCTGCCATTAACTAGTTATGTGACCTTGAACAAGTCATTTCACTTGTTTTGAGTCTTGGTTTTGAGTCATTTGACTTGGTTTGAGTCATTTCATTTTTTAAGCCTTGGTTTTCTTATATGTAAAATGTTTTACACGTAAGAAACGTTATTACATCTTACACATAAGAAAACCAAGGCTCAAAAAAGTGAAATGACTTGTTCAAGGTCGCGTAACTCATTAATGGTAGAGCCAGGATCCAGGTATCACAGCTTCTGTCATGGTTCAAAAACTCCCAATATTTACAGACAAGAAGAAAACGTTTAGAAAATATTTTAATCACATATAAAAAAAGAAAGTTGTCTTGAAAATGAGGGTCAGCCTTCCACAATTATGCCCTCTCCCTCTCATTTGTTTCTCTGTCTCTCTTATTCTTTTTGATTCCTCAGTTTATAATAAAGTGTTACCACCATAGATGACACCTCCTTTATTGGTATTTGTGTGCTAGGAAATCAAACCTATCTGGTGTTAGGATGTCAGATGCTTGCAAGCCAAAGAATGTGGAGGAAGACTGTTTTTGCATGTGCATGCATGCGTGTGTGTGTGTGTGTGTGTGTGTGTATGTGTTTTGAGGGAGATGAGTAACTGGTATCTTCCTTAGGTAGAATACTCCAAAGACAGCAGCCTCTCTAGCTGAGGCAAGGTCGGCTGTGCAGAGAGCCTTTTACAGTGTGGCCCACAGACAATATGAAATTCTCTCTCCTCTGCAGCCTTGGTCTGCAGTGACACTGGCAGATGCTAAACTTCGGCCTGTCTAGAACAGTTAATTAGGTTATAGAGGCTGCCAAAAATCCCAAAGTCATCCAAAGAAAATGCAACACTTTGAAATCTGAAGCAAAGGTCAGAAGACACAAACACTAATCCTATTTCTAAGAAGAGAGAAACAAAGAAGTAAGGGAAAAAAGAAAGGCAGGAAGTCAGGTCCCTGATAATCTGGCAACTTCTAATTAATCTTTTATAAACAATATTGAGATCAGGCATAAAGTGATCCTAGCTCTTTTCTCCAGTAATAGATACTGTACATTCATACACGATGATACGCAATAAACACCATATGTTTGTGACCTTTCCACAGCTCTCAGTCCATACCTCTTCAGACAACAGAGGATCCTTCAGGGACCCCCTTCCTGCTGGAGAACATTTCCACCCGAGACTGTGTCTGGAGTGAAGAAATTGAATCAATTAAACAGCTGGGTACGTTCAAGCCTTCTTTATGGGTTGCATCAAATTATCACAAAGTAAGAACTGCTGCTGTCTGCCCCCTGGTTCTCAGCAGTGGAGAGGCAGCCTTACAAACCTAGAGACCCAATTCTTCCAAAGAGGTTACCCCAGAACGTGTGTGTTGGGGCTGGAGTGGGGTAAAAAAACGAACAGCAGTGCATGGGACTTCACTGCCACCAGCAGGCCCCAGAGGAAGTGCAGGCCCAGAGGAGGCCAGGCTGCTTAGATTAGGAGCATCCAGGCAAGAAGAGAACACATGCGTCTGAACTGCCTCACCCTGTGCCCGCCCACCCCTTCTTCCCCAATCTCAAAGATTTGGAAAAACTGTTATTCTTCCGTAAAAGACAGATGTCCCTGCCCAAAAGCCCAGAATAAGTGATTTAGAGACTAAACTGCAATTAAGGCTACAAACACTCCCTTCTCCCAGCGCCCTTAGTCCCCAATACATTTACACTTTATTTTGCGAGGTCTTCGTTCCTGTCCTGGCTTATGCAGTATTTCCATGGGTGCAGTGGAGTGGAAGGGACACGGCGATTTTACATCTGGCTCCCTCTGCGTCTCATGTCACCTAGGACATGGACTGGACCCCTGCGGCCTTGAGCCCGGAACCCGAGGACAGCCGCGCGTCCACTGTGGCCGCCCTGGATCAGCTTCAGGTGGAGCTGACCCACGCGTTGCACCGACTTGGAAAAGCGGCTGAAGTGCACACAAGAAGCTGCTGCCCACAGCCAGCTCTGATTTCTCGCACCCTGGTCCCAATCCACCGCCACCTGCACTTTGCGTAACGTTGCGCAGGGGGGCGCTCCCGAGAACCCACACCCTCCTGCCCGGCCTAGGTGCGCACCGGCCCGCGCGGGGCTCCAGCAACCTGGCGGCCGACGGGCCCGGGAGCCGCCAGGCGAGCATAACAGATGGTGAGTGCGCCTTGATGGGAGCAGAAAGGCCCCTTAGGAGCCTTAGAGGCCTCAGAGGAGCTACCCGCGGAGATCTGCTCCCGGAAAGGTTCCGGGACCACGCGGCGAGGAGCACGTGAACTGCGCAGCTTGGCTATAAAAACCCCGCTCAGACGCGCGTAGGGAGCAAGCGGAGCGGCAGGACGCCGCCACCTGCGCCAGGAGAGATAGGGATGAAGCGAGCCTCCCTCCAGGACGCCAGAGACAATCTGGAGACTTGATGCTTCAAACTCTCTGGGCCTGGCTTGGGGTTGTGTGCGTCGAACTTTGAGACTGGATTCCCTACACTTGGGCAGAGACGCGCAGACGCCCGCGCGTGTGGATTCCCGAACATTCTCAGGGCTCGTGTGACCTTTAGGAGAGTTGGAGGGGGCGTAATAGAAATCTCAGGCTAATTGATTTCTTGTCCTCCACCACGGAGGCAGCCAGGAGCCCTCGGCTGTCCACAGAGGAGCGTGGGAGACCCCTGCGCACTCCCGAGGCCCCCGCGCCCAAGCCCCGCGGTCCTCTAAGCCGCAGGTTATTTCTGTGCCCGAGAGAGGCGGACTCGGATAAAGTCGGGACGCCTTCTCGTACATAAAGTTTCATCTGCTCTCCTCGCTCGCACGGCCCCTGCCGCCTGGCGGCCCCCTCCTCCCACGGTGGGCGCGGGCGGGGAGATGGCCGCCGGCGCTTCCCGGCGCAAACGGGCGCTGCGCGCGTAGCCGCCGCCACGCTGACCTCCCGCTCCAGCTGGCTGCTGCTCTGAGCCCTGGCAGCGGGCAAAGGCGGAGGCCCAGAGGGGCAAGAGACCTCTGCGACAGGGGCCCGAGGGTCCGTATGGCAGCTCGTCGCCGGCGGGTGCTGTGCGCCACTGAGCTCGCCAGTGGCGCTTCGGGCTCGGAGCGACTCTGAGCCGCGCTGCCTGCAGAGATCGACCCGGCAGTTCCGCGGAGCCGCGGGCAGGAACCCGAGGAGCAGGAGGTGGCGGCGGCGGCAGTGGCTGTTCCTCCCAGAGGGCAATGTGGCCGGCAGGCGCGGGCACCAAGCTGCCCTGTCCCCGAGACTCTGCGCTCCGGCGGGCAGCTTTCTCTGGTAACCTCACAGCCCTGCCCTCTCACCTCGTGCCCGCCGGCCGCAGCGTCCGGGTCTTCATTAGCGCCAACCCTGAAGGTACGTCCCTCGCTGGGGTTTGCCCGTCCGTCCTTCTGTCCGTCCGCGCTGCGGGAGCGGGAGAGTGTGTGTCCGCCCTACAGCCCGGTGCGCCCTGCACTCCCTTTCTCCAGCTAAAGCCGTGGCCGCCCTGAGCGCGTGGGAATTTAATTTGAATCACTTTTCTTCTCCCTTCGCTGGTCGGTTTTGTCTGCTCACTTCTATTAGGACACCCATTCTCCACCCAGGGTTATTCCCCCGGGTCAATCCGAGAAACATGCGAGGCATTAGCCGGCCCTCCTGGAAGCACTATTCTGCCGCCGCTACCACCACCTCCTTTCCCCCGCCCTTTTTTAAGCGGTTTCTTCTCCGAGATGACCGCAAACGCAAACAGTAGCTCTCCTCCCCGAGGCCGGTTCCTGAGTGCGGGGCTCTTTCCTTGGCCAGTTTTTCCAGCTGAGGCGAGGTGAGTTCCTTGAGCCTCTCCTCCTGCAGGTGCGATGGTGCCCTTTGCAGAGGCCAGTCAGACTTTTGTGAACCGGAGGTCGAGGGGGACACGCTCTGTGGGTCCCGGAACAGGCTTCGCGGTGGAGCGCGCAGGATGAGCTCATCTTCTCCGATGGGTCACAGGGCTTGGTCTCCTGTATCTAGAACCTAGCCTACTCAGTGATGTTCCCGCTTAAGGCACCTGGTAGGCACTTCCTGAAAACTTGTTGATTTCTTGTTGCATTCACAACCACAGAGGTTGAACGCTGGGCGGTCAAATCCTGGCTCATCGCTACCTTCCAGTCCTTAGTCCTCAACGTTAGATTTCATCTCCAGTAAGTGGGGGGTTGGGGAAGGAAGGATGTATTTGACTGGGGCTGGATAAAACTGCAGGAATTGCTCTTTTCTAGGAAAAAAAAATGTTTGGCTATGAGTCTATAGGAGACTGACAGAGGTGAGAGGTTTGAGAATTATCATTTTCTGCACTCTAACAAGCCTTTGGGTCGAGAAAAGTCAAGGAGAAACGTCCACATTCAAACGATCGTTGGATATAATTCTCATTTGAAAACCCAAGGTTCTGGTTTCTTGAAAAAGCTTTCGGAGAAGACCCACAAAAGTAACTTCTTAGAAAATTACCATTTCGGAAAAAATAGCACTAGCAGAAGTCTGAGGTAAAGCTTACATTATGAGAAGGAGTTGGGGAGAGAATCAAAAAGATAACATGCACTAATTCGTATTAGAAAAACGATATACTTTGGGGGGACGGCACGACTGTCCTTTTATCAGTTTACAGCTCACTTTCAAAGAACTTAAGGAGGCTTTTAGGATGATACAGTACACTCAAAAAAAATCATTCTATCTCGAAGATGTCTTCTAGTATTTGTACCTAAATCTGGATTTAAAGGAAAAAAGAAATGGAGATATTCAGCCTATTTAAGGAAATTTGCAACTTAAGTGTTCAGGATTACTTCTTAAAATATTGCTAGAACATTTTTAAGTGAGAGAATTTTGGTAGAAAATGTTTAAATGTTAGACATTTTTAGTTCTGAGCTTTAAAATAAAGTCATATGAAATGTGTTTCGGTCTGCTGCTGACGTGAAGCTAGCTAAATCACTCTTTTCCTTTAAACATGCTGCTTCTAAAATACAATAAAAATTCTGTTAATATGTGTAATTTTTTCTTGCTGTCTAGATTTGCAATTTCTAAGATAAAAACGATAGTGAATTTATACTATCAGCTTAATATTGAGTTAGTACTCAAGGTTAATGTCATTTTTTAAGCCTGTCTATATGATTCTTCAAATTCTCTAGTTTCTTGAAATAAAAGCTTTAGCATAGATTAACCCTAGGAAAGCAAACAGGAGGGAGGAGCCAGTCATGCCCCTTGGCTAAGGTTTGAGCTGGACAGCTTCCACAAGGATCTTAACAAACAAAACAAACGTGAAGCTTACCTGGGAAGTTTCAATAGGGGCAGGATCTCAGATTTTATCCAAATCGGAGAGCTGATGGCATATTAAATAGAAAAGACAGATGGGCATTTTTAATGATCTGAATGTGAAGCCTTAAAATCTTGGTAAATGCTCTGTCAGAGGCAGCACTTGACCGTGTGATCTTTATGGATGCAATTTAGAAAGCAAATGCTTGTGTTTTGGTACGATCCAATATTAGATTCTTGGCCAATACTGAAGAGCCTCTCTACTGTCAAATTAAGACAGAGAACATTATCTCATGCTTTCCTTTACAAGAGGAAATCCAATTTATGTTCTAAATAAAAGCTGCTTTGTGTTGAACTCATAGCAATACTCAGAACCCAGCAAGGATTTTGCTTGGAGTATTGTTTTAATAGGTAATGCTGTACAAGGCTTGCATGGAATTTCCCCATCAGTAACGAAGATAATAGAATGGAATAGATAATAGAATGAATAGAATATTTTTTTTTTTTGAGATGAAGTCTCGCTCTTGTCACCCAGGCTGGAGTGCAGTGGCGCAATCTCGGCTCACTGCAACCTCTGCCTCTCGGGTTCAAGCTATTCTCCTGCCTCAGCCTCCTGAGTAGCTGGGATTACAGGTGCCCACCATCACGACGGGCTAATTTTTGTACTTTTAGTAGCAACAGGGTTTCGTCATATTGGCCACGCTGGTCTCGAACTCCTGACCTCAGGTGATCCACCTGCCTCAGCCTCCCAAAGTGCTGGAATTATACAGGCATGAACCACTACACCCGGCCATAAAATTTCTTTAGAATGAAAAAATTACTTTCCCATGTATTAGTTCATTATATTAATTTTGATTTCTATCCTCAAACAACCCTCTGGGTAGTGGACCAGGGGTATTCCATCTGTTCTACAGATGAGATTACTGAGGCTGTATCAAATTATACCACTTGCCTGAATTAATATGGCAGAGCAAAACAGAGTAGAGCCTAGAGGACCCTGAAAACACTTCTCTTGATATTATTTTATCCAGCCTAGGCTCTTGACAGATCTCTGTGAAATATCTCACACCACGTGGACAAGACAATCCAGATGGGGGCATAAGCACTGTCCAGCATCTTCTGACTGTCGGACTTAAAGAGTATGAACAGCTGGCAGGGAACATGGCTATGCTGACCCACTTTGCTCCCACCAAGAGGTAGCCCCAGGCATTCAAGGAAATTTCAGAATGTGCTGGATTCCAATTGACACATTCTTGTCCAGAAGTGTATCTGCCTCTGACTAGTCCCCACCATGTGGAAGATGCTGGAGAAGGACCCATGTGGGGGAGGTGATAGCATTATCCCAGATTTTCTTAAATGGATGGGCCTTGGACTTCATCTAGTTCCACCTCCCACCCAACATAGAAATTCCATCTGTGACATCTTCATCAATCCTTGGAAGTTTTCTAGTCATTTAGCTACTGTACTTCTGCCAGAACAGCACTTATAGCTCCTTGGAAAGATTATTTTAAAACCCACATAGAATCCTTTACTGTGATTAGCCTAAATAGCCCATGCATATGGAGATGAGAGGAACCTGCCAGATTCTCTTCCTGTTATTAGAGTGTAAAGGTCCTCCTCTTCTCTGTCTTCATTCTTTATCAGTTTACAGGAAGGTACAGTCTTAACACAGAAGGAAAACCAAAATATCACTTTTATTACTGATGAAAATTATGCAGGTCCACAATCCATTGTCTGTGATCATCTGGGCCAGATGTGATTTTGGAATCTCTTTTTTCAGATTTTGAGGAAAAATACTTATATACTGTCTAATATGTGGGGCCTGGGGTAACAACCCATGTCAGATATGAATAGGTGTATAAGGAAACATGAGTTCAGTCTAAGCCAGTGTTATACAGAACTTTCTGTGATGCTGGACATGTCTATCTGATATGGTAGCACTAGCCACATAGGGCTATTGAGCATTTGAAATGTGGCTAGTATGACTAAGAATATGAATTTTTAATTTTATATAATTTTAATGGATTTAAATCTAAGTAGACTCATGGGGCTGTTGTATCAGATAGCAAAGCTCCAAGTGGAGTGATGCAGATTATAAGTAGCTTCATGTCAGTCAAGGTCAGGTTTGGCCATCAAGGACTCAGGTCACTTCAGGTTTTGCTACCAGATGGATTGGAGGAAATCTTTTATTTTCAAAGCTTTGAAGATTTTTGGAATTGCAGGTAAAAGATACGGACTTTTATTGGAGAATATGGTTTTAACTCTGGGCAAGGTACTTCCCCAATATTGAACCCAAGAATTAGACAGGCTTCACCCCCAGTCACTGTTAGCAGTGGGCAGAGCACAGACCACTCTTCCTGGCTCGTGGACAGAGTAGATCCCTTTAAACCTTAACACATGGAGAAGTAGAGGAGAATGGCAATTTTACAAGAGAGGAAGCAGAGGCTGGGCTATCGTGGTCAGATTTTCCTTCCAACTGCAGCCATCAGATTAAGACACTTCTCCTCCCCTAAGGAGTAATTGACAGCATCCTACACTAGTGCATTACCCTCTGCATGCAAAAAGATAGCTGAAGTGGAGAAAAAGATATTCAAACACTTAATGCATTTTTCTGTCCACTCAGATTTCTGTGCTGGTCATTATTGAGAGTCGTGAACTCTTGTCCACAGTGTTGATCAGGTGATCATACCATTACCACTTGGTTTTCTTTTGTCTGCATGGCTTTGCATCTTCCCAGACTCTTCATGCATTTGGAGTCTCCATAGGAAAGTTTGTTCTCCATTACAGTGGAAGTAACAGCAAGAAACATGTTTTCCCTTTATGTGTGTACATGGGTTCATTTGCTACAACTAGTGATCAATTGTTTGAACTTGCTTCCCCACCCAAAAGGCAGAAATATCTGCATTGAGAAATTCACATGAAACCTATCAGTATTCTTCACCATTATTCTTCTTACTTTTCCTACTATCCTGATTATTTCTGTGGCTCCCTTTTTATTGTCATTATGAGTAGTGGAAAAAAAAATACTGCAAAAAGTGTATATGTGTGTATATGTACACACACACACACACACACATATACACAGCCATTTTGATACAAGACCATCTTTAAAAACTAAGTTGTCAAGGGGAATATACTGAGTTGCTATATTATGATAAATGCACATAGGACACTTATAGTAAATGAGTTCTAAAATGTTAGTGGTTGTATCTTCTAAGTCCTGAAGCAGACGTTATTCAAGCAGAGAAATTATTGGATACAGATACATATAGCTAGACTTGGGAGCCAGGTTTCTTGCATTTAAATTCTCAATCCACTATATAATGCTATGATTTCTTGAGCAAGTTGCTTAACTTCCTTGTTTTCAATTTCCCAATTTGTAGAAGAAGTCAATGACATCCCCTGTCTCACAGAGTTGTTGAGTAGATTACAGAAGCTAATAGATGTAAAGCACTTAGGACAGTGCTGGGCATGTAGTAAATATTAAATAAATGTTTGCTATTTTATTATTATCTTTATTACAGTCTACCATGATCCAGACATTGTGCAAGTATGTTTAAGCCAATATAAATATGTCCTGCCCTCAAGGAATGCAGTCTATAGAGGCATATAAATTAGAACTCAGTACAGTTATGCATTGCTTAATGACAGGGATATGTTCTGGGAAATGTGTCATTAGTCAATTTTGTCATTGTATGAACATCGTAGAGTGTACTCACACAAACCTAGATGATACCGTCTACTATACACAGGCCATATGGTAAAGCCTTCTGCTTCTAGCCTACAAACCTGTATAGCATGTTATTGTACTGAATACTGAATAGGCAATTGTAACAGAAGGGTATTTGTGTATCTAGACATACCTAAACATAGTAAAGGTACTGTTGCCTGGATGCAGTGACTCAAGCCTGTAATCCCAGCACTTTGGGAGGCCAAGATGGGTGGATCACTTGAGGTCAGGAATTCGAGACCAGCCTGGCCAGCATGGTGAAACCCCGTCTCTACTAAAAATATAAAAATTAGCTGAGTGTGGTGGTGGGTGCCTGTAATCCCAGCTACGTGGGAGGCTGAGGCAGGAGAAATGCTTGAGCCTGAGGGGCAGAGGCAGCAGTGAGCTGAGATCACACCACTGCACTCCAGCCTAGGTGACAGAGACTCCATCTCAATAAATAAACATAATAAAGGTACTGTAAAAATACAGTATTATAATCTTATGGGACCACTGTTACATACGTGGTTTATTCTTAACTGGAATGTCATTATGTGGCACATGGCTATAGTAAAATACAAACTACCCCAGATCTTTCATGGAATTAGGTGCTTCCAAAAATCATTATAGGAGTTGGAGGAGCAAAAGTCAGGGGCACCACTGGGTATTTACTTCATATTGTCAAAGCCACCACCCAGAGGGTAGGAAACTGTAGAAGCCATTGCCGGTATCACAGCTGACCCTGAGTACTGGGTAGCTGCTCAGCCTCTGCAGAAACACATTTGTTGAAACCTGCATGTTAGCCGCTATGACTGCTGGTGAAGGAACTTTGTCCTCCAGATCTTATGCAGGTGCATCCCTTTGATAGAACCAGAATTGAGTTTGGACCCTGGCAACAAGCAAGTCTAGAAACCTCAGGTTTTTAGCCCCTGCAGTACTAAGGAGATAGATAATGGAAGGAAGAGATAATGAATAATCAACACCAAGAGATAGTATCTAGCCAGGGAGAAGCAGACACATTCACTCACTCAAGCAGTACATATTCATGAAGCAACTACTCTATATGGAGTGCTGTTATGGTGCTTAGCATACAGAAAAGTGAACAAAACAGACTATGGCTCTGCTCTTATGGTATTTCCATAAATAATGTATATGTGATGAGCACTGTGCTAATGATATAAACACAGCATTAAAGGAGCACCAAGGAGGGTTATGTAAACCAACTCGGGGTGTGGAGGGGGTCAGAATGAGGGGTTAGTATGGCTCCCCAGATAATGAATAGAGCCAGGGCATGGAAACTATTCTGCATGATAATCAAATATGAGGCAGAGTAATGATGAGATCTCCACAGGGAATAGAAAGAAATAGTCTTTATCATTCAGCAGAAAGCTTTTGTCACTTTGAATAGAAGTGAAACTGATGTCTGGAGGTGATATTGTTTGCCCTTGAAGGTGGCTCATTTAAAATGACATTTGGAAGAAAGGATGACTTGGACTATAAAGGTAAACTATACATATGATTTTGCAGTTTAAAAAATCAGCTTACAGATCTTTTAAAATTATTCTGTAAGCAGTGTATATCAGAGCAATCATACCATTTGCTATTCGAAACAGTGTGTGAAGGTTTCTATTTTATTTCTCTTTCAGTTATCTATTACTATGTATCTACCCACCCAACACCTGAGTGGCTTAAAACAATAATGATTTCTTTCTCACAATTCTGTGGTTGGTATTTTGGGCAAGGCTTGGCCGGGTGGTTCTTCTGTTCCACGGAGTATTGAATTGAGTCACTCATTCAGCTGCTTTCAGCTAAGCCTAGACTTGGCCAGGCTAGAAGGTCCCAGTAGGCTTCATTTACATGTCTGGCAACCCAGTTCTCCTCCATGAGGGTCTTCTCTCCGTCTCCAGCTTTTCTCTCATCTTTCAGGGGTCCAGCCCAAGAGTCATTATAGGGGATTGGCTTCCTCAGAGAAAGGAAGTGGAAGCTGTTCATCCTCTTAAGGCCTGGGCTTGGAAGTCCCAGAATGTTTATTTTGCTGCGTTCTGTCATCAGTGCAAGTTATCAGGCTAGTCTAGATTCAAGGTGGGGAGAATTAGACCCCATTTATTAATGTGAGAAGAGGTATGTGCATATGGGGAAGGGAGGAATAAATAGTAGCTGACTTTAAAAATTACCACAACCACCCCTTATGTTTTGCAGTTTCTTTGACCTCCCTTTGTTATAATTAGATTATGTGAGACAACAAGAGCATAATCCAGTGTCATTGCAAGTATGATAGTAAGTCCTCAACAAGTGTTAATAATTATTGTCATTATTACTATGTGTTATTGAAGACTGAGAATAACTCAGTAAATAGCACCCTTCTTCCCCTCTCAAGTTCTGAACTAATTGAAAATCAGTTTCTGATAAAAAGACTAAAAAGTTTGCAGATAGAAGATCAAAATATCACCATTTTTCCTGATAAAGAGAATGCCTTCATGCATCCTAATACTAAATAGCAGAATTAGATATTCTTCTGGCCACTCATTGGAGGTAGTGGGCCTCCAGAGACCTTCCATCCTGTGGCCTGCTCCAGAAAACAAGGAGCCTGGAGGAAAGAGTGAAGCCATGCTCCCCGGAACAGGTCAGGTCCCAAGGGATAGGAGTGAGCAGGTGGGCAGAAATTACCTGGTTTCTTCTTCCCTTGCTTTCCAGTCTGGGAAGGTTAAATGAGGTAAAGAGAGTCCAGGCGGTCCTCATTACATCACAGCCCATTATCTCATATAAAGAAGACAGTGAGGTACAAGCTACTAAAGATAATAGCAGGAACGATATACATGTATCTGTACACATGTTTCAGATACTCGGTACCAGAATACATTTGTAAGGTAAGTTCTTAGCATGGCCTTGGGAAAAGTCACATATTTCTCTATAAATAAGTTGTTTAAAGCCACTAAGTTTTGAAGTAGATTGATATGCAGCAATAGGTAATTGGCAAATTAAAAAAGTAAAAACACACAAGCACCTTTTAAAATGGCAAATGGTGATTCTACAGAGTAACAGGAAGTAATCAGGTTTGATAAAGTAAGCCTAAGGTTCTTCTTTTTTTAATCCGTCCTTAGCAAACTAACACAGTAACAGAAAACCAAATACCGCATGTTCTCACTTATAAGTAGGAGCTAAATGATTGGAACACGTGGACACATAGAGGGCAACAACACACACTGGGGCCTTTCGGGGGGTGGAGGCTGGGAGGAGGAAGAAGATCAGGAAAAGTAACGAGTGGGTAGTATGCTTAATAGCTGGATAATGAAATAATCTGTACAACAAACCCCCCATGACACATGTTTACCTGTATAACAAACCTGCACTTGTATCTTGAACTTAAAAGTTTAAAAAAATCAGGCTGGGCATATCAACATTTGTTGAAATACTAAAAGTTCCATTTTGTTGAGAAATCCCTGGCAATATGTATTTCACTGATACAGTAGGGAAATGTCAAAAAGCGACCAACTTTGAACTCTAAGCATTGATGAATTCCTGTCCAAAACAGCTGCAGAAGATCTGTAATGCCAGCATTCAGGCATTAAAGATAATCTGTTTATAAACATAAAGCAACTAATAAACTGGGTAACTTAAAGTTCAACTCAATTTTTTTTAAGTTTTGTTCATAATGGTCATGTTATTTAAATAAATGTGAAACTTGTAGCAGTGGCTTACATCACTTCTTCAAAGCTTTAGCTTCCATTTCTATTTTTGTTGAAACCAAACAGGATTCATTCAGCACATTGAAGTGTGTTGGCTAATGTATAATTAGAAAAGAGAGTTATGTGATAGAAAGTTAATAAAGAAGATGAAAAACTGCAGCTTGGATGCAATTCAAAGAGAATAATACCCCCCTTCTAATGAAATACTTCCTTGAAATCTCATTTTCAATCCAAAATATTTCAAAGACTGTGAAATGGCACGCTCAAAACAAAGAGCAGAGCACAGATGTCAGGTGTCTTATTCCTAGAGTATTATAGAATTTCACTCAGATGAAACCGCAAAATTGAAAGCGTATCCTTCATAATATTTAATCTGATCTATTACATACAGTGTCATTCAAAGAGTTTCTTGCTGCAGAATGTCTCCTTCAGGTTTTATTCTTAGCATCAACTGCAGTATTTATTAGATACCCATTGTGCACTAGCAAACACCTAATTGGTTGGTATGGAATGTTAGAAAGGGAGTAAAAATAACAGTATGTGCTGCTGTCTTTATTCTTCAGACTCACACATCTAAGAGGCAGGACAAACAACTATAAAAACTACAGACACTGCAGTTGTGAAAGGGATGTTTACATACAAAGGCTGATTGGAATAATTGGAATCAGGTTGTATCTGATATCCCAGTGTGGCATGAGCTGTTCAAATTTAGCCAAAAGGGAAAGACTGAGAAGGATCAGACCTAAAAATCACCCATCTACTGTAGAGGAGTGGTCAGTGGGGAACTGGTCCCGCCATGTATAAGAAGAGTGAGTCCAGATCCAAGGGAGAGCATGGTTTTTGAAAGGGAAAGCATTTGATATCAAGGAGCCTAATAGAATCTGAAGGGTTACCCAGTGAGTGAGCAAAGCCTGGCCTGAAATGTATTTAATTTATCTGAGTGTCAGAAGAGTAAGGTTTATTTAGATAAAAATTGAAGGAGTTTTGGCAGGTACAGAGTCTGAATGTCTTGGGCACAAAGTTCCCTTTCTGAAGTGGGGACTTGTGAAGGAGAATAAGGTAGCAGAAAGTGTCTGGCAAAAACAATAAGATCCCAGCCCCTAATCATAAGGGAGGACTGAGGTCCTGGGACAATGTACAAATCTGCTGTTGGGATTAGAACCCAAGGCCATAACTGCAGCATGAGTAATATGACCCTGAGTCCCAGAGGGTTGGGACAGAAATAATACTAAACATTTCCTGGTTAAGGTTACTATTGAGCCCAGGAATTGGGACCAGCCCCCACTACAGGTGGCACGAGCTGTGATTCCAGGTATGTCAGAGGATGGATGCAGAAGCCAGGAAGGGTTATTCAGTTAGAACAAGGGATTTGGAACAATATTTGAAAGATGAGAGATACTTAATTGTCATAGTTGGAAAAGAAATGTTCCCGACAGAATAGGACATATCCTGGAAGCCGGGTAAGTCTAATTTCTGAATCCATAGCAGTGCTTGGAATACTTTAGAGAGAAAGCTGTGGGATCATATTCAGGCTCAGTGGAAAAGAGCAGTGATTAGTAATGTCTGCTTTGGAATGAGGACTGGTCTGTATCCTTATGTGTGCAGTGTCTGTGTGACTGCGGACACTGGGGGTAGAGGAATGGAGCAGTGTAAACAACCAAGAGAAGGCTTTTGTTTTGTTTTATTTGGGCAAAGCAGAGAAGACAAGTCAGAGGAAAATAAGAAAATTTTGCCCAAGAAATAACTGGTGAGAAATTCCCAGATGACAGAACTGGTAAAATCACAGCTTTCTAAAGGGAGAAGAATGTGTTGAAACTGTTAAATAGACTGAAAAATCTACTTACATGAGGTGGAACCTGCATATGAGTTTGTTGCTAAGCAAAGAAGAGTAGCTTCAGAAAAGATCTCACTCAGTTAATGATATTCTAGAAGACTCTAATTAAAATGGAATTCAGAAACTACTGAAGTCACCATGTGATAAGGAAAGTTAACCAAAGTTATCAAGTGCTTTAAAAAAAAGAGAGAATCTGCTATGAACACTGAAAAGAAGACTTTAAAATAACAAATTCCTTTATGAGCCCATTTGTTTTAAAATTCAGAAGTCTCAATCTGTTTACAGAAGCAATTTCAGTAACAATAAGAATATGTAGGAAAAAGAAAGATCCAAAGATCTTTCTCTCCTCTAAGAAGCTACCATTTGGAGGTTTCACCCAAAAAAGGATAAGAGTATTCACAAATTGGGAGATTTCACAATTTAGTGAAATCGCTGCCATGCTGGAAATTTAGGGTTTTGCAATATGGCCATTGAAATTTGGGACTCTCTTATTAAGAGATGGGGTCTGTGACTTCTTCCCTTGAATCTGGGTTGTGATTTGGCCAATAGAATATAGGAGAGGTGTCACCGTACCAGATTTGGGGCCCAGGCATTCAGAGATTGGCCACTTCCACTTTCTGTCTTTTGAAACACTGATTTTTAGACCCTCACTGACCCGTGGAAGGACCCCTGTGGAAAGGAGGCCACAGCCAGTACCACCTGGCCAACAAGGAGAATGAGCCATCTGGGAGGCAGATCTTCACCCCAGTTGGGCTTCCCCCACTGACTGTGGCCGTGTGGTGCGGAGACCAGCCTTCCCACCTAAACCTGCCCAAGGTGCAGGTGCAAGGGTAAAAAGGAATGACTGTTGTTTTAAGCCACTGATTTGGGTTTGCTATGTAGCAATACATAAATTAATACAAGAAAACAAACATTATTATGTGTCCTAAGAATGAATAATTTGACGGTTAGATTCAGGTTTGAATCCCAAGATTTTCCCAGACTTGGATAAGATATTTAGTCTTCTTAGACTCATTTCTCAACTGAAAAATTGGAGCAATAACACCAACCTCACAAGGCAGTGGTGAGAAAGAAATGAAATACTACACTGAGGCATCTAAAACAATGCCTGAAAGATACTAAGGACTTAAAAATTATAGTTCAGAATTTGTTAAAAGCTCTAGAATATAGAGTTATCACAGTTTTATGGAAATGAGAATTCCTTGAATAACTTCCTTCTTAAAAAACCTATAGCACAAAATGAGTCATTATTCTCAAATCATGCCACCTATATGATCATATATGCTTTTAGCTAGAAGGGACTACATAAAAACACCAGATTTTTAAAATGATGACTTAATTACATAAACATGAATTCAGCCCAAACTATAACATATTAAGTTAATAAGTTACATCTCTAAATAATAGAGCAGAAACTAGCTGGTTTTTCAAAAAGCTACCTACCAGAAAGGACAACTCTTTTGAAATCACAGGTAGCCAGCAGAGTTCAATAAAATGACATTCAAAGAATAAAAGGTTTGCACTTTCACCATTTAAAGTTAGATGTGCTAAATTCTTATACTAAAAAATTATAATTTCTTTCAAAGAATATCTTTAATGTTGCTTTAAACTGACATAAAGTTTCATATATCATTTTTCTGGTCTTTTAATCTTTTAGACTGTAATGCATAGTTTGCTTAAGTTCAGATTTGCATAGTTTTGCTCATAGTTCCAAAGAGCTTGTGGTACCCACATTTATGTGGGAAAGACCGCACTGGATAAAAATGAGCAGTCACTATTCTCTAGCCAGGATTTTGGTACAAATCTCATGCATGATTGAAAGACGATTTAATTCCAAGTAGTTACTATTGTTGAATGACCCAACCAACTTTCACTGTAAGTTGATCATTCTTATTGTGTTCTTATAATGGTTATTGGAAGTTCACATTATAGCAACTAAAGAGCATTTGTGCCCCTAGAGGTGCAGATGTTTGGAGATGGAGGTGGTTGCTAGAGATGGGTCTTTTGAGTGAGTCAATGAATGGGACTGGGCATAGGTGGATGATGACTTGAATCTAGAAAGTGTTAATCATTTATTTGTTAATTCAAGCTTGCAGATCTCAGAGTAAAATGGAATGAGGGAGAAGGCCCAGGCATCCAGGAGTTTTGAAACAGAAATGGATTTTGTGATTAAGGTTGGAATTTGAAAAGGGCTAGAAACTGAGACAGTCCAGCCTCTCCAGGACAGTGAGACAGTCTGAGCGTCAGCAGGTGGAGGGAGGCAAGGAGCCTGCTTTCCTCAATGCAGCCAGTGTGCTTATCTGAAGAAGAGGAAATATAGGGCTCAGCTAAATGCTTTGGTTCTTTTGCTGAGATTTTTAAAATATTAGAAACTCATTCTTTGTCCCTTATGCTTATTGTATAATTGTTTTGTTTTCCCTCACCTTTTTTCTTTTGGAAAATTAATCTTAACTGTGTCAAGGGAAAACATTAATTTCACGTTTCCTGATATCACAAGTAGGATCAAGGCAGACCCATGCTGTAGAGGCTGCTCCAGTGGGTGGGTAAGCACAAGGGGTGTACTCTTAACGCTCCATGGACCTCAAAATGTGTATGTAAATTTCTTCTCTGCCAGCACCTGCACCTGTAGGGTGGATAGCAGTACAGATTTCAAGGACATGAGTTTCATTTGATACCAGAGCATGTTAGAATCACAGCAGCAGAATCTAGATTATGCACCGCCTAGTGTTTATGAGCTGTGTAACCTGGAGCAGGTTCTAGAACCCCAAGTCTCGGTTTTCCCATCTGTTGAAAAGAAATGCAACTCTGTGTTTTGTATCTTATGCAGTTCTGCAGATTAAATTCTGCTGTAGTAAACACACAGTGAACCCTATATAAAAGCAAAGCATTGCTCTTTGCTTGAAACTTTTCCAAACATGTAAGACTTAAACTGCCTTCTAAGCCAATATTGTGGTATGGTATAATTAGCATTTAACATACAAAATAGGTGCTCAGTAAATACTTGCTGAGGTTTTTTTTCCCAACTGTTCTTTATCCAAACTGGAAGGTATGAGTAGGGTAAAATAGGCATAAAAGACATCTTCCTCAGGCCTACAAATGAAGAAAGTCCAGAAAGTGTCCCACCCCATATCTCGGAGGAAGGAATGCTGTACTGAGAGGCCAAGAAGCATCTGAACAGACAGACCATGCTGGGTTTCCCCACTTAGTCTGTTCCCATTAGGTCATATGCTTTTTGTCCAACCATATTTGTACACGGTTTTTCAGTCTTCATAGAATCTCAGCATATAAATGGAGAGTTGTCACTGTGTCTTTGAGTCTCTTCTTTTTTTTTTTTTTTTTTTTTTTTGAGACAGTCTCGCTCTGTCGCCCAGGCTGGAGTGCGGTGTTGCAATCTCGGCTCACTGCAAGGTCCGCCTCCCAGGTTCATGCCATTCTCCTGCCTCAGCCTCCCGAGTAGCTGGGACCACAGGTGCCCGCCACCACGCCCAGCTAATTTTTTTTTTGTATTTTTAGTGGAGATGGGGTTTCACTGTGTTAACCAGGATAGTATTGATCTCCTGACCTCGTGTTCCACCCACCTCGGCCTCCCAAAGTGCTGGGATTACAGGGGTGAGCCACCATGCCTTGTTGAGTTTTTAAATACCTAAGAGACAGTGAAGAGGAGGTCATGGCATGAAGTATCTTCCTCCTGACCTGAGTCCTGGAAATTCCTGCAGGACCGGGTACAGCAGGGCCCACTCTAGGTCACAGATCTTATCCCCCTCATGTCCCTGTCCCTGTCCCTGTTGCTGCCAGTAGATGTAACCATCTGTCAATATACCAACCACTTTATGCCTGAGGCTACCCTATTACTTTACCTCAGCTTGACAGGGCCTCACCTAGAGGACAGCAGGATCCCCACAGGGATGGTTGTAGAGATGCAGCCCTACAGTTCCCACCCCTGGAGGCCAGAGCTCCCAAACAGCCGCAATCCATGGGTGTCGCTCCCCAAGTTCTACCATAGTGCCAGGAGAAAAGGCAGAGAGTGGGAAGAGATGGATATCTTCCTACCCTCCAGGGAAGGAGCCACTGAGGGAAGAAGAGAGATGAGATTTCCATGAAACTAGAGAACAGCAGTGAAGTTTTAAATTCCCATGCCTTTCTTGCAGGAACAGTGAGAAATCAAATAGTGTTAGTACTATGGTTTGGCTACATTATGACTTTCGGGACAAGTTAGGAACCTTGCCACTCTCTATAACATTATTTTTATGGGCAGTTTCATTTTGTGTTCCATTTGAATCATGTACCATCAGGCTTGTGTCACAGCCATTTAGAAGGGAGTAATTGGAGCATTTTCACTAGAGAGCGTTCTTGTTTTCGAATAATGTCATGGGTGCATGAGGTGTGACATGCTTCTCCTTGAGACAACATGAGGGGAAGAGGGCATGAAATGGACTGAAACATCTTGGCTTCTGCTTCTGGTTTATACAGTAGCTCTGTGACCATGGGCATTCTCTCTGGGACTCATTTTTCTCCTCTGCAGAATGAGGTGGTTGACAAAGAGGTTCTCCAGGGCCTCTTTGAAAGCTGCAGTATTACATTATTCCATTTCTCTGAAACTCCCCAGCAGTGTTATTTGGGCGGTTTATTTTATGGAGGGAAAATGTGGGATCTTGCTCTTTCTTCCTAACTTTGTGAGTGCATCTACTCCATTGCCTGAAAAATAGTAATAGTATCACCTGTCCTTCCTGTAACAGTTTATCATGATAATGGAGGGGAAAGCAGTTTTGAAACCACAATGTAGTAATACATGTAAACTATTTATTATTTGAATGTGGATAGTATAACAAGGAGTACAACCAAGTTTGTGAGGAATATCTCCAGGATTTAGAAACACCTTCCCAACTGTTCCTTATTCAAACTAGAAGGTATGAGTAGGGTAAAATAGGTATAAAAGATATCTTCCTTAGGCCTAAAAATGAGACTATTAGATTGATTTTTTTTAATCATTGAGTTTGGGATAAGGCAGACAGAATGTGAACCCTTGGATAGAAGGGATCTGATCTTCATCCTGAATTGTGTAATAGAATCCATTATGTATGCACGTATAACACATGATACAGGGACTTCTGAATAGTAGAGGTTGAAAATTCAAACTGTAGAGTTGGAAGCAGTGGGTTTGAGACCTTGCTGTGTGCCATTTTCTGACTCAGTGACCTTAAACAAGTTACTTAGTTTATCCAATCATCAATTTCCTTATTTCTAAAATTGGAAATATCTTAGGATTCATCTGAGGGTAAAGTTTGTAGAGTGTTTAACACATGCTTGGCACAATGAGTTTTCATTAAACATTAACTAGAGCTAATCACCATTATAATTAGTAGCTCCATTTTCTCCTTATCTAGGAGATGCTGAGGACTCAGCTAGTGAAGAAGGACACGTCAGGCATGGCTCAACTAGCTGGCATGCATTAAACAAAGGCTTATCTGCCGGCGGTATCTTTGTTGCCCACTCAATAGAAGAGGGAAGGACGTGTAACATGATGACACAGTTAGGAAACATTTATATTCTGTTTGTTTATGTTAAACCAGAATGTTTATTTCCAACTGTCTGTCAAGATTGACATCTGAGGAGGCCGTATTTATAATAAACATTTTAAAAAGTGCTTTTGAAGAATTGCTATCACAAGTAAGTTGTAAGCCACAAAAGTAGGCATGCTTTCTTACTTCACAGACACCTATTTTCCATGAAATTCACAAGAATCATACAAGTGTTTACTGAGGGACTTCTGCATGCAAGACACTGTTCTAAACCCTGAAAATATAGAATTTAACTATGTTAAGTAACTATGTTTAAAGAATTATTTAAACTATGTTTAAATAATTACATTACCAAATAAACATACACATAGCCCCTACTTTCATGGAGCACACATTCTGATGGGGGGACCATAAAGTAAATATACAAAATCAATTAAAATATTTGTAAAGTTTGTGGAAGGTGGTGATAACTACTGTGAAGAAAAACAAAGCAAGGTAAAGAGAAAGTGTAATGGGCAGTTTCTCTCTCCCAGTTAATGGGTGGTCATAAAAGGTCTGCCTGATGAGATATTGTTTGAACAGAAATAGTAACAGTAAAGGGGGGAACCAACCAGATATGTGGAGGACAAACATTTCCACCCAACGAAGCATCAGGTGCAAAGGCCCTGTGGCAGAGCACGACTGGGGTGTTCAAGGAAGAGCAAGGTCATTGTACTGGAAAGTAGATGGAGACAAGGGTAATTTTCAAAAAAAACATTTAGTGCCCCTGTGTGGCAGACACCAGCCAACCAACCAACCAGAATAGATGCCATCTACAAACATCCAGGAAACTGTACCTGTGTGTGCCTATGGAGCATCAGCTATGGTAAGAAATAAGATCAGGGGACTCGTAGAAGCTGGATCATGTGGAGCCAGCATGTTATCTCATTGTAATTCATAGAAGCCAACTTTACCCACAAAGCATAAGGATTTTCACTATTCATTTAAGGAACACATTCACTCATTGATTCAATTCATTTTAAAAAATGATTCTAAGAGAAAATTCCATAGTGACTGTGTCAATGTACATTCCCACCAACAGTATCCAGCTTCTGTTTCCTCCATACCTTCACCAACACTACCTTTTGTCTTTTTGATAATAGCCATCCTAAGAGTGGTGAGGTAATATCGCCTTGTAGTTTTGATTTGCATTTCCCTGATGATTGGCCAATATTCTTGGGAAAAAAAGTAAGATGGCATTCACTGGGACGTACGTTTTCTAACAGCTGTGTTATATTTGATCTGGGTTTCCCCACGCACTCCAGAAATTCGGCAATTCATTCAGTGTTCTGGGAGGATAGTGAAATGTGGAACCTAAGCCGATCTTCTCAACTACCCAGGTACCTTGGAAATAAAATGGAAATGGATGAGAGACGTTGTATTGGATCTATAGAGGAGCACGTGGCAAAGTGGTCCAACCCTTGAGAATAAGATTCATAATAAGAGGGAAAGGTTTTCTGTTCATATGTGGCCAGCGAAGACAGAAAATTCTCTCTGAGGTTGCAGAGGGTTGAGTCCAACTTGGTCTCTTGATGCTAGAACATGATGGCACAGGGTGCTTCTTGATATAGCCCCAGGTGGATTCACTGTGACATCCTCCAACCAAAGCTCCTAGAAAACCTACTAAAAATTATTTGAGAGGGGAAATGAAGGCAACAACCATTTGGGAGCCCATCATAAAGTTCATGGAGCCAGGACCACGAGTCCTACTGTATCTGTCTCAAGGTAGCTATAGCCTCAGCAGAGTCCTAGGTGAATGTCACCTGTGGCATTTTGCAGCTTAGCAGCAGCTATGATGTTACCCCCACCAGGGACAACAGGAGCTGCGTGTTGTCCAGCACCAGCTTTCACAGATGCTGAGATCCCAGGGCATTTTATGTTGTTAGAACCTGTAGTTGCAGCAGGAAAGTGCAATGGCCCACAAGGAAGACACATAGGCTGCATTTTCTTAGCAGGTACCCAAGATGATCAAGAATCATACTGACTATTTTTTATTCATTCCAGGAACGTTAATGCATGACCAGAACTGTCCATCACTTGCCCTTGCTCAGTCTGGCTTGGCGACTGAGGGAACATGGGTTATACAAGCTTTCAGTATGTCAACAGTAGCAAGCAGTGTTTGGGTTTTGACTCTGGATCAGAAAGTGCTAGGTGGGGTATCAGGGCTCTGCCACTTTGTAGCAGGGTGACTTCCTCCTTAACCTCTTTAAGCCTTGGTTTTCTCATCTTTGAAATGGGGCTTATAATAGTGTTAAACTTTTAAGGTTTTATGAGAGCTAGTGATATAATGTATTGAAGGCATTTAGCACTGTGCCTGGCACATACCAGACAGATTAATGCTAATTGTTGTTATGATGATTTAGAGTAGGAGTAGAATTATTTAGTAAAGTAAGCATGTACCAGAAAGAGAAGAGGGAGGGGAGGAGAAGAATATTCAGTCCTTATAAATTTTAAGAGAAATTATTTAAATACAAGAGTTACTAATAGACTAGAACTGACCCTGAGTTATTTTTTAAAAAAAGAAATGAAATGATACTTTAGGAATAGAATTTTAGATGGTCATTGGAAGGAGTTGACTATTGCCTTTATTTCAGACCATTTATTCAATGCCTGTGAACAATGAGATTAAATAATACTTTCTGGGCATCTCTTAAATAAGATGGTAATTAAAGAGAGCACCAGGATAGTATCTGATGCCTGGTAAGACAGAGATTTCTGAGAGGGACAACAAGGTAGTTAGTAGCTGCTGCTTTCGTTTCAGATTGGACTGACCAACGCATTCAATCAAAGGAGATTGTTGGACCCAGAATCCTTCAGTCTGTCTATCCAATCCCAATTTGAACAGATAACTGTCAGTTTAATTTAGTGCCTGGCTGATTTCAGATGTAATGAGTGGTTTTCTTTTTAATCAGTCCTTTCTGACATAATAGGAAGAAGAATTTGAGTAGGTTAAATGGCTGGAATAAAACTCATATATCCCTAACATTTCAGAAGAGCTTACTTTCCATTTGGTGGATGTGTGATTTTGGTAATTTCTCTCCTGTAAGTAAAATGATGTTTCTCTACCTCCCTCCTGAAGTTGTTTTGCTCATCTTTTTAGTTTTTTTCATAACCAGCTGACCTTTTTCCTAAATAGGTCATTTTGTTGTGCAGCCAGTAAACTGGGTGTTCTGGAGATTTTTTGCCCAAGGAGGTTGAATATATTTATATCTGGTTGTGTCCATATGTCAAACAGATATTTCAATCTGTATTTGAAAGCTGTTAAGGCAATAGCACTATAAAATTCCCTGCTTCATAAAATCAAAGAAAAACAAATGCTTTTAACATATAACCAGACATTTTCAAAAGTTCAAAAGTAAAATGTAAAAATGAGTCTTTATTCTGTAAGAAAATCAGAAGCAAAACAGAATCTAATCTAGCCCTTTTTTATTAATGCAGTTACAGTTTAATTGAATTTCCCATTTTAGTTGTATAAAAAACTGATTATATAAAGGATATGTGTTTTTTAAATATTTTCACAACATAATACCACTGTCTAATAAAAATGACATGTACAAGTTAAAAAGTAAAATGTAGAGTCTGCTTCTGGCATAACTTTTCTTCCATAACATTTACACTATTAGCATATGCTACAGGGTGCTTACTGCAGAAGCTATAGTGTAGAATGAGCCAGGAAACTAATATCCCAGCCATGTAGTGTGCAAATTGACATAAACTGAAACAATAGTAAATTCAGATCAAAAATGTATCTAAAGCTCAACTCCAGTCTGTACTGTGACTTGATTGTAAAAAGCTCCCCCAAAAGTGAGGGAGGTGAAAGAAAATAAAGGAACACTTTGTGATATGAATGATAATACTGAATCATCCTTTAAGAAAAAAATAAGGAACTCAAGTTCCAGATATGAAATGATATACTTCTAATATTTACTGCAGTAAATTAGACAAGATGTAATGGATCTAACTGCGTGGTCTCTGTGTAAAGACACACAGAAGTATGACACACGGGACTGACATTCAGGAGCTTACAATATAGTTACTAACATTGACATCTGAAAAGTTAAAAAGCAAATTAATGAACAAAACCATTTGTATTCATTTTCTATTGCTTCTATAACAAGTTAGCACAAAGTTATTGTCTTGAGTCTTGGAGGTCAGAAGTTCGAATTCAGTTTCACTGGTCTAAAGTCAAGGTATTGACAAGTCTGCATTCTCTCTGGAGGTACTAGAAGAGAACCTGTCTCCTTGCCTTTTGCATCTTCTAGACTCTACGTGCATTTCTTGGCTAATGGCCCCTTCCTCTATCTTCAGTGCCAGTAGTGTGACATCCCTCCCATCTGTCTCTCTCTCTCTGTGACCTCTGCTTCCACTGCCACATTTCCTTCTCTGATTCTGCTTTCGTGGTTTTATTTTCTCCTCTCATGCTGATCCTTATGCCTCTCTCTTGTAAGGACCCTTGTGATGATATTGGATCCTCCCAGATAATTCAAAATAGTCTCCCCATCTCAAGATCCTTAGCTTAATCCCATCTGCAAAGTCAGTCCCCTTTGCCATATAAGGTAACATTCACAGCTTCCAGAGATGGCTGTGCACATCTCTCAGGGGGTCATTATTTAGCTTACCACAACAATGAAACCTTAAACAAAAAAGAAAAATATTTGCAGGCTAAATTTCAAGATTCTTTAAGAACACTCCAGTCTTCCTCTTTAGCTTCATTCCCTACCAGATGTCTAAAGTCATTCTTTCTGGCTACCGTCCTGCCCTTTCCCTACCCTCTGTCTTCGTTGGTGAGTTCTTTCGTAACCTCTTCACATTTTAGATTCACACCCCTCCTTCAAGGCCATTCTCAAATGCTGTGTTCTCCATTTAATATTTCTGATTTTCCCAAATTAGTCTAGACATTTTGGTTGCAGGTGACAGAAGCCCAACAAAAATACATTTAAGCAAGATCACCACTGTTAACTCAAGTAATTGAATTGTTTAAACACAGAGCGGGGGTGGATCTGGCCTTAGAAACAGCTATGATCAGGAACTTGAACATGATCTGGACTATTTTTACTTCTCTCAGCGTGCATCCCCAAGTTCTGTCAGATCAACTCTTCTAACTTTGACCGTAGTTGATGTAGCTACAGGTTACTTCAAGCTTACAGTTTTACAACTTTTAGCCAGAAAGAGAGAGACTGTCTCCTTCAGCTAGCGTTTGAAAAAAATTCTGAGAGAAGGACTCTGATTGGCTCGGCTGAGGTCACATGTCCAACACTTAGACCAATCGCTGTGATGAGATGGTCATATATTGAAGCTAGAGATAGGAAATGTGGAAAATAATCTTTTAACAGGAAGGAATTATTTACTGTCACTATCAACTTAGTGTGATGTCTCAAACCCCATTATATTTTATGTTTTTTCTAATTTATATCGTTAATTATAGCACTTTTATTTTGTCCTGTTTTTCTTGCTGACATACTGAGTTCTTAAAGCAAGTGATTATATTTTTCTCATTTTCACACCACCCCTTCCCACTCAGCACCTTATTCTATGCAATACTCATAGTCAATGTACAGTAAAAACGTTGAATTGGGGTGAAAATAATTCTTTAACACAAGAGGTATCTCGAAGCAGCTCAAAGTTAATTAAAATAAGTGCTGAAAATTAAGAGAAATTAAGTGCACTATGGAGTTTAATGACTTGAGGAAATATTACAGCTTAAACTGGGACTTGAAAGATGAGTCGAATTTAGGTAGGAAAAGGACATATAGCAAAGAGAATAGTGTATTACAAAACTCATGTGGTCATAAAGGGAATAAGGAAAAACAGAAAACTGTAGTCTAAGTACAAATGATCTTTTGGTGCTGGCACCTCTTCTATGACTGTACTGCCAGAAATAAATAATGTTCATGCTAATTAAAAATTATTGCAGAATAGCAGTTTTTCCATGTCTGGCAATGATTCATTGTCATTTATTCATTTAATTATTTATTGGTGGTTTACTATGATTATTTATGCATATTAAGGCCTGTGACTCATAATAAGGTGCTACTGCTTCAAAAAGGGAGATAAAACGATGAGGGAAGAGAGTGCTGAGGAGGAATTAGAGGAAAACAGGGCCAGCCTTGATCATAGCAACCCCATTAGAGCCCACAGCTTTTAAGAATTTCTAAGAACCCTAGTACATACCGTGAAGGGATGCCTACATCTTAAAATGTGCCTCTTTAGCAAATGTAACATCTTTGATAACAGAGCTATGGCCTTTGAATTGAGGAACCCACCCACCGATGCATCTAGTCATAAGCTATGTAGATCTACCGAAAGTTATGGCCTGTAAATTTGAAATAATAGAAATCCTTTGGTGTTTTTTGAAGTACCTCTTGGTCTTAATGTGTTCTTCAAGACAAAATAAAATGTGAGCACTTACTATATGCCAGGAATTAATTACAACATAATTAAACAATAAGCGATACAATTACAACAATTAATAATAAGTGGGCTCTGCCTCCAAGGACTTCATGTCTGATGAGGGGGACAAATACAGAAATAGAACATTTGAGAGGTATATGATTAGAACGGTGAAAGCCGTTTGACCCCAGTGTTATGGAACCACAGTGTTCGACCTCCAGTACTGATTCCTCATACATTATCCACTTTTCTCATGCTGGTACTATTACCTGCTCCTGTGGCTTGTCTTGCTTCCTATAGGAATCTTCTGTACAAAGAAAATAGATTTGTATTTGGAAGACAATTTTCATATACTCCTTCTCATCATCAAACTACTCTCACCACCTGTGGGATAAAGTCTGAACTCAGGGGCCTGATTTGCCAGAAACCTACCTACAAATTTAGGGTCATTCTACTAGCCCATTGATTTCTTCCTTGTATCCTGTTTTTATACATTCCCCCAAATGAAGACCGTGCATCTTCTCTGTCCTGGAGAGTTACTCTCTTTGTGCACTACTCATCAAAACCTGTGAACTTTTAAGGTTTTAGTTTAAAATCTACCTCCTCCTGGAAGCCATTCTGAATGAACTTCTAGGGAAATTACTGCTTAACTATTAACCTTTAATCATGGATCTTTTACGTTATTCCTTCTCTGTGTCTAATGTCTATACCTTGTTTCCGAAATTCATTGTTAATTAATAAAGAAAGAACCAGGACTCTATTGTATTCGTCTACGGATTCTGAGCACCATGGAGAGAGCCTTGCCAGGAAGCGTCCAGTGAATATGCACTATCACAGTACCTACTTTGAATGTTGATAAGACAATTATACATGTAAATTGAAATATAGTACTTTTATGTAGAAAGATCATTCATTGGCATTCGTGATGTATTTTGTAATTGCTAAGAGCCTTGAAAAAGCTATTTTGTGATAACTAGAGAAAAAAAAGCAGGCTGTTGGCATGAGGAAATCAGTGTTTTAAGAAAATTATTCTGGCAGTTGTATGTATAATAAGTTGATGGGATGGGACTGGAGGCAGGTGGACAAGCTACGAGGCAGGTGTGTTAGATCAAGCATAAGAGGCAAGTGAGTATCTGGGCCAGGATTCTCCCAAACACCCTGCACAGCCCAGCGGCATCTGAAATTATTTAAATATTGCTAAAGGTTATTTGACAAATGGAAATAAATTCCCAGGCTTTATTTCCAGTAATTGATCAAAGTCCATCTTTAGCCAAGTAAGGTCAGTTAGAGGGAACTTCAGATTTCCCACAGCAGTGATTTTTAAGTCTAGTCCTTGAGGAATCCCTTTGTCATTATGAGATTTATTTTTATTACTATTGCTTATCTCACTGGTTTTGTAGGACTTAAATATGATAGCCTGTTTTATTTACATTAAAGAACACATAATTATGCTATGGTCACAAATAAGTGTTTTTAAAATAAAAATGGAACATACGGAAAATGACACTGGTCACCATTGATTCGGGACATCCAGATGCTTGTCTCCTCTCATGCTGCTAAATGGTTAGTTGTACTTTTAATTAGGGAGCAATGAAAAACTGATGTCTAAAATATTAAAGTAAAAAAAATGGAAGCTTAGTTCACAGTCTTACAATCTTTTTATGAGATAAGATTTATATACAATAAAATGCATCTTAAGTGTACAACTTGAGTTTTGACAATGTATTCATTTATGTAACCACACCCTAATAAAGCCAGAGCTCCACCCATATGCTCTTCACCTGTCATTCTCCATCCTATAAAAGCACCACTCCTGATTTCTCTCACCACTGATAGTTGTTTGGTTTAGAACTTCGTTGAAATGGAATCATAGGTACCTTTTACATTGGGTCCTGCCACTTAGCATAAGGTTTTGAAGATTTATTATAGTGTGTATCAGTAGTTCATTCTTATCCATAATTTGTTTGTTTTTATTGGTGAGTACTGTGCTGTTCTGTTTTATAAACACACCACACATTGTTACTACGTTATCTTTTTTATGGACATTTAGGTTGTTTCCAGTATTTGTTCTCATGAATTACGCTGCTATGAAGAGATTTTTAGAGAATCTCTATATTTTTTCACTTGTTAATTAAATACCTAGGAGTGGAATTTCTAGCTCCAAGGGTAGCTACATGTTTAATTTTATAAACTGTCAGTTTCTGAAACCAGTTGTACCATTTTACACTCCCATCAGCAATAAATGTGGGATTCAGATATTTTATATTTGTTGATGTTGTTGGTCTTTTAGTGAGTATGAAGTGATATCTCATCAAGGCTTTAATATGCTTCTCTCTGAAGAGTACTGAAATTGGGCATCTTTTTGTGCTTATTTGCTGTTTATGTATCTTTTTGTGAGGTGTATGTTCAAATCTTTGACTCATTTTTTAAAAATAACCATTCTATATTATAAAATAGTAGGAGTTATTTTATACAACTTGAATAAAGTTAACCATGCTCATATCAGGAATAATTATTGGCATAATTCAAGATACACCAAATCAAATAGTATATCCAGGCACAGAAGTATTTAAAAATTAATTTTTTAATAAATAACTACATCCTATTTAAACTTCAAATAGTAATAATGTGTTTGCAAAGTAGTGAGGCTATTCTCTATTCAAAAAAGGCATTTATACTGTATCCCCAAAGGATAACAGTTCAGATTGGTTAGCTTCCCTTTCCAGAGTCAAGTCAGTCTCTTCTCATATCCCAAGATGGCCTACTACAAGCAGCTAGAGTGCATGGCTCTCACGGAGAGGAATGAGAGGAGCAAGTAAATACAGCACCTTCAACTGAAACATCCAGGTACTCACACTGGGAATAATCATGACTCATTTTTAATTGGGTCATTTGTCTTTTTTATTGATTGGTAGGATTGTTTATATATTCTGGATATGAGTCATTTGTCATATATACATACTAATACTAATATTTTCTCACAGTCTGATACATATCCCTTTTATTTCCTAAATATCTTTTTTGAGAAGCTGTTTTTAATTTTGGTGACTAATTTATCATTTTTTCAAAATGTAGTGGTTTTTAGTGCAAAGAAATCTTTTCCTATTTCAAAGTAGCAATTATTTTCTTACTTTTTTTTCTAGAAACTATATAACTTTAGCTGTTAGGCTTAAGTCTTCAATCCAGTTTGAGTGGATTTTTGCATGCGGTATAAGACAAAGGTTGAGATTCATTTGCTATACATTTATCTGGTTGTCCCTGTGCCATTTGTTAAAAAGACTTTCTTTTCCCCCATTGAATTGCTTTGACAGCTTTGTTGAAAATCAGTTCACTGTCTATGTGTGAAATCTATTTCTAGACTCAATCCTGTTCCATTGGTCACTTGGTCTATCCTTACTCCATTACCACACGGCCTTGATTACTGTAGCTTTATAGTTAGTCTTGAGATTAGATAGTGTAAGTCCATCAACTCTGTTTTTTCCCACCAGATTCTTTTGGCTATCCAAGATCTTCTAATTTTCCATGTAAATATTAAAATCTGTCAATTTCTATGAAACAGCCTGCTGGGAGTTTGATTGGGATTCCATTAAATCTGAAGTTGAATTTAGGAATAATTGTTATCCAAATAATATTGAGCCTTCTAATACATGAATGTGGATATCTGAACAGTGTATTGTAGATTTCAGGAAAGAGGTCTTGCACATCTTTTGTTAAATTATTTGCTAAGTAATTTAAATTCTGTATGCTATTTTAAGTGGAATTATCTTGTATCAGTTTTTACTTCTAGTGTATAAAAATAGAGTTGATGTTTATATTGGCCTTACACGCCTTGTGATTTTCCTAAATTCGCTTGTGAATTCAAATAATTCTTTTGTAAGTTTCTTAGTATTTCTAGAAACAAAACCATATCATCTAGAATGAGTTTCACTTTTGCCTTTTAGGTCTTTACACATTTTATTTCTGTTTCTTGCTGTATTACATTCACTTATTTTACTCCAAAATAAGTTGTTAAATAAAAGTGATGGTCAGATATTTTTTCTTGTTTCCAGTCTCCGGGTGAGTTGATCATGCTATTCAGCTCACCCAATAGATTCAAGTCACTGACATGTCAGTTCCTTTTGTCTTGAAGGACTCTCTATAGTGTTTGTTATAAGGCAAATCTACTAGTAGCAAATTCTCCAGTTCAGTATTTTACTCTAAGTAATCATGTTAGTTGTAGGTTTTTTGTGGTGCCCATTTATCAGATTGAGAATGTTCCCATATATTCCTAGTTTTTTGAGGACTTTTTTAATGAATTGATTTGAATTCTGTTCCTGGTCTTTTCTGTGTGATTGGAGATGATTATATGTTTTTTATTCCTTGATTCTGTTACTGCAGTGAATTACACTGTTGATTTTCAAATGTTAAAGCAACCTTTTCTTCTTCAGATAACCTAACTTTGTCATCATGACAAGATGATGACATCAAGACCAGGAACAGAATTCAAATCAATTCATAATAAAATATTAGAAAATTAAACACAGCAATATATAAAAAGGTAATAATTTTCTAATATTTTAAGGATCTTTGTGTTTGTTTTCTCATGAAGGATATGTTCTGTAGTTTTCTTATAATGTGTTTGTCTGCATTTGGTATCAGAGTATTGCCAGCCTCATAAAATGAGTTGAGAAGTGTTCCTACCACCTCTATTTAAAAAAATAGTTTGTGTAAGATGAATATTATTTCTTCATTAATAGTTGACAAAATATACCACTGAAGCCACCTGGGCTGCAGTTGTCTTTGAGAATTTATAATTCAGTTTCTTTGATATAGTACAATTCAGATTTTCTGTTTTATCTTGTAACAGCTCTGTTATATTCATATTTTTAGGGAAATTGTCTATTTTATTGAAATTGTTGACATTGTTAGCATAAAGTTGTGCATATTCATTTTTAATTTTATTGGTATATATAGGATACCTAGTGGCATGCCCTCTCTTACTGATACAGGTAAAGATAATTTTTCTCTTCTTTTGTCTTAATCAGTTTTCAAATGATATAAATATTATTTATTAATCTTATTTTAAAATGACCATTTTTTGTTATATTTTCTCTATTATTTGCCTTTTATTTCATTGTTTTCTGTTCTTGTTTCCTGCGTTCTACTTGTGCTGGGTTTAATTTGCCCTTCTTTTTCTGTTTCTTACAACAAGAACTTAGATTTATTGAGTGTAAACCACCTTTCTAATATAAGCATTTATGGCAGAGCATACGTTATCTCCTGGAGAATGCTCCATGTAAGCTTGAAGAGAAGGTATATTCTCTATACATTAGGTGATGTGCTCTCTAAATGTCAGTTAGGTTGAGTTGGTTGATCGTGTTATTCAGTTCACCCAATAAATTCAAGTCACTGTCATGTCAGTTCATTTTATCCTGAGGGCCTCTCTGTAGTGTTTGTTTTAAGGCTGGTCTACTAGCAGCAAATTCTTTCAGCATTTATCTGTAGAACTTTACTGTCATTGTCTGGTGGGATCCTTTTGCTGGATATAGATATTTTTGGTTTAACAGAATTTTTTATTGCCCTCCGCATTTTCATGATGTCATTCCACAGCCTTCTAGCCCTCATTGCTTCTGAAAAGAAGTCAGCCATTAATTGTACCTATCCTCTGCAGTGTGGGATGTCTTGCTTTTCTTTGTGTTTAGAGTTTTCTGTCTTTGGCTTTCCACAATTTTACTATGGCATGTCCAGGTGTGGATCTCTTTGTATTTGTGTCTCATTGAGCTTCTTTAATACAGAAAATAATTTGTCGTCAAATTTGGAAAGTTTTAGCTGTTATTTCTTCAAAATATTTTCTATCCCTGCCTTTTTTCCTCTTCTTTTTTCTCCCACATATTTCACTATGTTCGATGTCCCACAGGTCCTTGATGCTTGGGTTCATTTGTCTTTATTCTTGGCTCTTCAGATTGAATATTTTCTTTAGTTTCACTGATTTTTTTTTCTTCTGTCATCTTAAGTATGCTATTGTGATTTTGGGGGAATTTTTATTTCAGTTACTGTAATTTTCAACTCTAAATTTAAAAAAATTCAGCTGCCTCTTGATCTCTATTTATTGTTGACATACTTTGCCATCTTAAAAAATTGTTTCCTTTTTTTAGATTAATAATGCTTCTTTCAAGTCTTTAATATCAGGGATATTAGAGACAGCTTCTACTGACTACTTTTTTCCCTGAGTATATGTCACACTTTGCTGTTTCTTTGCTTATCTCACAACTTTTTTTGTGAAAACTGGTCATTCTAGTTAACATATTGTAATAGCTCTGTAATTTGATATTTCTCCCTGAAGATTATTGTTTTTTTCTACTTTTTTGTTTATAGTTTAGTAACTTGCCTAAGCTACTTCTATGGAATCTGTCTCCCCTACAGTGTGATTCCACTGATATCTTTGCTCAGTTTGTATATTGACAGAGATGTAAGTATTTTCTTTAATTTTTAGATCTGTTTTCCTAGGGGTCATCTCATATGTCTGTGTAGTTTGGTGGTGAGAGGTCATATTCAACCACCCTGTGAGTAAGTCTTCTGTCAATGACTGTGTGTATGGGGTGGGTAATGCATTTAAAGCTCAGACTGTTTGAAATTTTGCTCCAACCTTTGTCTGTGCCCTTTAAGGTCTTTATATCCATTTACATAACCTTAGGCTTAGTTAGGAGTGTGTGAATAGCTTGAGTTGGTATTCTGGTGCTCTCTGCATGTGCTCTCAGCCATAATTATGGTTTCTCCAACCATGACTAGAACCTTGGGTAAGAAGAACAATTGGTACTTCCTACTTGTCCACTGTTGAGTTTATCACGTCCATGAAACATGCCACTGGGAATGGACATCATCCACCACTCCAAGTCAGGTGAGCCCCTTTATTTGCACAGATAAAGTGCCAGCCTCGTGGCTTACCCTAACCTGGTGGAACCTTCATGTCAGCCATACTGGACAACAGCAATTGTGAGATACCATTAATTGTAAGTTTTCTTCACATTTCCTTCAAATGTGAGGAGATATGTAGCTAGAAATTGATGAAAAGTGGTGTATCAAGAAAGCAGTACTTGAATCAATCTTGAAATGCATTGCTGCATTTGTGAGGGTTTTGATCAATCCGCCAGCCCCTGAACCTTCATAGAAACCAGCACCATTTTCTTGGGCCATTTATCAGTGTGATAAACTGGACCAGGCCATAGCCAAAGAGAAATAGGCCATTTCCCAAAACACATACACCTAAAAGGTAAATATTTAACCCAATTTCTGACTTTCCTACCAAAGATTCAACATGTTTTAATCTTCACCCTTTTAAACCTCCCTCCTTAAAAGAGAAGGGTACACAGTTTTGCCAAGTGCAGCATACTCAACCCCCTACAGAAGACAGTGCAAAACTGACTTAGTATTACATAAGCATTCACCTCCATTATACTTGATTCTTTAGTATAACATCAAGAATAATGTCCACAAAAGGAAGATAGAATGCAAAGAAAGAATAAAATAAGGTAGAGAAATACACAAGATTGATTAAAAAGCACATACTTTTAAATGGAGAAGACAATTTGCTGTGAAGTTTTTTGGTTTTAGGTCTATCTGTGGCAAGTTCCTTTGTTTATTCACCTTGCTTTATAGATTTCTAGCTCCACATTTCAATTGTTTGCTTTTCTTTTAAATATTAGTCCATTTGGAAGCCAAAATAAACGGATAATGGAGGAGTAGAGCCTTCAATGGAAAATCCTCCTCACCAAATGGAAGGGTTGGTTTTGGAACAACAAAAAAGTATTATGTAACAGTAAGACTAGATCTGTAGGAAAGTAAAAAGTTAACATAGTAATTTACTGTTCATTGCCATAATTCCATAGTAAAATCTCCAGAAACTATAGGTAGAGACAGAAGTTCATTGTAAGTGAATATCAGCTGATTTTTCCAAATGTGTTCTGAAGTTACTATAACATCTAGAATGAATTGCAAGAAATATGCAATGAAAAGTATTCAAAAGTAGAAGCATCTCCATTATATCTGCATTATCTTGAAAATATTTTACCTTATGTATCTTGTTAGTTACATGTTTTTAAGTTTATTCTTCCCTGGCAAAAATCAGTTATGGTATTGCAGAGCAAAATTCCTTTTGAAAAAGATACCACTTTACATACAGATTATATTATCACCTATAGCTAAGCCGAAACATGAACTCTAGAATATAATCAAATGAACTGCCTCTGAAAGGTATAAAACTAAGCCAAAAATAAAAAAAAAAAAACAAGAAGTAGGAAATTATCCCTAAGTTATGGTAGAGATCTTTTCTCATAAGAGAATTCCCTAGAGGAGAAGAAGAATGAATAGAGAAGCCTTCCTTTATCATTTAATAATTCACAGAGAGATTGACAAGAGTGAGGGTAAAGTCTTTGTGTCTCAACCTGGCATAAAAGAGAACAAGTGATTGCTAAATGGCTGCAGAGCCAGAGAAAACATGACACTTGTTGTTAGAGTTTTCCCTTTATATATCCAGAGTACAGCAAGTCCTCCCCTAATGTCATCAATAGATTCACAGAAACTGAAGCTTTAAGTGAAATAACACATAAAGAGACTGTTTTACCATAGGCTAATTGATATAAATAAGAGTTAAGTTCCTATGACATATTTCTGGCCCCAAAAACATCACCAAACTTCTAAATAAAAACCAAAACACTTCTAATATTAAACATTGAAATAAATGTGAGCTATATATGTATTTAATCAGGATTAATAAGATCATTATTTACTCACTTACTCCAGTTCAGGATCTTGGGTGGCCACAACCTATCCTGGCAGCTCAGGGTACAAGGTGGGAACCAGCCCTGCCCTGGAGGTCATCCCATGACCGGGTGACTCACACACACACTCATTCAGACTGGAACCACATGGACATGCCAGTTCACCTAATGGACACAGCTTTGGGACACAGGATGTCCAAGAGAAAACCCACACAGACATAGGGAGAATGTGCAGACTCCTGCTGGGAATCAATATTTTTTTTCTCATCAGTGTTATAAGGAAGCAACATTGATTGAAACAACATTATTTAAAGACCTCTGTACTATGTCAGTCAAGGTTCCTGCGGGAAGCAGATGGTACACTCAAGCTAGGTTAACTCTAGAGAGTTTAAGAAATAGGACTGTCAGCAAAGCCCTGAGAAGAATAGAAAACAATTTCAAGGGATAGTACAGCACCCCGGGGCTAACAATAATACAGTTATTACCACCCCAGGTCCAAAGGATCCAGAAGAAAGTGCATTTACGGAATCAGAGAAAGCCTTCTAAGGGGACATAACATAGCAAATATGAGCTGTCCCTACAGGTTAAAACCCTGGGGAATAAAGACCATAATCTCCCTCTCCTTTCTCCCTGTGGCCTGGTGTTGTGGCTCGTGGCGTCCATACATCACAGGAAGCTGGAGGAGTAGGAAACCCATTGGTGTCCTTTGTACAAATCACCCTCCTGGCTGTGGGAGAGGGTAGGTGGAGTGGGTGAGGAGTGGGTCTGGAGGGACAAAAGGAAGAAGGCTAACCCTTGTTGCAAGTTTGGAATGCTGCTTCTGTGGGACAGTCCAAGGGAGGCACATGGTTAAAAGCAACCACAAAAAAATTAAATGTGATCACAAAAGAGGAAAACATACATGTCAATTGCAGGACTCCAATTCAGATTTTCCTAGGAAGGGTCTCCTCCCCTCTCTGATAAACTACCCAGTGGGTGTCCTCGTGTAACAGTTTGTGGTCCCTTCTCTTTTGAACCACACAAAGTGTTTCTGGGGCCATATGGGGAATTTAGTAGAATTTGACATTTTTTTGAAAATCTGCTAGGTACCAGATATTTTGTTAAAAATAGGTAATATAAAGGTAAGATAAAGACTCAATTCCAGTCCTCATAGCCCTCGTGGGATGAAAGGAAAGAGATCCTTAAGCCATGTCTCTATGAACTTATTAAGGAAAACTAGAGAAGACAGACAAGGGAGAGGAGAAGGGGGACTGGGACCCATGTCTCCACTTTGGCACTATATATGTGTTAAATCATTCTTTCTCTTACTAACCCTATGAGATTCATCCTGTTTGCATCCCCATTTCATGTATGAGAAAAACAAGGCCAGTAAATTTTAAGTAGCACGCTCAAGGTCACACCATAAGTCAGTCATGGAGATAGTATTTGAGCTAGGTAGTGTGGAGCTTAACGTTATTAAGATAATGATGAGATCAATATAAAGAAATTTCATTTTCTTATATATTTTTATCTAACATTTCAATAATCATGGTTATTATCAAATCATTTTAAACAAATATGTGGACATAACAGTTATAAATAATTTAAACTGTATTCAATACACAAACACAGTAACACTCTAGTATCTAAACTGAGAAAGTATGGCCAAACATACCTTCATAAAGCCTTCATGGTATTTATGATTCCCTAGGAAGACATAGAAAGATCCGTCTCTTCCATACATATACAATCTTCAGGATTTCTCTTCATTATAGTGAGTATAACTTTGCTTATATCAGCCAGTATTTTAGAGCAATTATGCATAGACCTGTAGTGTTCAGTAATATAACTCAATAGCCTCGCAACTTTAAATCACTAGCATATTTCTTGTAAAAAGCAACAGCTCTTTCTATGGAAGGCTATTAAAAATGAAAAGCTCTACAAAAATTAAATACCCCAAGACCTTAAGAATAGGGTGTGCATTCCACTATTTATATTGAAAAAGAAACTGCTTATAAATTGATAGCATTATAGCTATATTTTATTCTTAAGGAAGGAAAAAAATGCAGAATAACAATGGGTTTTTTTTTCCCCTGAGCCTGCTTTACTTCCCAGCCTTGAAGTAATTTAAGTGCTTAGAAAAGCATGTTGAGACTATTAGTCTGCTCTGATACTATTTTTGCACAGTAAATAGAGTTTGTAGGTATAAAAATAGTAAACTGCCTCCCTGTTAAATAAACAGTAATTCAGCAAATCAGATCCATTGACCTTCCAGTCAGTCTGAATCCTTGCACAATTTGAGTTGTAAAAATAGTCAACCACAGTTCCATCACTCATATTCAGTATTTATTTGATGGATATTTAGCTCCAGCTATTATGCTAGGCATGCTCCAAGAACCTATAGAGATAGGTTCTCTTTAGGTTTGGGGGCGTTAGCCTCTCTTTGCTGGGTTCTGCCTACACACATTTACTGAAGATTATGAGTAAGGCCACACCATGAGAATCCTTGGAGAAGTTATTTAACCTCTCAATGCTCCCATTTCCACAATCATCAAAATTATATTATAGTTTTTTATTTTAGCGTTGTTGTGTGAAACAAATCAACTGATAGATGGAAATAATGTAATTATAACAGGTACTGTTTGTAACACCCAGGACCTTACATGATTACTATGTAACTTACAGATTATTGGGAAAGTACAATTATTGTCTTACTGGAGACGCTGAAGCTTAAAGTTTAGTACTGTCCTCAAGGTCATAGAGCTGGTGTGTTGCCGCACCAGGGACTCACACCCTGTCCCGTCTGACATGAGGCTCTGAGCCACTATCTGTGGCACATTGCTGTCACCATACCATCATTTCTACTGAACTCTCCTAAATCCAGTATTCGGTAACCAGAGAAAAGCCTTTTCCCAGTAATAATGTGTAAAAGAATTCATACTGGTAATATTTTAATATACAGCAATCTGTTTTATCCAACTATGGAGGAATATAAGGATCAATATATTATGGCTTTAGGAAAAAATTACCCTGAGGACCATCCAACTTTTTTGACAGACACAATAATTTCTGAAAGATAGCACTTATGTTCTCTTTAATGTTGTTTTAATTTTTTAAATTCAGTATGTCTATATATGTTACCTAAGGCTTCTTAATGACACTGGGAAATTTTAGTTCTGTCTTATGATAATTGTAGAGGTCAATGTTTCCATAAATTATAAACGTACACTTGTATTATTACAACAGTTTATTAAAATTGTGAACCTCCTGAACTCAGGAGTTTTACATCTTTCTAAAAGCCTTGTACCATTAGTATCAGTGATTTAACTCTTAACAGAATAAGAACCCACAGTGCATAAGTCTTGTATTTCTGAGAAAATGGGACTTACCTTTTATTAAAGAGGATCACATAGAAATATATATGTAGTGGTGGGAGCTCAAATAATTTGACCAAGATTTTTCTTGGCTTCATATCTCAGTAGTATCTGAGAGAAAACCAGTGTCTCTGGGAGTATATTTAGGGCCATTCTGTGTTCTGTAGTAGTACATGCTCTGGAGTGAGGTCAGGAAATCTGGATTCTGAGGAATGTTTCCTAAGCTCTTGGGGCTTCAGTTTTCTCATCACTTAAGGAGGTGGCCCTTGATCTGTTTACTGTATACATTCTATGCAGTTGAAATGCTAAAAGCATTTTACATAAATTCCTTTTAAAAAATATTTGACACTATCCTCTGGGAGGTCATTAGTACTGAATTGTTATAAATCAATATAGCCCATTTATCTTAGTCGGTTTGGACTGTTATAACAAAATACCATATATTGGGTGGCTCATAAGCAACACAAATGTATTTCTCACAGTTGCGGAGCCTGGGAAGTCCACTATCAAGGTGCCAGCAGATTTAGGTTCTGGTGAGAGCTCGCTTTCTGGTTCGTAGGTGACACATGGTAGGTGCGTCCTCACATGGTAGGAGGAGCCACAGAACTCTCTCTTTTATAAGGTCACTAATCCCATTCAGTATAACTCTACTTTCATGACTTAATTACTTCCCAAAAGCCTCTCCCTCTATCACCTTGAGGTGAGAGTAATTGAATGTATGAATGACAGGATTTGAACATATGAATTTTGGAAGGGCGCAAACATTCAGACCATAGAGCTATCCCCAGAGTCCAGAATATTCTATTCGATGAGCCTCAGGACCCCACAGCCCGTCTTGAGGGACCCTCATTCCTTGGCTCCACCAGTGCCTGTTGGAGTCCCCCACAGGGCCCTGGACCTCCAGTATCTCCTTCAGCCTGGAGTAACCCCATGTGTCTAATGGCTCTTCTATGGCCCATTTGCAGGAGACTTCCTTTTCAGCATGAATCACTTAAAATTAGGGAGTGAAAGGAAGACATTGTTCAATTTGGAAGAGTGGAACAGATGAGGTGCATGTAATTCTCTCTGTCCAAACACAGTGAGTATCTGCTTCTTGGGATGCTGTGATAGCCCTTGTAGTTGACTTTCCTCCAGAACCAGCCTTCACATTTGTGCCTCTTCAGCTGTGCACTCTCCTTGTGTCCCATCAGTGGCTAGAGTCCTCTGGTGAGGGGTATCAAAGAAGGCTGGTGGCAGAAATGATGGGATGCCTCTGTAGGGTACTTGACCTCCCTGCCTTTGGGGTTGCCACCCAGAGTATTTGTTTTACCCATGAATTTCTTCTTCCAACCATACTTCACAATTAGATATTTACTTCCATGTCTGAGGATAGGTAGGGATGATGTTTTTTAATCTTGAAACTGTAAATGACCGTCAGTAGCATACAATGTTGACATTCCTTTCTGCACCCAGCCTCTTTCACTTCCCACATCCTCATTTTACGTGTGAGGAACTGAAGCCTACCTACATCAAGTCACAGTAATTATTGGCAGAACTCAAATTTAGTTCATATGACTCTTGTGAACTTTCCAACACACTATGTAACTTTTATGGGAATAGTTCTTTTCTTTCATTTTTTTCCTAAATTATCTCTAACATGTGTTCCCTGTCATTCAGTAGCATTTGGTTATTTTTACATAGCTTTGGAATTGTTAGAGAAAACACTAGGGCTGCCAAAATATATTTGTAAATAATCATTCTAGAAATTTCTCCTGCGTTTTAAAGTTGACTGATCTCTAAGGCCTTCTAATAATACACTTATGATAATATATTTATAGTAATATAGAAAAAGACAATAGGGCAGTCCTGATTGATAATTTTTATAAGTACCTAGGAATCAACTGAAAAATGATTGGGGATTGTTCTCACAAATTTTATTTTATCAACTGCTGTCCAAATGAAGGATGCTATTCCTTAACATTTAATTAATTTCTTTGAAAAAGCATATGCACTTTTTGGTTTCATTTGAGCTGGGTAATACTTTCTAAATTATGTTTGGTTAATGTATTTTTACTTTAGGGTGCTAATATATGTCTATATATTTTATCTTCCTTCCATTGAACATTTAGTGCAAAAGTGTACAGTAACTTGATTTTTTTAATCAAAAATGTATATGTAGAAAATTCTGTGGTGTTCATTATATATGGAGCATCACTGTTCCATTCAAACGATTGAAATTTTTAAAAGTTACTTCAGTGTCACTTATACTGAAAAGAATTTCACTCTAATTTTTGAAGACTCAGATATGTGTGAAAATTTTAAAGCAACTTGGTGTTAGAATCATGACATCAACTGGTCATCAACTGACCTTAGGCCATATGTGTGCACCTGAGGCATTTAAAGGTCTTGCCAATGCAGTTCCAAGGAGGACCATTTTCTGTGTTTAGTTGACTGAACAAGTAGGATGTAACATCTCAGAGTATCACTTAAAGAGGCATAATGTTTATTTTCAGATACACTTTTATTGCTATCTTTAAAAATAACTTCTAATATGATTGCGTAAGTTAATCATTTTTTTATGTAGTGGTGTTTTATCTAGGATCAGCTTTAGAGACTCATCCTTACTTTCCTATCACTTCTGTTAACAGTAACAGTAATGACGCTGAAATTCCCAGAATATCCTAGAGTTGAAATATCATCCAAATTATGCTTGTGCTTATTGGGTCAAGTTTTCCTTAATGCCTGTGTTAGCTTGGAGAAGTATGTGAACTCTTTCTTGCCATGCTACATTCCAGGGAAAAGGACCCTTGGAACCCTGAATGGGAAAGTATCTTCACAAGACATTCACTTATATTTTAATCAAATGAAGGTCCAATTTGCATTGAAATATGCATGTGCAAAGATTATTGCATGGGAAAGAGAAAGCAAAAAGTTAAAAATCAGTGTTGGAGTCAGTAGAAAGAACACAAGCCCTGTAGTGTGTAGCCTGGATTAAGCCATGAACTGACCAGTAGCCAACTTGTGTGCACTTGAGCAAGTTACCTAGCAACTGTGAGTTTCCTCATGTGTAAAATAAAGATCATGATACCTTCTTCACAGAGTTTTCATGGAATTTGGTGAACCAGTGTATGGGAAGGTACCTGGAACAGTTCCTAAGGAGGGTCTTAATAAATGTTGAATATGAATTTTTACTGCTTACATTCTCACAAATCTTAACTTAGTTTAATCACACTGAAAAAAAAAAAAAATCATGGGGTGTGGGGCCAAGATGGCCGACTGGAAACAGTGGCAATCAGAGGCTCCCATCTAAAAGAATTATAACTAGTGTGTGAATCCTTCACTGGCAACCAAGGTATCCAGGTTCTCTCATCAGAACTGACGAAGTAACTGACGTGATCCATGTAGAGGAAGGAAGGAGCAGTGTGGTGCTGTGGCCCACCTGAGAGCCACATGGGTCAGGGGAGCCCCAACCCCCCGCCAAGGGAGGCAGTGAGTGAGTATGCTATCCAGCTGGGGAAACTGTGCTTTTTTCATGGAACTGTGCAACGCGCGGATCGGAAGATCCCACTCTCAAACCCACGCTACCGGGGCCTAAGGTCCCAACCCTGGAGCCGCTCAGATTCTCAACAGCCTCTCAGCTGGAATCTGCCTAAGTCTGCAGAGCTTCCAGGGGAAGGGGTAACCGGCACCACAGCTGTGGCTGCCTGCTGCCTAAGCCATTTGAGCTTTTTGGGATGGGAGCAGTGGCCAGCACCGGGACTCGTAACTGCCTAACATACTAAGCAACCTGGGTTGGGGAAGAGTGGCATCCATCTCTATAGCTCCAGGCTGCACTTCTCCCCTGTTGGAGCCAGGGAGACTGGATGGCTTGGTCCCCAAGAAGTGTTCCTCACAGCCCAACACAGCTGTGGCATACTGTGGCAAGTGCACTCCCTCAGACCTGACCCTGACACATCCTTCCACACTGGGTAGAGCTTCCCTGGTGGAACTCCAGCAACTCTAACCAGAGGCTCAGGGACAGAACCCGAATCTCCCTGGACATGAGCCCCTAGCGGGAGGGGTAGCTGCAGTCTCTGCAGACCAGCAGACTTAGCCTTTCCTTCTGGTGGTTCTGAGGAATCTGGACAGCCCATACAAATGGGTTTCCCCCCAGTGAAGCACACCCCTTCCACCAAGGGACAGTGAAAGTGCTTCGTGAATGGGTCCTGTTCCCCATGCCACCCAACTGGGTGAGACCCTCCAATAGGGGTTGTCAGACACCCTATACAGGAGCTATGCTATTGGCATCAGGTTTGTGCCCCTTGAGGTCAGAGATGCCAGAAGAAGGAGCAGGCACGCATCTTGAGTGACATCTCCAGGCGTTGGAGTGAACCAGAAGAACAGGACCTGAAGTGAACCCCCAGCAAACTGCAGCAGCCCTACAGAAGAGGGACCTGACCATTGAAAGAAAAACAGAAAGCAGCAACAGCAGCATCAACAACAACAAAAATCCCCACAAAAACCCCATCCAAGGGTCAGCAGCCTCAAAGATCGCAACTAGACAAACTCACAAAGATGAGAATCAATGAAAAAAATGCTGGAAACCCAGAAGGCCAGAGGGCCTCTTCTCCTCCAAATGCTTGCAACACCTGTCCAGCAGGAACACAGAACTGGACAGAGAATTCAATGGATGAACTGACAGAAGTAGGCTTCAGAAGATGGGGAAGACAAAGCTCCACTGAGCCAAAGGAGCATGTTCTAATCCAATGCAAAGAAACTAAGAACCTTGATAAAAGGTTAGAGGAGCTGCTAACTAGAATAACCAGTTTAGAGAGGAACATAAATGACCTGATGGAGGGGAAATACACAGCACGAGAACTTCGTGAAGCATATGCAAGTATCAGTAGCTGAATCGACCAAGGGTATCAGAGTTTGAAGACCACCTTGCTGAAATAAGGCATGCAAACAAGATTAGAGAAAAAAGATTGAAAAGGAAGAAACAAAACCTCCAAGAAATATGGGACATCATAAAAAGACTGAACCTATGATTCATTGGAGTACCTGAAAGAGACGAGGAGGGTGGAAATAAGGTGGAAAACACACTTCGGGATATTATCCAGGAGAACTTCCCCAACCTAGCAAGACAGGTCAACATGTAAATTCAGGAAATACAGAGAACACCACTAAGATACTCCATGAGAAGATCAACCCCAAGACACATAATAATCAGATTTCCCAAGGTTGAAATGAGGGAAAAAATGTTAGAGGCAGCCAGAGAGAAAGGCCAGGTCACCTACAAAGGGAAGCCCAACAAACTAACAGCAGACCTCTCATCAGAAGCTCTGCAAGCCAGAAGAGATTGGGGACCGATATTCAACATTCATAGAGAAAAGAATTTTCAACCTAGAATTTCATATCCAGTCAAACTAAGTTTCATAAGCAAAGGAGAAATAAAATCCTTTCCAGACAAGCAAATGCTGAGGAATTTCATTACTACCAGCCCTGCCTTGCCAGAGTTCCTGAAAGAAGCACTAAATGTGGAAAGGAAAAATCGGTACCAGCCACTGCAAAAACACACCAAAATATAAAGACCAATGATACTATGAAGAAACTGCATCAACTAGTATGCAAAATAACCAGGTAGCATCATGATGACAGGATCAAATTCACACAAACAATACTAACCTTAAATGTAAATGCGCTGAATGCCCCAATTAAAAGACACAGACTGATAAATTGGATAAGAGTCATGACCCCTCAGTGTGCTACATTCAGGAGACCCATCTCATGTGCAAAGACACACATAGGCTCAAAATAAAGGGAGCAAAATTTACCAAGCAAATGGAAAACAACAACAAAAAATCAGGGGTTGTAATCCTAGTCTCTGACAAAACAGACTTTAAACCAACAAAGACAAGGGCATTACATAATGGTAAAGGAAACAATTCAACAAGAAGAGCTAACTATTCTAAATATATGTGCACCCAATACAGGGGCATCCAGATTCACGAAACAAGTTCTTAGAGTCCTACAAAGATTCTTAGACTCCCAGAAAATAATAATGGAAGACTTTAACATCCCACTCTCAATGTTAGATCAATGAGACAGAAAATTAACAAGGATATTCAGGACTTGAACTCAGCTCTGGATCAAGTGGACCTAACAGACATTTACAGAATGCTCTACCCCATTCAAAAGAATGTACATTTTTCTCAGTGCCACATGGCACTTATTCTAAAATTGACCACATAATTGGAAGTAAAATACTCCTCAGCAAATACAAAAGAACTGAAATCACAGCAAAGTGTCTCTCAGACCACAGTGCAAATTAGAACTCAGGATTAGGAAACTCACTCAAAACCACACAATTACATAGAAATTGAAAAACCTGCTCCTGAATGACTCCTGAGTAAATAATGAAATTAAGGCAAAAATCAAGAAGTTCTTTGAAACCAATGAGAACAAGGAGATAATGTACTAGAATCTCTGGGATACAGCTAAAGCAATGTTAAGAGGGAAATTTATAGCAGTAAATGCCCACATTTGAAAGCTAGAAAGATCTCAAATTGACACCCTAACATCACAATTAAAAGAGCTAGAGAGGCAAGAGCAAACTAATCCAAAACCTAGCAGAAGATGAGAAATAACTAAGATCAGAGCAGAGTTGAAGGAGATAGAAACACAAAAAAAACCTCCAAAAAGTTAATGAGTCCAGGAGCTGGTTTTTGAAAAAAGTAAAATAGACCACTAGCTAGACCAATAAAGAAGAAAAGAGAGAAAAATCAAATAGACACAATAAAAAATGATAAAGGCGGTATTACCACTGACCCCACAAAAATACTCTGACTACCATCAGAGAATGCTATAAACACCTCTACGCAAACAAACTAGAAAATCTAGAAGAAATGAAAAAATTCCTGGACACATACACCCTCCCAAGACTAAACCAGGAAGAAGTTGAATCCCCGAATAGGCCAATAACAAGTTCCAAAATTGGAGCAGTAATTAATAGCCTGCCAACCAAAAAAAGCCCAGGACTAGATGGATTCACAGCCGAATTGTACCAGAGGTACAAAGAGGAGTTAATACCATTTCTTCTGAAACTATTCCAAACAATTGAAAAGCAGGGACTCCTTCCTAATTCATTATATGAAGCCAACATCATTCTGATACCAAAACTGGGCAGAGAAACAGTAAAAAAAAACCAAAACAAAAAACAAAAAACTTCAGGCCAGTATCCCTGATGAATTTCAACGTGAAAATCCTCAATAAAATACAGGCAAACCAAACCTAGCAGCACATCAAAATAATTATCCACCATGATCAAGTCGACCTCATCCCTGGGATCCAAGGCTGGTTCAGCATACACAAATCAATAAATGTAATCCATCACGTAAACAGAACCAAAGATAAAAACCACGATTATCTCAATAGATGCAGAAAAGGCCTTTGATAAAATTCAGCACCCTTTCATGTTAAAAACTCTCAATAAACCTGGTATTGATAAAATGTATCTCAAAATAATAAGAGCTGTTTATGACAAACCCACAGTCAATATCATATGGAATGGGCAAAAGCTGGAAGCATTCCCTTTGAAAACAAGTACAAGACAAGGATGCCCCATCTCACCACTCCTATTCAACACAGTATTGGAAGTTCTGGCCAGGGCAATCAGGCAAGAGAAAGAATGCATATTCAGGTAGGAGGAGAGGAAGTCAAATTGTCTCTGTTTGTAGATACCATGATTTTATATCTGAGCCCCAAAACTCCTTAAGCTGATAAACAACTTCAGCAAAGTCTCAGGATAAAAAAAGTGCAACAATCACAGTTATTCTTTTATACCAACAACAGACAAGCAAAGAGCCAAATCATGAATGAACTCCCATTCACAATTGCTATGAAGAGAATAAAATATCTAGGAATACAGCTAACAAGGATGTGAAGGACCTCTTCAAGGACAACTAAAACCACTGCTCAAAGAAATGAGAGGACACAAACAAATGGAAAAACCTTCCATCCTCATGGATAGGAAGAATGAATATCGTGAAAATGGCCATACTGCCAAAAGTAACTTATAGATTCAATGCTATTCCCATCAAACTACCATTGACATTCTTCACAGAATTAGAAAAAAACTACTTTAATATTCATATGGAATCAAAGAAGACCCCGTATAGCTAAGACAATCCTAAGCAAAAAGAACAAAGCTACCTGACTTCAAACTATACTACAAGGCTACAGTAAACAAAACAAATATGGTACTTGTACCAAAACAGACATATAGACCAAAGGAACAGAACAGAGACATCAGAAATAACACCACATATCTACAACCATCTGATCTTCGACAGACATGACAACAACAAACAATGGGGAAAAGGTCTCCTACTCAATAAATGGTGCTGGGAAATCTGGCTAGCCATATGCAGAAAATAGAAACTGGACCCCTTCCTTACACCTTATACAAAAATTAACTCCAAATATATTAAAGACTTAAATGTAAAATCCAAAACTGTTAGATCCCTAGAAGAAAACCTAGCCAATACCATTCAGGACATAGGCATGGGCGAAGACTTCATGACTAAAACACTGAAAGCAATGGCAACAAAAGCTAAAATTTACAAATGGGATCTAATTAAACTAAAGAGTTTCTGCACAGCAAAACAAACTGTCATCAGAGTGAATGGGCAACTTACAGAATGAGAGAAAATTTTTGCAATCTTCCCATCTGACAAAGGTCTAATATCTAGAATTTACAAGGAACTTAATTTATAGGAAAAAAAATCAAAAAGTGGGCAAAGGATATGAATAGACACTTCTCAAAAGAAAACATTTATGTAGCCAGTAAACATGAAAAAATGCTCAACATCACTGATTAATAGAGAAATGCAAATCATAACCACAGTGAGATACTGTTTCCTGTCAGAATGGCGATTATTAAAAAGTCAAGAAACAGTAGATGCTGGCAAGGCTGTGGACAGATAGGAACACTTTTACACTGTTGGTGAGAATGTAAATTAGTTCAGGCATTGTGGAAGACAGTGTGGTAATTTCTGGTTCCAGATCCAGAAATACCATTTGACCCAGCAATCCCATTACTGGGTATATACCCAAAGGAATATTAATCATTCTTCTATGAAGACACATGCACACATATGTTTATTGCAGCGCTATTTACAATAGCAAAGTCATGGAACCAACCCAAATGCCCATCAGGGATAGACTGGATAAAGAAAATGTGGTACATATACACCATGGAATATTACCCAGCCATAAAAGGAATGAGATCATGTCCTTTGCAGGGACATGGATGAAACTGGAAGCCATAATCCTCAGAAAACTAGCACCAGAAAATGAAACACCACATGTTCTCACTGATAAGTGAGAGTTGAACATCGAGAACACACGGACACAGGGCGGGAAACAACACACCCCAGGGCCTTTTGGGGGTCGAAGGCAGGGAACTTAGAGGATGGGTCAATAGGTTGCAGCAAACCACCATGGCACACATATACCCATGTAACAACCCTCCACATTCTGCATGTGTATCCCAGAACTTAAAAGTAAAACTTCAAATCAGTACAAAGAAGATAGAGTATTTTCTAGTGTGAAATATTTTATGTGGATCCTTTATGTCAACAAAGATAAAGCCAGGGCAAGGAAAATTAATTTCACACTTTAGCCTTCTGCAAATGCCTCTTGTTCCGAGATTACTTTAGCCAGTATCACTTAACCCCAAGGTGAAAATGAATACAGCAAGAGGGAGAAACAGTTGTTAAATTTATTATAATAGCCAAGCTGTCAAATTGAACATGTTATTCATAGTGTTTCTAGTTGTCAACCTAATTTATGTATTAATATCTCGGGACAGCATGTGCGGAAATTTAATCAGCAAACTATTATTTCCATAGAGGTTTAGTGGTTACAGTCTGGGAGAGAATTCAGGCTTCAGAATCTCTTCCACCTCCTCTGTCAGGGTCCATATGCACAGTGGCAGAATTTGTAGAAAAGTAGAAATTGTTGTTGTGAATTACCCATTTGCATATATTACACAATGCTAAACAACAGATCTGAGTTTGGGGGTAGTTCATTGTTTTTTGTTTTTTGTGTGTTTTTTTTTTTTTAAACCAGATTAACTGAACCCAAATCCTTTTAGGAACATAATGGAATGGACACGATTATACTGAATGAATCAGTTGTTATTTAAATAAAATTGAGCTGTAGGGAAACAACAGTTATAAATTGTCTATAACTGACTAGAACTATAAAATATACTAGTAATTGACTTTTAAAATATTTTTAATATATACATTTAAAATATTTTATTTACATTTTAAAATTATGTTTATTTTAATTGCACATATGGTTTACATCTAGTATTTTAGTTTTATCTTAGTTTCTCTTTAATCCCTAAGATTGTCAGTGACTTCTCATAATGAATCTCTTAACCTCTAATTCAAGCTAGTGCCTAAATATTTTTGGATTTTTTAACAAATACCACCAACATAGTTGTAGTGTTCAAATTTTACTACCCCAAATGATAATCTAGTTTGGGATGATATAAATTGGAAATTTTCATATAATTTCTGACTTTTTATAGCTGAAGCACTCCCTTGGGACAAGTCAGTACTTAGCTTTTGGATACTAATGTGCCCACAACCACATGAGGCCAACCAACCATTTTTTGGCAACATTTTATGATGAAAACTTCCAAATTACAGGAATGTTGAAATAATTGTACAGTAAACACTTATATACCCACCCTCAAGATTCTACAATTAGCATTTTACATACTTGTCATATCACGTGTTTATCTCTACATTCATCTTTTATTTTTATTATATGTATTTCACAGTAAATGGCAATTATCAGTGCATTCCGCTCTTAACACTTTAGCATGCATATCATTAAATATACTTCAATATTTGTTTACGGTTCTCTTCATTTGTCTTTTGAGGTAAAATTTACACAGTGAAATGTACAAATCCTAAGTGTACTATGAGATTATTTTTGTCAAATGCCTATATCAATATAACCCAAACCTTTAGCTAAATATAGAACATTTTTCTCATCCCCTAAATTTCATTCATATCCCTTCCTAGTGAGTCCCTCTCCTCACCCCTAGAGGCAACCACTGTTATGTTTCTTCCAACAGATTAGTTTCAGGCAACCAGTTATCAGCATAGCCTTTTTTTTTTTTTTCCCCAGAGTTGTTTGTTAGATTTGACTATATGCCTAGGTACCCTGCCAGAAGGTCGAATGAACAATCTGTTTTTCATTTTCACATCCGTATAACTTTCTGAGGCTATTTCGCTTCTCTTCTGATGGCTTACTTGCCCTATTGCCTGGCAATCCAGCCATCTTCTAAACCCTTTCTCATAGTTGCAAGTAAGCAAAAGGCAAAGGAGGGCCTCAAGGGTCTTCGCACAGCACTGTCCTTAAAGAAATTAGATATGCACACCATTTCAGAGATGAATTTAGCCAACATTTATTAAAAGTCTTACTCTGTACCAGATTCTATGATAAACGTAGACAATACCAAGATAGATAAAACATGCAGAAGTATCAGTAAGGGAGACTGACACATAAACCAATAACTATTAACCATTAATTATGTTTTTAAAAATGTATTGGGCCACTGCTATGTGGATAGTCCTGTGCCATGCAGTGGGGATATGGCCCTGAACAAGATAGACATGGTTCTTGCCCTCAAGAGCTTCAGTCTAGAAGTGAGGGCAATCCTTACTGATTGTAAGTGTGCTGATATCACAGAAGTGCAGAGTGTTATGGGAGTGTACTGGGGCAGATATAACTTAGTCCTTCTGGGAAGTTATAGGCAGTCAGGAAAAGTTTCCAAGAGAAACTGCCTTGAAGCAAATTACAAAGGACAAGTAAGAGCATGCACTGGTAAAATGCACTTACAGTAGTTAGGCCACAGACGTGTGTAAACCACCTAAGAAGAAAGGTGGCATGTTGGAAAAATGGAAATGGAATGTAGAGAACAAAGAGGGATACAACAAAAGGTGAAAGCTGAAGAAGGGGATGGGCTCAGTCAGATAGGTTCCTATGACATTTCTCATGAGAGGCTAAGAGCATTTGGCAGGGTGAGCCATCATCATTTTTGTTCTTCACTCCACAGATGAATTACTGACTTTTTAAATTAGTTTCTGAGTTTGACCGGAAGTTGGCTGTATGGTTGTTTCAGCAAGAAGCAGTTCTGAGAGGTGTCAAGTTAAGGAGTCCTAGAATTAAGGAATGATATGACAAGGTTTTGGTTTAATGGGACTTCTTAAAGTATGCAGCTCTATGTAGTCTTAAACCCCTGAGAGCAAACCTAAAAGGAATCGTAGGGATCCTTTGACCAAAGGTCTGAAGTGAACCTTTTCCTTCGGAAATCTAAAATCAGCCCAGGACATTCAGTGATAACCACACTCATTAACAGGTCATCCCTGAGTAGTTAGTTCAACAGTTTAAAAATAAATGTAACCAACTTCCTACCTTTGTATCTCTTTGATTTTCTTGCATTATTTAATAGTTTGTAATTAAAAATGACTAGCCATAACAAAAATAAGAGCCTAATCTAAGGATTGCTGTGAGACTCAACCTCTTTGTTCATCCCAGATAAGATTATAAAGGGAAGAAAATCTACAGTGACTCAGCTGCTGCATTGAATTGCATGCTATTGCTGATATAATCTCCATTACCTTTTTGTAAATTTAATTTTAATTACATCAGTCTGGTAGGCTCCATACAGATATTTACTTTTAGTATAATGGATTTTTAAGAGAAAATATTCCATGAAAGCATTGAGCATTGAATATTTTATTTGAAAGCAAATGCTAAAAGTATTTTTATAACATTCAATATTGATACTTTGGGAAAGAGTAAAGTGAAAACATATTTTAATGGATTAAAAGGAAACCTTTACAGCCTTTACCGTCAGTAGTGTTTAGAAGTTCACACTAATAATAATAATATTAATATATTATTTATAAATGCATTAGAGAGGATAGCTTTACTAAAATTTCTGTTTTGTTTTTGCTATTTCTATGTAAAACTGTATCAGTGTTCTTCATATGATATATAACTAAGATAACTCACCCTTTCAATGATAAGACCAGTTATATACATCCATAAATGTATGGTAATCAAAATATTTAAACTTACCCCAAAACAGTAAAATTAAGGCACCATCCATTATATACCCTTCATATGGGCCATGCCTTAAACTCTTCTCTGCAACTTGTCATTTTTTGAACATACAAGAAATATTGTCTGAATGTAAGCTGACTCAGATATGGAAGCTCCTAAAGGGAAGATCACTTTGAATGGGTTAATTATCTGAACAGGGTCACACATCATTAAGTTTTTTTAGAAAGTTAATAAAACTAGACTTAACAATCCTCACATGTTTTCAAAGGCCTTGCCTCAGTGCATTTCTCCCCTTGGCCTCACTTGTGAGGTGCCTTCCTTGAGGCAATCCATTGTCAGGGCAAACTCCTAGGCGCTCCAAAGATCCGTGCAGGAAGCTGGGACCAATGAGTTTGCTATGATCTGAATGCAACCTCCCAAAATTTATATGTTGAAAATGTGATAGTATTAAGAGGTGAGGCCTTGAGGGAGTGATTAAGTCATGAGAACAGAGGCTTCATGAATGGGATTAGTGACCTTATAAAAAAAGGCTGAAGGGAGTGCTCTAGCCCCTAGGTCCCCTTCACATGAGGACGCAGCAGGAGGCACCATCTATGAAGCAGAGAGTGACCTCATCAGATACCACATCTGCAGTGCCTTCATCTTGGACTTCCCCATTTCCAGAACTGTGAGAAACAAGTTTCTATTATTTATAAATTTCCCCACCATAAGATATTGTGTTATAGCAGCCTCAGTGGACTAAGAATTTTACCCAGCTCACCTCCTGCCCCAGGATCCCATTCAAACAGGTATGAAGATACTGTGGAATCCTGACATATGTGGAGATCAAAATTGCATTCTCTAAAGCATTGGTCCCCCCAGGTTTCATGGACAACAACTTTTCCATGGACCAGGGAGTGGCAGGGGGTTGGATTTGGAATGAAACTCTTCCACCACAGATCATCAGGTATTAGGTTCTCATAATGAGTGTGCATCCTGGATCCCACACATGCCCAGTTCACCATAGGGTTCGCACTTCTATGAGAATCTAATGCCACCACTGATTTGACAGGAGGTGGAGCTCAGGCCATAATGCTCGCTTGCCCACCGCTCACCTCCTGCTGTGCAGCCTGGTTTCTAGCAGGCCACGGACCAGTACCAGTTCGTGGCCTGGGGGTTGGGGGCCTCTGCTCTAAAATGTCTATACCTATTAAACTGATTACATCTATTTTTTGAAAATGTCATCCACTGGACAATGTCCAGTCAATTGTAAATGGGCAGGTACTGGGACTAATGTTAACACTTTCTTTTTCAACAAAATGGTTTGTTTGAATAAGCCAATATTTGTTGTTTTTTTCACCCTCAATTTCCACATGGAATCAGTTAGTCAAAATCAGTCTCAACCTCTTCATCTTTCTCTTTCTCCATTAAAAAAGACTTAACTTTTAGCACCACGTGCTCTCCTGATTTATAGGTATTTGTGTCATTGTCTATTTGCCAATTAGATGTTAACCTGCTTGGCTGCAGGGGTGGGCAGATTACTCATATCCTTCATATCTCCTAGATAGTACTTTGCACATAGCAAGTTGCAAAACATATTTGCTAGTAATTTAATTCATTAGTGGTATACAGCAAATCAAAACCATGCTTGTTCCCAAAAGCAGTTATTATGGAAATTATTTTATACCTATTTTGTGTCTTCACAATCTATTGATAAATATCAACTATAACATATGAATGTTTACCACTTTGATATTTTATATGTTGCCAAAATGGTTTAATTAACTTTTTCCCTAGCCACATACAGTATATTAATTTTCTCTTGTAATTAGTTCGTACATTTTGGTTTTTATGAAACCAGATGGTGGATGACATTTGTATTTGGAGGACTGTTGACAGTGTAATGAAAGGAAGTTATACGAAGAAGGAATATATGCATTTACTAACAACGTTAAGGATTTAAAGTGTTTTCTTAATCATGTGGAGTAAGCCTTCAGCTATTGTTATTCCTACCAGCTATTGCAAACTATGTAGTACTGGGTAGTACTTAACAAATGTTAAGCCCAGGACACACTGCATTAAAAAAAAAGAAAAAAGAAAAAAGGCTTGCACTTTAAAATTCAGAGGAGACCTATCACCGAACATTCTTCTCTATTCTAAACTAGTAAAAAGCATAGTTAAAGCCTTATAGGTAAGGCTCACTATAGGTATTGGAAGAACACAGAAGAGAGGTGTTCCACAAATCAAGGAAGTCCCCACCCCCCTACTGCTTTATGGAGAGGAAGACTTTCTTTGTTGTCAAGGGAGGGAATATAACGGGAGGGAACCACAGAGTTGATGCAATAAGACAAATATGAGAGCTTCCAATCTTGTTGTAACAGTCTCTAATGTTCCCAAGCCTTCCCTACGCCATTGAAAGAGTACATACACGTGGTTCGAGAATTAGAGTTATTGTCTGGACATTTTTATCTTTAGTGTGCCACTAATTGGCAGTTGATTGTAGGTTATTTCAGAGAAATCCTTAGTACCAAAGGCCACAGGTTAGTGTGGAATTCTCAGGAATGTCCGATTTTCTATGCCCCATACCCTCAAGCCCCACCCATGTTCTCACTTTCTGCCCCTGTAGGACTACATGCTGATTTGCCAGAGGCCATAGGAGCAGCTCGGAAGGATACATTGCAGACGCCAAATGTCCATCTCACCTCCTGCTTGTTAGTAAGATAGCAGCAGCAACGTAAGGGAAAAGGTGGAAAACATTAACAAAGAAGATGTAGCTTCTGCCTTCTCTATGTTATAGATATTCCAGTGAAATGGACTGTGGTTTTGTCTGTAACAAAAATTTGTTGGAAAGAAAACGTTAATTCGATAGGTTTGACCGTTTTTAAGGATAAGGTCAGACTTGCTTCATGATTGATGAAATACACAGAAATCATTTATTAAGACATCAAAGAGTAAGCAAAAATTAGTCATAGAACATTAGAGTGTAAACCAAATGTAGCTGAGACGAGTCTCAATCAATTAGGAGTTTATTTTGCCAAGGTGAAGGGCTCATCTGGAAGAAGCAAACACAGAACCACAGAAACAGTCTGTGGTCTGCGCCCTTCTCCAAAAATGACTTCGATGTTTGAGGACTTAAATACTTAAAGTGGAATAGTGGCCTAGAGGGAAAGGAGGGAGGGTATGGTCACATTACTGAATCCACATGTTGCAAGAGAAGAGGAGCAGGCAAGGGAATCATTGATTATGTATTCATCTGGTGCTGAGCATAAAATAAGGTGAACATAGAGCAGCTACTTGTGGAGATAATTGACCTTTTCTCTATAGCTCTCTGCTTAAGAACTCAAGGTAAGGCAGCTTCTTGCATGACTCAGCTTTCAGCTTAATTTTTTTTTTGTTTTTTGTCAGAGTGTGTTGGTGTCCCAAGTTTTTATTTTTATTTTTTTCGCAAGAATCAGAAAAGTTTTTAAAGATTATCCAATCAAAGTATTCCTTAGATGTTTCAATCTCAGTAAATGATCCTGTACTTGGTGTTTGAACACCTCCAATAACTGTGAATCCATCTCTTTAAAGGAGCTCTTCTATGTGGAAATATCTTACAGAGCTAACTTTTCTTCATTTTTAGTTGAAGTCATCTCATTGACACCTGTGTATGTGTATCTTGATGATCTTTGCCAAAACCAAAGCAGGTTTCACTCTGACCCATTCCTGATTCATTAGCCTTGATTCTGTCTGTCTTCCCTATAAGTATTTAATCATCATTTTTCTTATAGGTTAGGCACAAAATCTGGCTCTTCCTTTGTTCTTGTGGAATCATCCATCTACTAGGTTACCAGTGATTCCCATAACTTCATCTCCTACCCTGACTTGGCCTTCATCAACTCCTGGGTTTCCAAATGTGTCTAAGGCATTTCTGTGACAAGCTTCCCAACCTATAATATCTTAAATAGCATTTTCCCTTTCAGGACAACTCCCTTATCCAACGACCGTGATTCATTACTGTACTACCATTTTTCTAGTCTTCACGCTGAAAGTATATTTCCTTAATGTTTTATTTGGATTTACCATCAATCCCCATTATTCACAGATTCAACATTTGTACATTGTCCACTTACTAAAATTTATTTGTAACCAAAATCAGTACTCATGGTGCCTTCAGGGTTGTTCACGGACATCCACTGAGCAATGTAAAATTTGAGTCCCCTGAGATGCACACATTCCCATCTGAGTAGAGCAAGGCAATGCTTTGCTTCTTGTTTCAGCTCTCATACTACAAACAGGTGCCCTTTCCTAAGTCTATTTCATGCCACATTGTTCATCCTTTTCCGTTTTTTAAAATAGATGTCACCGTTTCACATGGCCCCCAAGTTTGGTGCTGAAGTGCTAGTGTTCCTAAGGCTATAGGGTCCCTTAGGGAGAAAGTACACGTGCTAGATAAGCTCCATTCAGGCATGAGTTGTAGTGCTGTTGGCCAAAGTTAATGAATCAACAATACGTATTAAATAAGGTGCCTTTAAACAGAAACACACGTGAAACAAGGTTATGTTATTGAATGCTTGACAAAAATATTGTGATCATGTACATTGATAGCAGCACAGTTCACAGTTGTGAAGATGTGGAACCAATCCAAGTGCCCATCAGCTGATGAGTGGATAAAGCAAACGTACCATATATCCGCCATGGAATACCACTCAACCATAAAAAGGAACAAAATAATGTCTTTTGCAGCAACTTGGATGGAGCTGGAGGCCACTATTCTAAGTGAAGTAACACAGGAGTAGAAACGCAAAAATCTTATGTTCCCACTTACAGGTGGGAACTAAGCCATGAGTACGTAGACATACAGAGTGATATAATGGACCTTACAGACTCAAGAGCCAGAGTGGATGGGGACCTAGTGATAAAAAAACCTACATTATTAGGTACAATGTGTACTACTTGGGTGATTTGTGCACCAAAAGTCTCAGAATTCACCACTATATAATTCACCCATGTAATAAAAAACCACTTGTGCTCTAAAAGCCATTAAAATAAAAAATAAAGAAACTGTTGTGATCAAAGGCTCACAGGAGCCTAGCCCTGTATTTCTCCCAGGAGTAATGGTTCAGTATTCACAATGCAGTGTTCACAGCAACTTCATAGAACTTAAGTTCTGCAAATAATGAAAATCCATTATAATTTGGGATTCACAGAAAAGTTTCCAGAACAGTAAAAAGAATTCCTCTACACTCTTAACCCAGGTTCCCATTTTACCACATTTGCTTTATGCCCCACTCCTCTGTGTGCGTGTGTACCACACACAGTATATATGAATACAGTTATCCCTCTATATCCATGGGGGATTGGTTCCAGGATGCCTCACAGACACCAAAATTTGCACATGCTCAAGTCCCCCTAATATGAGATGGCATAATATTTGAATATAACCTACATATCTCCTTCCATATAATTTAAATCATCTCTAGGTTACTCATACTACCTAATATATTGTAAATGCTGTATAAATAGTTATACTGTATTCTTTGTATTATTTTTATTGTTGTATTTTTTCCCAAATATTTTCTATCTGTGATTGGTTGAATCTGTAAATAAGGAACCTGCAGATATGGAAGACTGACTATATGTAATTCTAACATACCTTCATATCCTTTGCAGCTAAATGCTTCAATGTGTCTTTTCTAAAAGTAAGTATATGTTCTTACATATGTAAAATACAAATATCAAAATCAGGAAATGAAAAATGAATTACCATCTATAGATCGTATTTGGAACTACCAGTTATCTCAGCAATACTGGGTCATGTATTGCATTCAGCTGTCATGTTCCTCTAACCATTGTAAATTTAATACAGTTCCTCAGTCTGTCTTTTCCTTTCTTGACATTGATGTTTTCAAGGACTATACATCAGTTATTTGTAGAATGTCTTCAGTGTGCTTTGATGCTTGTTTATGATTAGATTTAGATTATGCTGTTTATGGCAGGAAGATTGCAAGAGTGGTGCTGTGTTCTGAGTACATCATATCAGGAGGAACATGTTGTTGGTTTGTTCCATTTCTAGTAATGCTAACTGAACGCTTAGCTGAGAGGGTTTTTTCCAAGATTCTCTACCACAAAATCATTGATGTTCCAGCCAGAGACCCCCAGGAACATCCCCAGGTTGAACAAAGATGGTCTCTTGGCCACTGCAACATGCCATGGGGAATTGGTGGGCATCTCAGTAAGAGATGCTCAGAAAAGAAGTGCTTATTATTGGGTTTAGGCTTATGTGTGATTATTTGGGGGAAGTTTCAAGGAAGTGTGGTTTCATTCTAGATTGAGTGCTATCAGAAAACAGCGACAATTTCATGATTGGTTATATTAATAATTTTTATCTAAGAGGGTCAGAGGAATGGAGCAAAGCTGAGCCCATATCTGGTAAACAAGCAGCAATCATTCATGCCATGAGAGGGCACATGTTTGGTCCTTGTTTGTGGTTTGGGCAGTATTCTAAGTCTTTGCCATGTCTGTTTGCTTATGGAGTGGTCTTGCTTTTATTTTATTTCATCAGTTTCACAAAATGACTTTCTCTAATATTTGTTCTGTCTGCAATTATGTATATTCAGCTAAACGCTATCACCTAACTGCAAGAGCCAGGCCAGCTTCCATTTGATAGCAGTCAGAGACTTCTTTTTGCTTACTAATTGCTGTTTTTTCTTTTGTAATGAATGTAAGCATCTCTACTGAAGTTGGTAGATAGGTAGATAGATGGGTAGGGTAGAGAGTTGAGTGGATGGGCAGGTGGATAGGAAAAGAGAGAGCTCTTCATTAGCTAAGTGAAAAATGTAAAAGAAATTTTGGAAACAGAATCATTATTTGACAACCATAATAATTTATTCAGACAAGGATCATCAATGAAAGTTTGGGGAGCAACAGCCTATTTATATAGCTTCAAACTATTTCCTCGCAAAATACCTGTTGGTTGCAAGGGAAACAGTTATTTTATAAATTAGAAAACGTTAATCACCCTGTTATGATGATGATGAGAGTGGTAGTACAGCCAAACTTTACTGGAAAGTTATGGGTGAAGTACTGTGTATGAATTTAATCTAGGCGATATAGATTGTATGGCCATTCTCTGAGCTTTGTAATGGCTTGTGAACTAGTTGCAGGGCATACACTTTATATTTAACCAGGACAGTCTTCAGACTCAATTCCTATTACCAGCCATGTTATGGAGTCTCTTTCCTGTGTATCTAATTTATCACTCAATTTCTCTTTAAATCTCTCATTTGCATTCTTCCTTTTCCTACTGCAGTAAAGTTCTGCTCACCACATATATGGATTACTGCAGCTATTTCAAAGCAATCCCCCCCTTCCAGTTTCTTCTTTGTCAGATCTGCAATACAAAACGTTTCCTTCTATGCCTTTCTGTAACATCCCTTGTAGCATGGCATCACCCTGCCCTGCCTTGGCATATTCAGACTCCTCATTTTCAAGACCATCAGTAATTTGATCCCTTTACTTTTCTCTTTTCCAAGGAAGTTCTGCTCACTGTCGCCAACCCCCTTCTGTAATAAACTCCATGTCTTTTTCTGCATTGAGAAAGCTCTTCTACCGTATTCTATATCTGAATTCTACTCATTTTCAAGTAATAACTTCCCTGAAATCTTCCCCAACTTGGGTCTCAAAATCAGTCTTGTATCTAGAATGTGCTCCATCCTGTCTAATATTGAATAGTTTTCTGTTTTCTACAGGTATCTCAGTTTTGACCCTGTCAAAAATGCAAGTTCCCTTGCAATGGGAACCAAGCAATCTCTCCTTTGATTCTCTAACACTTAGCAGAGTGTTGGGTGCAGGGTGGAGCCTCTGTAAGTGGAGGACTTGCTGATTGGTGAATTACTCTAATGTGGGCAGGTGAACCAGGTACAAGTAATCCCCTCCCAGTGAAAGGACAGCTGCATTTTGGACGCTTGATGAAAGGTGTTTTTCCTGTAAACTGAAATGTATGATGAATTGCTTTTGTTCTGTATGTTCTTCTGTATATATGCTTTCTTTTCCATTTGATTATAAGAAACAATTGCTGTTAAACCCCCAAATTTTCAGCACACAGAGAAACCTCAAAAGACTTGAGACACTGATAGCCTAATTATAATTAACTCCCATACACTATACTGTAACAAACTGTGCTACTTCCTCAAATACATCCTGTCCCTTTCAAGCCTTCTTCCTTTGTTCATGCTGCTATGTCTTCTAGAAGGTATCTCCTCCTTTGTACCCGGGAAAGTTTTATTTATATGTCAAGTCCCAGCTTAATTGTAGTCTTCTCTGAGGAACTCTTCCTGATCATCAGACAAAATTAATTGTTCCTCTCTGTGCCTCAGTAGCACTTTGCTTATACTCAGTTTCAGACCTTGCTATGCATTATTGGAAACAATGCTGTCTTGCCCCATTATATCATGAGACTAAGGGCAGGGCTGTGCCTTGCGTAACTTTTGTTTTGGAAGCAACACTATAGTAATCAATTAATTTTAACATGGCAAGCCCTTGTTGAGAACTGTGTAAGTGAACTCATGCTAGTGGCGTGTAAATTCCAACTATATATTATTTGAATGAGTAGATCTGAAAGGCCTCATATAGATCATACTAGGTTTTCTTTAAATAGACTTTAACATGAAAAGAAAAGAATTACAGATGAATTATACTAATTTTAAGAGGCTTTTTTATTCCCCAAATAAAAAAACCTGAAAACTCTGAAATCACCAATTTTGTAGTAACTTTATTTACTTATAAATTATTTTGTATAAAATATTACCTATTTCAGAAAGAGAAATGTCTCGTTTTGTCATAATAAAGCACAAAAAGTATATAACTTTCTTCAATAGCATGCATGGTTGTAACATTAATATCTAGTTTAATGACTACCCTAGAAATTTTAATAAGCACACCCAACAAAGAATAAAAATACTCAAAATATTATTTTCTGAAAAACATAAGAAATTTAGGAGGTTTTAATTCTCATCACTCCTGATTTACATGCTTAATTTAGAATTTTGTTTCTGTCTTTTTTAACTCCATAAATTAGACATATTTAAGACATAAATTATTATTTTATGCAGCTAATACTTAAGCTTAGCTATATATTTACCAGTTTGTTTGCACACTACCAGTTTTTGCATTTCACACTTTACATTTGAGACAATTTTTCTTCTGCCCTCTAAAGGAAGAGTGCAGTAAACTCACTTTTTGTTTTTCTAAAAAGGTCCTCTTTTGATCCTTTTTTGACACATAATTTTGTTGGTTATTCTAGACAGTGGATTTTTCTCTCAGCATTATGAAGATAATCTGTAGTCTTTCTGGCTTCCAATGCTGTTGCAAAGTCAGCTGAAAATATAATTGTCATGTTGTAGGTAATCTGTATATTTTCTCTGGCTGTTTTTAAGATCTGTTGTTTTTGGTAATCTTCATTTTCACTATGAAATGGAATTTTGATATTTAAATGCAGTGCTTTATATTCATTGTGCCTGGAATTTGTTGACTTTCCTGAATCTGAGGACTGGAATCTTTCAACAAACCTGGGAAATATTTAACCATTATTTCTTCAAATACTGCCTCTACCTTATCTCTCTTGTCCATTTGTTTCTGGAATTCAAAAGATGTATATTAGATTGTCTCCATATATTATGCCTATCTCCTATACTCATATTTTTCATTTCTTTCTCTTGGTGTGATAAATTCTGTATAATTTATTCAAATCTGTCTTGCTCTTCACCTATTTTTTCAGTGATTTAAGCGTTCCACTGAATTTTAATTTTAATGTTTTTTATTTCTAGAGGTTTTATTCGTTGCTTTTTCAAATCTGCATTACTGGCTTTTGTGATTTCTAATTTGTATTCTTTTATTCAATGCTTATTTTTATTCCTTTAAACATATTAAGTACTTATTTTGTATTTAAGATAATTTTGTATTTCAGATAATTTTGTATGTGATTCAGCTTGTTCTTTTGTTTGAGCTGGATCTCACATATGTTGTCTTGATTTTTATGTGTGTGCATATGGTTTAAGAGGAACTTTGTTTGCTGGAATAGATTAAGGCATTGTTAGAAAGTACATTGTTAGAAAGTGTAATGACTGAAGGTAATTAGCATATCCCAACACAATTCTTTGTGTTGGGAATATTCAAAATCCTCTCCTACTTGCTTGAAAATATACAATAGGCCAGGCGCAGTGGCTCACGCCTGTAATCCCAGCACTTTGGGAGGCCGAGATGGGCAGATCATGAGGTCAGGAGATCAAGACCATCCTGGCTAACACAGTGAAACCCCGTCTCTACTAAAAAAATACAAAAACATTAGCCGGGCGTGGTGGCGGGAACCTGTAGTCCCAGCTATATGGGAGGCTGAGGCAGGAGAATGGCTTGAACCTGGGAGGTGGAGCTTGCAGTGAGTGGAGACGGCGCCACTGCACTCCAGCCTGGGCGACAGAGCAAGACTCCGTCTCAAAAAAAAAAAAAAAAATACAATAAATTATTGTTAACTATAATCTCCCTAAAGTGCTATAAAACACTGGAAATTATTCTATCTAGCTGTAATTCCATGTTTGTTAACCAACCTCTCTTTATCCCCTCTTACTATCCACTCTTCCCAGAATCTAGTATCCACAATTCTACTCTCTATTTTTATGAGCTCAACTTTTATGGCTCCCACATGTGCATGTGAACATGCATTGTTTATCCTTCTGTGCCTCACCTATCTCACTTATTGTAATGTCCTCCAGGTTTGCTCATGTTGCCATGAATGACAGAATTTTATTCATTTTGATGGCCGAATAGTATTCTATTGAGTATATATACCATAATTTCTTTATCCATTCATCCGTTGATGGACTCTTGAGTTGATTCCTTATTTTGGGTGTTGGGAATAATGTTTCAGTGAACATGGAAGTGAAGATATCTCTTTGACATTCTGATTTCCTTTTCTTTGGATAAATCCCAATAGTGGGATTGCTGGATTGTATGTTCTATTTTTAGTTTTTTTGGGAAACCTCCACACTCTTTTCCATAATGATTGTACTAATTTACATTCCCATAAACAATGTACAAGAGTTCCTTTTTCTCTGCATTCTCACCAGCATTTTTTTATTTTTTGTTTCTTTTGATGATAGCCATTTTAACTAGGGTAAGATGAAGGTCTCACTGTAGTTTTGATTTGTATTTCCCTGATGATTAGTGATGTTAAGCATTTTTTATATACCTGTTGACCATTTATGTATCTTCTTTTGAGAAATGTCTATTCAGCTCATTAGCCCATTGTTTAATTGGATTATTTGTTGTTTTAGCTGTTGAGTTCCTTGTATATTCTGAATATTGATCTCTTTTTGGATGAATAGTTTACAAATATTTCACCAATTCTTCAGGTAGCCTCTTTACTCTGTTGATTTATTCTTGTGCTGTGAAGACACTTTATAGTTTAATATTAATCCATTTGTCATTTTTGCTTTATTACCTGTGCTTTAGAAGTCATATCCACAAAATCTTTGCTTTGATCAGTGTCCTTAAGTATTTCCCCTTTGTTTTCTTCTAGTAGTTTTATAGATTCAGGTCTTACATTTTAATCTATCTTGAGTTGATTTTTGTATGTAGTGACAGATGTGGGTCTAGTGTTTTGGTCTTCTGCATGTGGACATCCATTTTTCACAGTACCATTTATTTGAAGGAGGCTGTTCTTTCCCCATTGTATTTTCTGATCACCTTTGTTGAGAAACAGTTGTCTGTAAATACATGGATTTATTTCTGGGAGCTGAAATTCTGTTACATTGGTCTCCCTGTTTTTATACCAGTACCATGCTGTTTTTGTTACAACAGTTTTGTGGTATATAATTTGAATTCAGGTAGTGTGATGCATCCAGCTTTCCTCTTTTTGCTCAGGGTTGCTTTGGCTATTTGAGATTTTTGTGATGGTTCCATATAAATTTTAGGATCATTTCTTTTATTTCTATGAAGAATGTCATTGGTGTTTTGATAGAGATTGCATTGAATCTGTAGATTACTTTAGGTAGTATAGTGATTCTGACAGTCTTCTTCCAATTCAAAAACATGTGATTTTTTTTTCATTTTTGTATGTCTTCTTCAATTTCCTTCTTCATTGTTTTCTAGCTTTCATTGTAGAGATATTGCACATTTTTGGTTAAATTCCTAGGTGTTTTATTATTTTTGTTACAATTATAAATGAGACTGATTTCTTTATTTATTTTCCAGCTAGTTTGCTTTGGTGTATAGAAACCCTACTGATTTTTATATGTTGATTTTTTTCCTACAATGTTACCAAATTGGTTTGTCAATTGTAAGAGTTGTTTTATAGAGGTTCTTTTTTTTTTTTTGTCCTTTAGTTTTTCTGTATATAAGACTATATATCTGCAAACAGGGACAGTTTCATTTCCTACTGTCCAATGTGCATGCCTTTTATTTTTTCTCTTGTCTAATGCCTGTGACTAGGACTTTTAGTTCTGTGTTGAATAAGAGTTCTGAAAGTAGGCATCTGTATTAGTCCATTCTTGCATTGCTGGAAAGAACTACCTGAGACTGGGTAATTTATAAAGGAAAAAGTTTTAAGTGGTTCACAGTTCTTCAGGCTGTACAGGAGGCATGGAAGGGAGGCCTCAGGAAACTTACAGCCATGGTGGAAGGTAAAGGGAAAGCAGGCACTTCATACATGGCTGGAAAAGGAAGAAGAGAGAGAGAGAGAGAAGTGCTACCTACACACTTTCAAACAACCAAATCTCACACGAACTCTACCATGAGAATAGCAAGGGGGAAGTTTGCCCCCATTATTCAATCACCTTCCGCCAGGCCCCTCCTCCAGCACTGGCAATTACAATTTGATGTGAGATTTGGGTGGAGACACAAAGCCAAACCATATCATTCTACCCCTGGTCCTTCCCAAATCTCATGTCCTTCTCACATTGCAAAATACGATCATACTTTCTCCATAGGCCCCCAAGTCTTTACTCATTTCAGCATTAACTCAAATGTCCAAGTACAAACTCTGAGACAAGGCAAGTCCCTTTCACCTATGAGCCTGTAAAATCAAAAACAAGTTAGTCACTTCCAGAATACAGTGGGGGTACAGGCATTGGGTAAATGCTCCCATTCCAACAGGGAGAAATTGGCCAAAACAAAGGGGCTACAGGCCTCTTGCAAGTCTGAAACCTAGTAGGGCAGTCATTAAATCTTAAAGCCCCAAAATAATCCTCTTTGACCCCAGGCCACACTGATGCAAGGGGTGGGCTCCCACGGCCTTGTGCAGCTCCACCACTGTGGCTCTGCAGGGCTCAGCTCCCATGGCTGCTCTTAAGGGCTAGTGTTGACTGTGGCTTTTCCAGGTGCACAGTACAAGCTGTTGGTGGGTCTGGAGGATGGTGGCTGTCTTCTCATAGCTCCACTAGGCAGTGCCCCAGTATGGACAGTGTGCAGGGGCTTCAACACCACACTTCCCCTCCTCACTGCTCTAGTAGAGGTTCTTCATGAGGGCCCCACTCCTGCAGCAAACTTCTTCCTGGACATCCAGGCATTTCCATACATCCTCGGAAATCTAGGTGGAGGTTCGCAAACCCCAGTTCTTGACTTCTGGGCACTTGCAGGCTCAACACTACATGGAAGTTGCCAATGCTTGGGACTTACACCCTCTGAAGCCACAGCCCGAGCTCTATGTTGGCCCCTTTCAGTCATGGCTGCAGTGGCTGGGACAGAGGGCACCAAGTCCCTAAGCTGCACACAGCACAGGGAACCTGTTTCCAGGCCACAAAACTATTTTTCCCTTCTAGGTCTCCAGGCCTGTGATGGGAAGGGCTGCTGCAAAGGTCCCTGAAATTCCCTGGAGGCATTTTTGCCATTGTCTTGCTATTAACATTCAGGTCCTCTTTACTTATGCAGATTTATGCAAACTTGAATTCCTCCCCAGAAAATAGGTCTTTTTTTTCTACTACATGATCAGGCTGCAAATTTTCCAAACTTTTATTCTCTGTTTCCTCTTTAAATATAACTTTCAGTTTCAGGAAATCTCTTTTTGTTGAAGTACATTCTTTCTGTACCTAATTTATTGAGAGTTTTTATCATAAAGGATGTTGAATTTTAGCAAATGCTTTTTTAGCATGTGGTTTTAGCCTTTCATCTGTTGGTGTAACATATCACACTTATTGATAGGCATGTGTTGAAACATCCTTGCATCCTTGGAACAAATCCTAGTTGACTGTGGCATAGAATCTTTTTGATGTGCTGTTTGATTTCGTTTGCTAGTATTTTGTTGGGGATTTTTGAATCTATGTTCATCAGGGGTATTGATCTGTAGTTTTCTTTTTTGGCTGTCTTTGTGCTGTTTTGATATCAGAATAATGCTACCCTTATAGAATTAATAGAATAATAATTAATAGAATTAATGTGGAGGAATTTTTTTCTCTTCAATTTTTTGGAAAAGTTTGAGAAGAATTGGTGTTAGTCCTTTAAAGATTCAGTAGAATTCAGCAGTGAAGCCATTTGGTTCCAGGATTTTCTTTGTTGAAAGACTTCTTATTCCTGATTCAACCTCATCATTTGTTAGTCAGTTCAGGTGTTCTGTTTATTCTTGGTTCAATTTTGGTAAATTATATGTGTCTGTAAATTTATTCATTTTTTGTAGATTTTCCATTTTGTCTGTGTAGAATTATTCATTATTCATAATAGTCTGTAAAGATCCTTTTTATTTCTGTAGTGTCAATTGTAGTTCCTTTTTTGTTTCTGATTTTGAGTCTTCTCTTTTTTTTCTTAATACAGCTAATGGTTTCTCAGTATTGTTTATCTTTTGCAAAACCCAACTTTTTCTTTTACTGATCTTTAGTACTTTGTCTTTGTTTCATTTAGTTCTGATCTCTATTATTTCCTTTATTCTAATTTGGGGTTTGGTTTGTTCTTGCTTTTCTAATAGCTTGAGGTACAACATGAGGTTGTTTATTTGAAATATTTCTACTTTTTTGATGTAGGCATTTATTGCTATGAACTTCTCTTAATACTGCCTTTGGTCTATCCCATAGGTTTGGATATTTTTCATTTGCTTGAAGAAACTTTTATTTTTTTCCCAATTTCTTTACCAATTCAGGATCATGTTAATTTCCATGTATTTGTACAATTTCCAAAGTTTCTCCTGTTGTTGATTTCTAGTTACATATTGTTGTAGTATGAAAAGATACTTGATATGATTTTAGTTTTTTGTTTGTTTGTTTGTTTGTTTTTTGAGACGGAGTCTCCCTCTGTCACCCAGGCTGGAGTGCAGTGGCTTGATCTTGGCTCACTGCAAGCCCTACCTCCCGGGTTCATGCCATTCTTCTGCCTCAGCCTCCCGAGTAGCTGGGACTACAGGTGCCCACCACCATGCCTGGCTAATTTTTTCTGTTTTTAGTGGAGATGGGTTTCACTGCATTAGCCAGGATGGTCTTGATCTCCTGACCTCGTGATCCACCCACCTCGGCCTCCCAAAGTGCTGGGATTACAGGCGTGAGCCACCACGCCTGGCCGATTTTAGTTTTTTTAAATTTGTTAAGACTTGTTTTGCAGTCTACCATATGGTCTATCCTAAAGAATGTTCTGGGCCAGGTGCAGTGGGTGATGCCTGTAATCCCAGCACTTTTGGAGGCCAAAGCAGGCAGATCACAAGGTCAGGAGAGTGAGACCATCCTAGCTAACACGGGGAAACCCCGTCTCTACTAAAAAATACAAAAAAACTAGCTTGGCACGGTGGCGGGTGCCTGTAGTCCCAGCTACTCGGGAGGCTGAGGCAGGAGAATGACGTGAAACTGGGAGGTGGAGCTTGCAGTGAGCCAAGGTTGCGCCACTGTACTATAGCCCGGGCGACAGAGCAAGACTCTGTTTCAAAAAAAAAAAAAAAATAGCCAGGCGTGGTGGCACATGCCTGTATTCCCAGCTACTCAGAAGGCTGAGGCAGGAGCATCACTTGAACCCGGGAGGTGGAGGTTACAGTGAGCCGAGATCGCGCCACTGCACTCCAGCCTGGGTGACAGTGACACTCCATTAAAAAAAAAAAAGAATGTTCTATGTACTGATGAGAAGAATATGTAATATGTATTCTGTAGCTTTAGGATGAAATGTTCTGTAAATGTCTGTTAGGTCCATTTGGTCTAGGGTATAGTTTAACTCCAATGTTGGCTGCAGTTTGATGATTTTCTTTAATTATTTCTATTTCTTATTTATGTATCTGCTCTACCAGTGAGATTTCTTCTCTCACATGTTTTTGTGATGGTAGTTATCATTCTTTTGCTTCCAGATACAGGACTCTCATGTATTTCTTGTAGTGTAGGTCTAGTGGTAAATTCCCACAGCTTTGCTTGTCTGGGAAAGACATTGTTCCTCCTTGATTTCTGAAGGATAACTTTGTTGGGTAATGTATCTTGGCTGGCAGGTTTTTTCTTCTTTCAGCACTTTAAATGTATCATCCCATTCTCTCCATGCCTGTAAGGCTTTTGCTGAGAAATATGCTATTATTCTGAAGGGGATTTCATTATATGTGACTTGATGCTTTTCTCTTGAAGTTTTTACAATTCCCATTTTCTCTTTGACTTTTGACTACAACGTTTCTCAGAGAGAATCTTTGAGGTCGAATCTATCTGGGGACTTTTTAGTTTCCTGCATCTGAATATCTGTATTTCTTCCCAAAACTTGGAAATTTTTAGCAATTATTTTATTAAATGGGTTTTCTATTCATTTCCCCATCTCTTCCTCTTCTGGAAATTCCATAATGCAAATACTTGTTTACTTAATTATATCCTGTAGGTCTCGTAGGCTTTCTTTATTCATTTTCTTTTTGTCTGACTGGATTTTGTCCAAAGACCTGTCCAAGTTCAGAAAATTTTCCTTCTTATGATCTAGTCTGTTGTTGAAGCTCTTGATTTTTTTAAAAAATGTATTCATTGATTTTTTTTTTAGTTTCCAATTTGATCGTTTTATGTGATATCTATGTATTGAATTTCTCATTCACATTATGAATTATTTTTCTGATTTTGATGAATCATCTGTCTGTATTCTCTTATATCTTTCTGAGTTCCCTAAGGTCATTATTTTAAATTCCTTTTAAGGTATTGCATCAATTTCCTTTGCCTTGGGATGTATTACTAATAAATTATTTTGATCCTTTTGAGGTGTTAATTTTCCTTGCTTTTTCATGTTTTTTATATCCCTATGTTAGTATCTGCACATCTGGCAGAACAGTCACATCTTCTAATTTCATGGCATAGCTTTCATGGGGAAAGACTTTTTCCTGCAGATGTGTTAATTGAATAGAGTGCTGTGACTTTGGTTCTGGGTGGGCGCAGTAATGTAGTGTCCATGTGTTTCTTCACTGTAATCAGTGTCAGTGGTGCCTATGAGTGCTTTAGTGGCCTAGGTTGTGAGTGTTTGTGGAGGCAGCTTGGCTGGGGCCTGGAGCTACCAGGGTTTGGGAGCACTTGGAGGGGTATGCTGGTCAGGGTGGCAGTCATTAGTGGCAGCAGCAGGCCCCAGGTAAACCAGACTTTGGGTCCCTGGGGAGCACGCACAGGCACATAGCAATTTCCCAGCTGGAGAGTGTGGTTGCTGACAGTGGCAGTCCCTGGGCAGCAGGGTAGTTCATGGGCCCCTGGGGAGTGGACATGCAGTAGTTTCACTACTAGATTAGTAGGTCGCCAGTGGCAGCAATTCTCAGGTGAGCCAGTCCTCAGGCCCCTGTTTGAGGGTACAGGTACTCAGTAGCCTTGACACTACAGTGGGCAAAGTCAAAGGCAATGAAAGGCCCCAGCAAGCTGGTCTGCAGGCTTCTAAGGGGAATGCAAGCACACTGTGGCTTCCCCACTAGACAGGTAGTTTCACTGATGGTATTGGGCCCTAAATGTGCCAGTCCTTAGGCCCCTGATGGGGGCACATGGCAACTCCACTTCTATAGTGGGAAGGGCCATCAGTGGCAGCAGATACCAGATAACACAGTCCTCAGGCCCTCATATGGGGAATTGCATGAGAGCACAAGAGCTCTGCTGCAGAAGTGTGCAGAGTTGTCAGCATTGGCAGGCCCTTGGTGGGCCAGTCCTGTGGCCCCCATCCTGGGCAGCCAGTCCTTGAGTCGCTGATGGAGAAGGCCCTGCAGGCAATGCAGCAGCTCCACCACTATAGGAGTCAGCGTTGCCGGTGACAGTGGCAGCAGGCCCCAGGCAGGCCAATCCTAAGGCCTTTGGGGAGTACACATGGGCATGTGGCAGTTCTGCTGGTCATTAGGCCGTCAGCTATCAAGTTCTGGGGAGCACATGCTTTGGCTCCCTCTGTCTTGAAGATGGCCTCCCTGATGTACTAGATCACCTGTTCCCTGGGTTACAGGCCACTGCATTGCCTCAGGTGCTGAGTTCACAGCTACACCATGGGGTCCAACTGGAATCACAGTCCTGTAACCTTCTGGATTAAATAATGATAAGGGCTCAGAAATGCAGAGATGCAAGCCCTTTGGGGCTCCTGGACAGGGTACATTTTAGCAGTGGCTCTGTTCTCAAAATGGCAGGATAATGCAGTAGCCTGGGTTCCAGAAAATGGCTGGGAGGAGATGGGAACTCAGCATGAGTTCCCTCCCTATACTAGTCTCAAAGCCTGTGAATACTGTAGGGCTCCCTTGCAGCTAGAATTGCAGGTGTCTGTGGTGGGAATGTGGACTACTAGGGATCTCCTGCCTTTTCTCACAGTGGAGAGTGCCTCTTGGCTTTAAGCCAGTCCAAGGGCTCTTCACTTCCTTCTCTACGCTCTCTTCCCAAGTTCCAGTGCCTCAGAGATGCCTCTGTCACTTCTTTACTGTCTTCTATTGTTGTCCCATGTATTCTGTTGTTCTCCCTAGGTGTGCAGTTCACCGTGTAGTTATCTACTTGCTGCTTTTTGTGTGGAGGAAGCAGGCCCTTCTATTCAGCTATCTTAATAACATCTTTCAAGTTTTCTAGCTGACAAAGATTTATTTCTAGTTCACTGCCACACTGAAGATACACCTCTTTGGAGTGATGGCCTTTCGCATGTTTTTCCTGTTAGAAACTTGTTATTATCCCATCCCATGATCATAGTGAGTAGGGCCCTGTACTTTGTCTCCAATCTATCATGTACCCACAAATGACAAAATGATACTTAAAAGTCACTAAGATTTAATACAATATAGTCTAAAGCTGTCTTCAGATCTCTTATTTTCCAAGATTTCTGCTTTCACTGTGCCTTTGGCCTATCTATGTGTTATTTAGTTTTCTTCTAGCTATGCAACACATTTAAAAAGATTGATTTTTAAATTTTTTTTCTTTTTTTTTTTTTTGAGACGGAGTCTTGCTCCAGGCTGGAGTGCAGTGGCACGATCTCGGCTCACTGCAAGCTCCACCTCCTGGTTTCACGCCATTCTCCTGCCTCAGCCTCCTGAGTAGCTGGGACTACAGGCGCCGCCACTGTGCCCGGCTAATTTTTTGTATTTTTTAGTAGAGACGGGGTTTCACCGTGTTAGCCAGGATGGTCTCGATCTCCTGACTTCGTGATCCGCCCGTCTCGGCCTCCCAAAGTGCTGGGATTACAGGCTTGAGCCACCGCGCCCGGCGATTTTTAAATATTTTATGCAAAATTTCCATTGTTTTTAGTGTGGTGTTTGTGCAAATCTATTTTCCTCAATAGTACCAGAAACAGAAATCCACCATTATCTTTTATAACTTACCCCTCTTACCCTAAAATGTGTTCAGGTGTAGAAATAACACAGTGAATTTTTACTGGAAACTTCTAAGGCTTGGATAACTTAACAGGAAAAAAAGTTTGTTTTCTT